>NC_133329.1:185778205-186135705 GCF_042186555.1 Aquarana catesbeiana | reverse complement strand
CCACCAACAACAAGATGTGACCAACAACCAACAACAAGATGTGTGATGACCATAGAGAAATACAGGATTTTTCAGATCCTCACAGGATCCCCACGCCCTCGGGTGTATTCCTGACGCCCCCTCCTGGTTTTCCCATGTTTCACCGCACCCGAGTTTAATCCACGTCAACTATTCTCATCCGTGACTATATAATCAATCCCTTCTTCCCAACAGCCACCACAAAACACAAGATTGATTAACAAAACAGAACAGAACAAAACAGGCGGCAAATATAATTGGTACATGTTCAATAGGTGATGATAAGAAAGAAAGAGAGCGCACCAGCCTAGTGCATTATCCTAAGTAAATGTAGTAATTAAAACCAAGATTAAAATCTACTCACAAAGGTAGGAAGAAAAAAAACGCATTATATACAGTCACAAAGCGTTTGGTCCACTGGTACGTACATAACATTGTAGAAACTGGACGTACATAACATTGTAGAAAAACTATTGTTATAAATAAGAGAGAAAAAAGCATGGACAGACCAATATGTAATTGTTATGTAAACATAGCATATATAAAAACTTGCACTATAGTACAAAAGTTAAAAAAATTTAATATGTGGACGCACATATTGGTGGATTTGGACACGCAGCAACTTGATTGGCCTATGTTAAGTTGAATTGGGTTATTTTTTGAGTAAATATATTCTATGGACAATGATACCTGGCAATAGGAATCGGCCCATACCTGGTGAGACTAATGGACACATGTATCAAAAGACAAGCAAGAAGCACAGCACAGAGGCGGGTGGAAACAAAGAGGTGCAGGCACTAGCAAAGAGTAGATGGGTGACAGTCAGGAGGGGTAGAGGGGGAAGTGCCAGAGAGGCCGATCCAGGACTGGAGCATCCCAATAAGTACGCTTCATTGAGTGACATTGGTGAAACCAGTCAGGGACCAGCACTGCTGGAGATGAGGGACTCTCCTAGCTGCCAGGGGAAGAACTCCTCCAGTGAGAGTGGGGGGGCAGCAAAGGGAAAGGAAAGACAGATTCTGGTGGTAGGGGACTCAATTCTTAGAAGGACAGAAAGGGCAATCTGTAACCAAGACCTGAAGCGCCGAACAGTATGTTGTCTATCGGGCGCTTGGGTTCGGCACATCACGGATCTTGTGGACAGATTACTGGGAGGGGCTGGGGAAGACCCGGCTGTCATGGTGCACGTTGGCACCAATGACAAAGTCAGAGGCAGATGGAGTGTCCTAAAGAACGATTTTAGGGACTTAGGTGCTAAATTGAGGAAAAGGACCTCCAAGGTAGTGTTCTCAGGAATACTACCGGTACATCGAGCCACACCAGAAAGGCAGAGGGAGATTAGGGAAGTAAACAAGTGGCTGAAGAGCTGGTGTAGTAAGGAGGGGTTTGGGTTCCTGGAGGACTGGGCCGACTTCTCAGTCGGTAACCGGTACTATAGAAGGGACGGACTGCACCTAAATGAGGAGGGTGCAGATCTGCTGGGAATGAAGATGGCCAAAAAGTTAGAAGGGTTTTTAAACTAGGCGATGGGGGGAGGGTCCAGAGACAGTGATAGCCAGCGTGGAAGATATTCCAGAGGGTAGTATTGGGGGCATTAGTGGTAGGTTAACCAAAGCACAAAAACACAAGGTAAGTATAGTAGCAAGTCCTAGTTGCAATCTTGAAACACCCAATACGAGGACAATATGCGACCGGTCTAAACTATGTGGCATGTTCACCAATGCCAGGAGCATGGCGGACAAGATGGGTGAACTAGAGATACTGTTGTACAAGGAGGATTTGGATTTTGTGGGAATTTCAGAGACCTGGTTCAACAGCTCTCATGATTGGCTGGCAAACATTCAAGGGTATACCCTATACCGCAAGGATAGAGAGGGTAAAAAAGGGGGAGGGGTATGCCTATATATCAAGAATAATGTACAAGTGAATGTGAGAGATGACATCACTGAGGGAGCTAGTGAGGAGGTGGAATCCTTATGGGTAGAGCTCCAAAGGGATGAAGCTAAGGGGGAAATAATACTGGGAGTATGCTATAGGCCCCCTAACCTGAGGGAGGAAGTGGAGACAGATCTCCTATCACAAATTGGATTAGCAGCAAGGATGGGAAGTGTTATCATAATGGGGGATTTTAATTATCCAGACATAGACTGGGCGGAGGGAACCGCGCATTCATTTAAGGCTCGCCAGTTCCTTAATGTCTTGCAGGACAATTTTATGGGTCAGATGGTAGACGCACCAACTAGAAATAAAACATTACTGGATCTACTGATTACCAACAATACAGACCTGATCACAGATGTGGAAATACGGGGCAATTTAGGTAACAGCGATCACAGGTCAATTAGTTTCAGTATAAATCACACAAATAGAAAACATGAAGGGAACACAAAGACACTGAATTTCAAAAGAGCCAACTTCCCTAAACTACAAACCTTGCTAAAAGGCATAAATTGGGATAAAATATTAGGAACAAAGAATACGGAGGAGAGATGGGTTTGCTTTAAGAGCATATTAAGTAAGGGCATTAGCCAATGTATCCCATTGGGTAATAAATTTAAAAGAGCAAACAAAAATCCTGGATGGCTTAACTCCAATGTAAAAATGCATATAAAAGCAAAGGAGAAGGCCTTTAAAAAATACAAGGTTGAGGGATCATCCTCAGCATTCAGACTTTATAAAGAATGCAATAAGAAATGTAAGGGTGCAATTAGGACGGCTAAGATAGAACATGAAAGACACATAGCGGAGGAGAGCAAAAAAAATCCCAAGAAATTCTTTAAGTATGTAAACAGTAAAAAAGGGAGGACAGACCATATTGGTCCCATAAAGAATGAGGAAGGACATCTGGTTACAAAGGATGGGGAGATGGCAAAGGTATTGAATTTATTCTTCTCCTCAGTATTCACGAGTGAATCGGGGGGCTTCAGTAACCAAAACTGCAGTGTTTATCCTCATGACACAACACAGGAAGCACCTACATGGTTAACAGAGGACGGAATTAAAATTAGACTTGAGAAATTTAACATTAATAAATCACCGGGATCAGATGGCTTGCATCCGAGGGTACTTGGGGAACTCAGTCAGGTGATTGCCAGACCATTGTTCCTAATTTTTACATAGTATTACATAGTACATAGTAGGTGAGGTTGAAAAAAGACACAAGTCCATCAAGTCCAACCTATGTGTGTGATTATGTGTCAGTATTACATTACATATCCCTGTATATTGCGGTCATTCAGGTGATTATCTAATAGTTTCTTGAAGCTATCAATGCTCCCCGCTGAGACCACCGCCTGTGGAAGGGAATTCCACATCCTTGCCGCTCTTACAGTAAAGAACCCTCTACGTAGTTTAAGGTTAAACCTCTTTTCCTCTAATTGCAATGAGTGGCCACGAGTCTTATTAAACTCTCTTCTGCGAAAAAGTTTTATCCCTATTGTGGGGTCAGCAGTACAGTATTTGTAAATTGAAATCATATCCCCTCTCAAGCGTCTCTTCTCCAGAGAGAATAAGTTCAGTGCTCGCAACCTTTCCTCATAACTAAGATCCTCCAGACCCTTTATTAGCTTTGTTGCCCTTCTTTGTACTCGCTCCATTTCCAGTACGTCCCTCCTGAGGACTGGTGCCCAGAACTGGACAGCATACTCCAGGTGCGGGCGGACCAGAGTCTTGTAGAGTGGGAGAATTATCGTTTTATCTCTGCAGTTGATCCCCCTTTTAATGCATGCCAATATTCTGTTTGCTTTATTAGCAGCAGCTTGGCATTGCATGCCGTTGCTGAGCCTATCATCCACTAGGACCCCCAAGTCCTTTTCCATCCTAGATTCCCCCAGAGGTTCTCCCCCCAGTGTATAGATTGCATTCATATTTTTGACACCCAAATGCATTATTTTGCATTTTTCTACATTGAACCTCATTTGCCATGTAGTCGCCCACCCCATTAATTTGTTCAGGTCTTTTTGCAAGATTTCCACATCCTGCGGAGAAGTTATTGCCCTGCTTAGCTTAGTATCGTCTGCAAATACAGAGATGGAACTGTTTATCCCATCCTCCAGGTCATTTATGAACAAATTAAATAGGATTGGTCCCAGCACAGAACCCTGGGGGACCCCACTACCCACCCCTGACCATTCTGAGTACTCCCCATTTATCACCACCCTCTGAACACGCCCTTGTAGCCAGTTTTCAATCCATGTACTCACCCTATGGTCCATGCCAACGCACCTTATTTTGTACAGTAAACGTTTATGGGGAACTGTGTCAAATGCTTTTGCAAAATCCAGATACACCACGTCTACGGGCCTTCCTTTATCTAGATGGCAACTCACCTCCTCATAGAAGGTTAATAGATTGGTTTGGCAAGAACGATTCTTCATGAATCCATGCTGATTACTGCTAATGATATCATTCTTATTACTAAAATCTTGTATATAGTCCCTTATCATCCCCTCCAAGAGTTTACATACTATTGATGTTAGGCTAACTGGTCTGTAATTCCCAGGGATGTTTTTTGGGCCCTTTTTAAATATTGGTGCTACATTGGCTTTTCTCCAATCAGCTGGCACCATTCCAGTCAATAGACTGTCTGTAAAAATTAGGAACAACGGTCTGGCAATCACCTGACTGAGTTCCCTAAGTACCCTCGGATGCAAGCCATCTGGTCCCGGTGATTTATTAATGTTAAGTTTCTCAAGTCTAATTTTAATTCCGTCCTCTGTTAACCATGTAGGTGCTTCCTGTGTTGTGTCATGAGGATAAACACTGCAGTTTTGGTTACTGAAGCCCCCCGATTCACTCGTGAATACTGAGGAGAAGAATAAATTCAATACCTCTGCCATCTCCCCATCCTTTGTAACCAGATGTCCTTCCTCATTCTTTATGGGGCCAATATGGTCTGTCCTCCCTTTTTTACTGTTTACATACTTAAAGAATTTCTTGGGATTTTTTTTGCTCTCCTCCGCTATGTGTCTTTCATGTTCTATCTTAGCCATCCTAATTGCACCCTTACATTTCTTATTGCATTCTTTATAAATTCTGAATGCTGTGGATGATCCCTCAACCTTGTATTTTTTGAAGGCCTTCTCCTTTGCTTTTATATGCATTTTTACATTGGAGTTAAGCCATCCAGGATGTTTGTTCGCTCTTTTAAATTTATTACCCAATGGGATACATTGGCTAATGCCCTTATTTAATATGCTCTTAAAGCAAACCCATCTCTCCTCTGTATTCTTTGTTCCTAATATTTTATCCCAATTTATGCCTTTTAGCAAGGTTTGTAGTTTAGGGAAGTTGGCTCTTTTGAAATTCAGTGTCTTTGTGTTCCCTTCATGTCTCCTATTTGTGTGATTTATACTGAAACTAATTGACCTGTGATCGCTGTTACCTAAATTGCCCCGTATTTCCACATCTGTTATCAGGTCTGTATTGTTGGTAATCAGTAGATCTAGTAATGTTTTATTTCTAGTTGGTGCGTCTACCATCTGACCCATAAAATTGTCCTGCAAGACATTAAGGAACTGGCGAGCCTTAAATGAATGCGCGGTTCCCTCCGCCCAGTCTATGTCTGGATAATTAAAATCCCCCATTATGATAACACTTCCCATCCTTGCTGCTAATCCAATTTGTGATAGGAGATCCGTCTCCACTTCCTCCCTCAGGTTAGGGGGCCTATAGCATACTCCCAGTATTATTTTCCCCTTAGCTTCATCCCTTTGGAGCTCTACCCATAAAGATTCCACCTCCTCCCTAGCCCCCTCAGTGATGTCATCTCTCACATTCACTTGTACATTATTCTTGATATATAGGCATACCCCTCCCCCTTTTTTACCCTCTCTATCCTTGCGGTATAGGGTATACCCTTGAATGTTTGCCAGCCAATCATGAGAGCTGTTGAACCAGGTCTCTGAAATTCCCACAAAATCCAAATCCTCCTTGTACAACAGTATCTCTAGTTCACCCATCTTGTCCGCCAGGCTCCTGGCATTGGTGAATGATCCGAGGGTACTTGGGGAACTCAGTCAGGTGATTGCCAGACCATTGTTCCTAATTTTTACAGACAGTCTATTGACTGGAATGGTACCAGCTGATTGGAGAAAAGCCAATGTAGCACCAATATTTAAAAAGGGCCCAAAAAACATCCCTGGGAATTACAGACCAGTTAGCCTAACATCAATAGTATGTAAACTCTTGGAGGGGATGATAAGGGACTATATACAAGATTTTAGTAATAAGAATGATATCATTAGCAGTAATCAGCATGGATTCATGAAGAATCGTTCTTGCCAAACCAATCTATTAACCTTCTATGAGGAGGTGAGTTGCCATCTAGATAAAGGAAGTCCCTTAGACGTGGTGTATCTGGATTTTGCAAAAGCATTTGACACAGTTCCCCATAAACGTTTACTGTACAAAATAAGGTCCGTTGGCATGGACCATAGGGTGAGTACATGGATTGAAAACTGGCTACAAGGGCGTGTTCAGAGGGTGGTGATAAATGGGGAGTACTCAGAATGGTCAGGGGTGCGTAGTGGGGTTCCCCAGGGTTCTGTGCTGGGACCAATCCTATTTAATTTGTTTATAAACGACCTGGAGGATGGGATAAACAGTTCAATCTCTGTATTTGCAGACGATACTAAGCTAAGCAGGGCAATAACTTCTCCGCAGGATGTGGAAACCTTGCAAAAAGACCTGAACAAATTAATGGGGTGGGCGACTACATGGCAAATGAGGTTCAATGTAGAAAAATGTAAAATAATGCATTTGGGTGGCAAAAATATGAATGCAATCTATACACTGGGGGGAGAACCTCTGGGGAATCTAGGATGGAAAAGGACCTGGGGGTCCTAGTAGATGATAGGCTCAGCAATGGCATGCAATGCCAAGCTGCTGCTAATAAAGCAAACAGAATATTGGCATGCATTAAAAGGGGGATCAACTCCAGAGATAAAACGATAATTCTCCCGCTCTACAAGACTCTGGCCGGCCGCACCTGGAGTATGCTATCCAGTTCTGGGCACCAGTCCTCAGGAGGGATGTACTGGAAATGGAGCGAGTACAAAGAAGGGCAACAAAGCTAATAAAGGGTCTGGAGGATCTTAGTTATGAGGAAAGGTTGCGAGCACTGAACTTATTCTCTCTGGAGAAGAGACGCTTGAGAGGGGATATGAATTCAATTTACAAATACTGTACTGGTGACCCCACAATAGGGATAAAACTTTTTCGCAGAAGAGAGTTTAATAAGACTCGTGGCCACTCATTACAATTAGAAGAAAAGAGGTTTTTACCTTAAACTACATTGAGGGTTCTTTACTGTAAGAGCGGCAAGGATGTGGAATTCCCTTCCACAGGCGGTGGTCTCAGTGGGGAGCATTGATAGCTTCAAGAAACTATTAGATAATCACCTGAATGACCGCAACATACAGGGATATGTAATGAAATACTGACACATAATCACACACATAGGTTGGACTTGATGGACTTGTGTCTTTTTTCAACCTCGCCTACTATGTAACTATGTAACTATGTAAGTGCACTGGAATTAAAGTTATTATAAAACATATGTATAAACATATATGTAACTATAAAACAAAAGTATGTGTAGCGCTACCAAACATAAGAATTCAAAAAAGTTCAATGAAGTTCAACTGGTAATGAAACACCAACTGAAAAAAAACAACAAGAAATGGTCCTCAATATTTAAAAGACTCGTGAAGATTAACAGTCCATATAAATGTAGTGACTTCGTGTAAACAACAATTCAGATGCGTGACATCAAAAGTGAAGATAGAAGAAGCACACCACCACCGAATTTGAGAAGGCTTACCAGATCTCGTGGACCCAAGAGGGCATACGCCCAAATGGGTCAACTCAGGCTAGGGTGGTGGGTGATGGTAGATGTTCCAGAGGGATGGTGAGGATGGACATCTAGAAGTAAGCCGTGGACTTGTGTGTCCCTCAAGGTAATATTGAGGAGTGGATGGTGATGATATAAAACAAGGAGGAAAAAGGCCACATAGTGTAATTCCGTAAAACAAGTAACAAAATGTATTTAAAATAAGAAATACACTCACATGTACGTCTTGTAAAAACAGCGCTGTACAAGTATGGCGGCAGTGTAACTATAGCTAAAGTACCCCTATGCGTACACACAGAGGCTAATACGTATACACCAAGGAAAGAGATAACAGAATTGTTATATAAAAAATAAAAATACAAATGCTAATTTTAGCATACTTTCTTGGTGAAAAAAGTATATAGAATAAAAAGATGAAATAAAATAGAATAAAGCCACTGATTGTATAAACATATGTAACATAAGCCTATGTATGCTTTGGTCTAATCTTACAATAAGTGCATGCTTCGCATATTCGTAAGGGGCTATCTTGTATACAGGGCATTAAACTAATACGGTCTTTAAAACCTAATTCTCATAATTTGTCTAAAAGCCTAATTAAATGTTAATTGATGACCTAAAATGCTATAAATAAAGGAGTTCAAAGGAAAATGGTAAATGGATAATAGTCTGACTAGAAATAATGAATGGATATGAGGATGGCTCACTACATTGGCTCTATGTTATTGTTATACTATTTTGTGTATTTGTGGGTCTTCGTTTTGGCCTCCGGGGGCGAGACTGCCAAGGGTGAAGATCCAGAAGGCCTCTCGCTTACGTAGCCTCTGGTATCTTCTTCCTATATCCAGCTCGCCTCCAATGGATTCGATTACAAAGACTTTCATGCCTGCAGGGTCCCCTTGATGGGCCTCTAAAAAGTGTTGGGGGACTGGACATTTGTCTCTTGAATTAATGATACTACATTTATGCTCCCCTATTCTAACTCGCATTGGACGTTGTGTGCGGCCAACATACAGGCGCCCACATGGGCAAACAATGCCATAGATCACATATTCTGTTCCACAGTTTATAAATTGTCTAATTTTATGGATCTTTCCATCTATCCCTACTACGTTTTTTTTTTCTGTGCCACATGTACATACAGTACATGTGCCACAATTCTTCACACCGCGCCTGTAGCACCCTTTTTGATCAATGATTGTTGACCAACCATTGGTTGGTTTGTTGGTAGATATCTTTACCCTACTTGGGGCTACCAAGCTCCTAAGATCCCGAGGTTTCCGAAAAACAATATTAGGGTATTCGGGGAGTGCCTTGCCTAGCACCGGGTCTTGCTTCAGAATATTCCAGTTCTTTTGAATAATATTCTGAATTTCAAACGCCTTATTGGTATATTGGGTAGAGAAACAGGCCTGTTGGGCATCGAAAGTGATCTGGTGTCGAAATTTCTTATTATTTTGGTTTTCGCCTAGTGGATCACCACAGAGAGCCAAGTACTTATTAAAGGCTGTCTCTATATGGTTGGCTTCATATCCTTTTTCTTTAAACTTCTGTGTGAGAAGATTACTTTGTTCTAAATAGTCCTCTTTTTTGGTGCATGTGTGTTTAAGGCGACAAAATTGACCATAGGGGACATTCTGTATCCACCTGGGATGATGATTACTTTTAGCATGTAAATATGAATTGCCTCCGCTGGGTTTAAAATGAGTTTTGGAAGAGATATCGCCATCTTGGTCACCCTGCAGCTCTAGGTCTAAAAAGACCAGGCATTTCTCATCTTGGACATGGGTAAATTCTATCCCAAAAGGATTGTTCCTACAGTGCTCCAAGAAATTATGGAGACTCTGATCTGACCCATCCCAGATAATCAGAATGTCGTCGATATATCTAGCATATAGGACCAGGTTTGCCCCAAAGGGATTGTTTTTCCATATATAATATTCTTCCCAAAATCCCATAAAGATGTTCGCGTAGCTGGGGGCAAACCTGGCTCCCATTGCTGTACCTTTTGTCTGCAAATAGTGTTCACCTAAAAAGGAGAAATAATTATGTGTAAGAGAGAATTCCACACAGTCTAATAGGAATTTGGCCTGCTGAGAATTCAGTCTGTCATCCTTGAGCAAAAAGTGATTGAGAGCTCTTAAACCATAGGTGTGATTTATTGATGTGTATAATGAGGCCACATCTAGGGAGAGCCATCTGTAGCTGGGTAGCCATTTGTAATTTGACAGGATCTCTAGCACATGACCGGAATCTTTTACAAAGAATGGCAGACTGACTACTATTTCTTGTAAAAAATAGTCAATATATCACCCCAAGTTGCTAGAGAGGCTGTTGATCCCAGCTATTATGGGTCTACCTGGGGGATTAACAAGGCTTTTGTGTACCTTCGGTATAAGATAAAAATGTGGAGTGGCGGCATGCCTATTGAACAGAAAAAGATATTCATTTTTGGTAAGGACTTCTTTTGTTAGTGCCTCATCCAAAAGTATTTTAAGCTCCTTAGTGTATTCAATTGTAGGATCCCTTTTCAGTTTGTTATAGGTATCAGTGTCACCCAGAAGCCTTTTTGCCTCAGATATATATTCATCTCTATCTTGGATGACTAAACTTCCACCTTTATCTGCCCTTCGGATAATCACATCTTGATTTCGTTTAAGAGCATCTATGGGCATAAAACTCGGGTCAATATTTTTAGTATTTGTAAGCTTATTAAACTTTATTTTAAAAGTGTTAAAAACCATATCATAGAAGGTGGAAATGAATCTTCCCTTAGCCCAATAGGGGAAGAAGGAAGATTTGGGTCTGAAAGAGGTGTGGGCAGTTGCACTTTCACATGGGGGACCAATTTTTGGTTCGGGAGTTGTTTGTCCCTCGGGTTGCGCCTCTTGGTAAAGCTCTAATGGTATGTTTAGTATAGTGTCTTCGTCAACACTTATATCAGGCGATAGCAACCTTTCAGATTCCACTTTAATATTGCTAGTGTTATTCTCATTCCTAGCTTCTTTAAGTATGTAATACCTTTGTATAGTAAGCTTACGTATATACTTATTAAGATCAATGAATAACTCAAGTTAGGTACACTAGGTGGAGAAAAATTGAGGCCCTTCCTAAGGAGGTCTAGCTCAGTTTCTGAAAAGACAGAGCTGGATAAGTTATAGATTTTAATGGTTGAGTGATTAGTTTCTAGAGTCTGCCTCTTTTTGTGTCTCTTCCCTCCTCTTTTTCCTCTTCGTGTTCTTCTTCTCTTTTCCTTATTTTTTTCCCCATAGATAGTGTGAGTGATAGAGGGTCCGAAATCATGTTGCCTGTTACAGACCCCTCTATTGCTGCAACTGCTTTCTCTAAAAAAAACAGAGGGGGTGTAATCTCTGATATGCTGGTATTATTTGCCTCTAGATTACTGAGGATTGAAAAAGGATTATAGGTTTGAATATCTTTGGACAGTTGAAAATCAATGTCCAAATCGATATTTGCACTCTCGGGCAAGCTGCCTGGGGTGCAAGCTGTAGATGGAGGTGGGGTACAGCTCCCATTATCTAGTGGTATGGTGGATGTTTTCCCTTCAATCTGTCGATTTTTGTTCTCATTATTTATATTTGTGAAGTTCCTTATTAATGAGAAGTTTTTTACTTGTGTTTCTCTGGGTAAGTTGGCATTCGTCCCCGTGGTGCCACTATTTTTTGCAGCTAAAGGTGCTCTATTCTTAGTAGGGGTGTTATTATTCACAAGGTGTTGTTTAGATGTGTTAGAATCTTGTTGGCTCTTAGTGTTAGAATATTGTTGGTGGGGGGGTCTAGTGTGTGAATATCCTTCTTCTCCTGCTTTAGCCTGACTACTAGTTTTGCCTTTCTTATATTTGGTTTCATGGCTGGTTTTATTCCTGTTAGTTTTTGCTTTGGTATTATTGTTTCTTTGTGTTTCTATTTGAAATGAAGGTGGATGTTTTCTTTGGGGTTGTGTATTATATATATTGTTTCCTGTTGGTTGTTTATTGTTCACACTATTTTTATTCCTATTATTCGTGTTGTCAGATTTTTTCCAATTAAACTCTCGATTATTCAAATAGTCTTATCGATCCCGCTCGAACTTTCCTGATTTTTTGCTTCTGAGATTAGTTTCGTATTCTGTTATTCGTTCATTCACTTTCTGGTCCCAGCTTTACACGTTCAATAGGCTATGGGCAAGATATATACCTGTCTCTTTGCTGTCCATGGAGAGCCGATATAGACACAGAGATTAGCAATCACGGATACAGGATAAACAGTAGACAAGATATTAAAAATAAAGCGTGTTACTGTTTTCTCAGAGGTGATCAGACTCCGTCCTGCCCGTGTTGGCTTTACCCGTTCCCTTCTCAATCGGCTATCCCTCGGTACAGAACCCAAATAGCCCAACGTTGGGCGCCAGATGTTTTGGATCAGAACCAAAGTCTGATATTTTTATATCTACCTCCTGGCCAAAATTATTTTAGAGTGTGCACGCACTAAAGTGATTAGGCTGAGACACTCAGTTCAGAGTAAATACTTTCTGTTTTAATATTTCCTCTTTGCAAGACTATTATACCATTTCGTTAAGATTAAGACACTTCAGATAAGGCTAGTGCATGCAAACCACAAAACAGCCACAGATACAGTGGGGACAGAAAGTATTCAGACCCCCTTAAATTTTTCACTCTTTGTTATATTGCAGCCATTTGCTAAAATCATTTAAGTTAATTTTTTCCTCATTAATGTACACACAGCACTCCATATTGACAGAAAAACAAAGAATTGTTGACATTTTTGGAGATTTATTAAAAAAGAAAAACTGAAATATCACATGGTCCTAAGTATTCAGACCCTTTGCTGTGACACTCATATTTAACTCAGGTGCTGTCCATTTCTTCTGATCATCCTTGAGATGGTTCTACACCTTCATTTGAGTCCAGCTGTGTTTGATTATACTGATTGGACTTTATTAGGAAAGCCACACACCTGTCTATATAAAGATCTTACAGGTCACAGTGCATGTCAGAGCAAATGAGAATCATGAGGTCAAAGGAACTGCCTGAAGAGCTCAGAGACAGAATTGTGGCAAGACACAGATCTGGCCAAGGTTAAAAAAAATGTCTGCTGCACTTAAGATTCCTAAGAGCACAGTGGCCTCCATGATACTTAAATGGAAGACGTTTGGGATGACCAGAACCCTTCCTAGAGCTGGCCGTCCGGCCAAACTGAGCTATCAGGGGAGAAGAGCCTTGGTGAGAGAGGTAAAGAGGAACCCAAAGATCACTTTGGCTGAGCTCCAGAGATGGGAGAAAGTTGTAAAAAGCATCACTGCAGCCCTCCACCAGTCGGGGCTATATGGCAGAGTGGCCCGACAGAAGCCTCTCCTCAGTACAAGACACATGAAAGCCTGCATGGAGTTTGCTAAAAAAAAAAACACCTGAAGGACTCCAAGATGGTGAGAAATAAGATTCTCTGGTCTGATGAGACCAAGATAGAACTTTTTGGCCTTAATTCTAAGCGGTATGTGTGGAGAAAACCAGGCACTGCTCATCACCTGTCCAATACAGACCCAACAGTGAAGCATGGTGGTGGCCGCATCATGCTGTGGGGGTGTTTTTCAGCTGCAGGGACAGGATGACTGGTTGTAATCGAGGGAAAGATGAATGCGGCCAAGTACAGGGATATCCTGGACGAAAACCTTCTCCAGAGTGCTCAGGACCTCAGACTGGGCTGAAGATTTACCTTCCAACAAGACAATGACCCTAAGCACACAGCTAAAATAACGAAGGAGTGGCTTCACAACAACTCCGTGACTGTTCTTGAATGGCCCAGCCAGAGCCCTGACTTAAACCCAATTGAGCATCTCAGGAGAGGCCTAAAAATGGCTGTCAACCAACATTTTCCATCCAACCTGACAGAGCTGGAGAGGATCTGCAAGGAGGAATGGCAGAGGATCCCCAAATCCAGGTGTGAAAAACTTGTTGCATCTTTCCCAAAAAGACTCATGGCTGTATTAGATCAAAAGGGTGCTTCTACTAAATACTGAGCAAAGGGTCTGAATACTTAGGACCATGTGATATTTCAGTTTTTCTTATTTAATAAATCTGCAAAAATGGCAACAATTCTGTGTTTTATTTTGTCAATATGGGGTGCTGTGTGTACATTAATGAGGAAAAAATTAACTTAAATGATTTTAACAAATGGCTGCAATATAACAAAGAGTGAAAAATTTAAGGGGGTCTGAATACTTTCCGTCCCCACTGTATATAAATATATTATGACAAAGTATGTGACAAACTTTTGGCTTTTAGCTGGGATGTCCATATGAGGAAGTAGCCTTGTTCTTGTAATGTCCTTGCTTCTTTTAGAACATTGGTGTTATCTTGTTATTTTTTTCGGAAGCAGGCGCAAACTTCTGTTAACTGTTGCAGTCCAGTTCCACAGTATTCTACTGAATATATTTTAAGGCTGATAACTGATAAGCATAACTGATATGTCAGACATATAAAGCATGTATAAGCTTATATATATAGGGTTAGACATTTCACCACGATACTTGATACTCTTAATCACATCCATTACACTCCCAATTAGGATTGGCAAATGCAGCAGGAAGGGCACTATGGGCTCGACGGGCCTGTGTTTGTCTTCTTCTTGGCGGAAGTGGGACACTACTCATTCTTGCCACCTCGCCAGCTTGAACTACACTTATGGGACTCGCCATGTCACCAAGTGTTACTGCAGTGCTGGATGTACAACCAGGATGTACCAGTTCACCAGAAGGATGAGCGGTGCTAGTACTGGAACTCTGCTCCATACAAGGGACCTGCGGTTCTTGCACCTCAATGACAGCAGAAGAACGGGATCTGGTACGCCTGACCTTGGCAGGGATCACAACTCTGTCGTCAGAGCTATCTGTCAGGGTGTCGTTGCTGTCTACAGGTTCGTATTCTGAGCCTGAATGTGACAGATGAGTGACTTCCTCTTCGCTATCTGTCATGTTCAGAAACATGTAGGCCTCTTCACTAGTGTACCTTCGATTTGACATTTTGTTCTCTAAATTTACTGGTACACTAGTGAGACTCACAAGAAAAAAGCACCGGATTGTCAGCGACTGCTTCAAATGCTGCGTGAATGTTAGCGTTTGCAGGGATCAGGTCTGACACTGCGAACACTGCAGTTTTGTGTTTTGTGTAATTGTAAGTGACAGTGATCGATTGATACTGCACTTGGGTGGGCTGGGGTGGGGTGGGCTGGGCTGGGTGGAGGGGCTAAACGCAGCAGGTGCTAGCAGGTATTTGGGCTGATCCCGCTAATGCTGCATTTGTGGGAACCCTAAACTGCTGGGGATGCTAGTATAGATGTGATAAGATCAGATATCGATCCGTTCAGACACTATACTACTAAAGAGAGGCGTATGGTGCGTGCGTGGGTGTTAGCGCTACTGGCACTAATCTGACGCTGCTTGGGGCAACACAGACCCTATCTGATACTAAAACCTAACTTTGATCACCCGCCGGGTGATCAGGGGGTTAAACCTTTAGTGGGTAATAGGGATGAGCTTTCTGTTCGGGTCGAACATGAGTTAGACTCAAACATTGGCTGTTCGCCAAAAACCGAACATTATGGGCAGTTCGCCCCAAATTCAAGCGGCGCGTAACAGCCCATTAGGCACTGCGGGAGCACCATGACCTGCATGCTTTGGCCAATCACAGCGCCCTCAGCTAAGAGAGCCATAATTGGCCAAAGGCAGGGTGCATGCCCCACACTATATAAGGCCACCTGCACGTCAGCCTTGTGTAGTGTGTTGTTGGCGTGAACGGAGAGAGGTCTCATTTAGATTGAGTAGGCAGCAGATTATTCAGTTAACTGCAGTGTATTTTATATATATATATATATATATATATATATATATATATATATATATATATATATATTGTAATAGTGAGAGTCCCTGTCACGGTGAAAAGGGATGGAAAATGGACAAAGAGTTTGCATGTCAGGTGACTGCAGTGCTACAGAGCATAGCTTTGAAAGGGAGAAAACTGTGTTGGCAGCTTTCTCCAGGTTTTGCTGTGTTCCAATGGGGCTCTGTAGTTTGGAGATCCCGCAGAGACTTGGGTGGGATGGGATCTCTAACCCTGTGTCCATGTCTTATGGATAGCAAGCAGGGTGTGTGCCCAGGTGTACACAGCCCATATAACGAGGGGCTAGTGAGAGCAGAGAGTGGAGGAAGGTGGAGTGTGTGCAGCTTGCTGCTGCAAGACAGACCTGTGTCTGAAAAGCTGTCTGCCCTGTGTGTGACTACGTCCCTGGTAAGAGGGGACTTGGTGTCTGAAGGACTGGGAAGGTTGGGACGGCTAGAAGGGCCTGTGAGACCTGAGAAGGGTCTGGAAGGCTGGGAGAGCCGAGGCAACTAGCAAGTCCAAGGGGGCTGAAGGAAGTCCTGAAGTCTGGGGGACAGTAAACATAAACTCAAATATTCCGCTTAGGACAAATAAACAAAGAGAACTGCAGCCCCCCCCCAAAAAAATGGAAAAACACCAAGGTGAAATCCAAAAGAACTGACAAACTCTAGTGGGGAATGTGGCGCTGTTCAAAGGTGAATGAAAAGAATAAACATAAAATGGTATCCCCCAAAATTTTTTGCGGCATATAAGAAATAAATAGTGAACATACAGTCTGTCAAGTGTATATGCAGCAGGTGTGACTGTTCAAAAGTGAATGAAAAAAAAATATATTGTTGCAACATATAAAAAATAAATAGTGAACAAACAGTATGTCAAGTGAACATGCAACAAATATAAAATACCATGTATTAATATAAAATTAAGTGCAAATGTATATAAGTTAGACTAAAGAGTGAATGGTCCTAGAAAAAATCCTTGCACTCATACCAAATCCATAAATATGTGTATGATGGAAGCGCTGGTTTAAAAGAAAAACGCACAGAATATACCAAATAATTGACGTAATAGTGCACCAAAAAATTAGAAATCCAAATAATTTGTCCAAACAAAAACTAAAGTCTTATATATGTAAAAAGGAAGAAAAAAGGAAAAAACTGCGAAAAAATGTCTTTGCTTCAAAAAAGATCCCGTGTGAATTTGTGGTGATTGTTGTGTGATCTTCTCTTCTGGAACCCCCTCTTGTGTCCCCACTTACCGAAAAGCCCAACCCCTGCAGGGGTAATGAGCATATGAATGTAACTCCTCTGGCCGAAATCGATCGGTGTCCCCCTCTGGAATTCCGCGATCTCCTTCCTAGTTGGGTTGCCGCTAGTCTTTCAGAAAGGTCCACAAAAGCGTATCCATATGTATGGAGAAGAGAGGAGCCTCATAGTGTAAATCCAAAAGTTTTTATTGGTTAGCCAGTCAGCTTACATTAAAACAAACCAAAAATTAAAAGGATGGTATCTGACTCAGAAGTGACACTTCTCTGCCGGCTGGTGAAAAGCGTGTAGCCGGAACAGTAGCGAGGCAGCGGCGTGCGTTCCACCGCCAGACTGCCAGAAACCGGAATTTTGGCGCTTCAGATGACGTCTTGATGACGACACGCGTAAGGCGTGGTCACGTTGGTACGCATACGTCGCTGCAAGCTGTTGTTCTTTTCACTTCCGGTCTGGCAGTCTGGCGGTGGAACGCACGCCGCTGCCTCGCTACTGTTCCGGCTACAGGCTTTTCATCAGCCGGCAGAGCAGTGTCACTTCTGAGTCAGATACCATCCTTTTAATTTTTGGTTTGTTTTAATGTAAGCTGACTGGCTAACCAATAAAAACTTTTGGATTTACACTATGACCCCTGCAGGCGTTGGGCTTTTTGGTAAGTGGGGACACAAGAGGGGGTTCCAGAGGAGAAGATCACACAACAATCACCACAAATTCACACGGGATCTTTTTTGAAGCAAAGACATTTTTTCACAGTTTTTTCCTTTTTTCTTCCTTTTTACATATATAAGACTTTAGTTTTTGTTTGGACAAATTATTTGGATTTCTAATTTTTTGGTGCACTATTACGTCAATTATTTGGTATATTCTGTGCGTTTTTCTTTTAAACCAGCGCTTCCATCATACACATATTTATGGATTTGGTATGAGTGCAAGGATTTTTTCTAGGACCATTCACTCTTTAGTCTAACTTATATACATTTGCACTTAATTTTATATTAATACGTGGTATTTTATATTTGTTGCATTTTCACTTGACATACTGTTTGTTCACTATTTATTTTTTATATGTTGCAACAATATATTTTATTTTCATTCACTTTTGAACAGTCACACCTGCTGCATATACACTTGACACACTGTATGTTCACTATTTATTTCTTATATGCCGCAAAAAATTTTTGGGGATACCATTTTATGTTTATTCTTTTCATTCACCTTTGAACAGCGCCACATTCCCCACTAGAGTTTGTCTGGGGGACAGTAAGCAAACCCAGGGTCTGGAGAGTTCTGTTGAGGCCAGGAGTAGGCTGGTTCAGCGGGGAACTGCAAGGCAAAGTAAGCCTAGGAGCCAGGAGGCTTGGCATTTTCGGTTGTATGAATTTACTGAAGAGGAACCCCTGTGTGGGAAATCCTGTGTATAAACTTTTATTTTGTTCCTGTGAATAAAAATGGGCTGCCATGCCCTCAAACCTGATAACTGACTGCTGTGGACTCACTACGTGAAGATGCATCTACCACTGAGCTAAATACCCCAATATTACAAGTGGTGTTTGAATGCGGGCCAACAGACGGTGAAATCCGGGTCTCTGCGCCAGTAGTGAGTCATTTCAGGAATTGCTGCTAGCTGTGTGTGGCAGCCAGGCAAACTGCATTGCGCAGGAGTTAAATTGATGAACTGTGTTGCATACAGGCGTTTTACCTGTGGAAGTGAGCTCAGCGTGGCCTGAGAAGATGTCTCCACCTAGGAGGGCCAGTCCAGAAGGCCAAGTAATGTGCGATACAGTGAATGAATGGTTCAAGCGGAATCGCAAAGAGTGGGCCGCAGTGCAAGGGGCTGAGATTGTGGCCTCTGACTATGTGCAACCCATGCTACCTACAGAGGAGGTTGGGGACTTCCTGAAAAAATTTGAAAAAGTTGCTGTAAGGAGAAAATGGCCTAGGGATCGGTGGCCAAAATTGTTGCAACCCTTGTTACGGATAGAGTTCCGGTCGGTTTACCATTTGATGGATTGGGACCAGGATGACTACTGCAAGTTTAAAGAGGAAATTCTTCTTAGAGGAGTGTTCCAGCGTATCATGGGCCGCCAGCAATGCTCCAGGATGGGAGAGGTGTCACCGGAAGACCAAGATTTTGGAAATACAGAGAAACGCAAAGTGTCGTATCATGGCCGCTTAGGGAAAGTGGTCAGCTCAGAAAGGAGGGTGCAACAGTCTACATCCTGCATGAGGTATAGCCAACCGGTTTTGGAGTGCAAGTCTGCTGTTACCCCTAGCAACAGGAATCTTGTGTTGCCTACAGGGGGCATCAGTGGGTCTAGAAAGGCTGCAGTGTTGCTCCGTGACCACATGGGGGCGTCAGCATGTGGAGACACCACAGATGAAAGACATCGCACTCAAGTGAAGGCTATGACACCAGCTGCAGGAACTGGTAAGACTGTTTCAGTTTATGATGCTGAACCCAGTGAAGTGGGAGTATGTCCAGTGGGGAGATCCGCAGTACCAAAGGACATAGACTTGCTGCAGTGTGCTACCCAGAGCAGTGGGGAGGCACAGCGTAAAGCCCAACTAGCTGCAGGGCTAAAGACTGGAAAGAACATGGAGACTCTGCAAGTGCCTGCTATAATCTAGCAGATGGCTGGGAAAATTAAGCTAGGGGTGACCAAAACAGTGCTGGTGTCATGTTCCCTAGTTACAGGTGCTGCAGGGTTGCCCAGGGAATCTTCCAAGGAGCTCGCAGTGACGGAGCAGAGAGTTTCCCAGGACAGGTATGGAGCTGCTCAAATAGGTAAGAGTGCCCCTTTACAGAGAGCAGGCGCTGTAAAGAGTCACTCAGAGGTTATGGTGGCTCATAGACAACCCATAAAAATGGCAGTTGTGTCTACATGCAATGAGAATGCTAATAATCGTGCTGACAAAAGTGTTACTATTGGTAAAGGTGATGTGGATTGTAATGACATTGAAACATGTATTTCTTGTAATGTCATATCTGAGAGTGAGGTTGGTAATGTGTTCACTACCAATGATGAGAGTAGATCTCACGTGACAGGCAGAGGCACAGGATTGTCCATGGAGGTCTCAGGGGGTCTCCATGTGATGGAGCCAGAGTCTGTCCAGGATGGCTCTGGTCCTACTCTGGTGGAACAAGGTTAGACTGAGTCTCACAGTGAGTGTGTGTGGGCACAGCCCAACAACCCTAAGTGTAGCCCAGTTGGCAAGGGGTTAAGTCAGCCTGTAAAAGCTGAGAGTTCAAAGCTAGATGTGTTTGTAGCGCCACCAGAGCAAGGTGGTCAAAATAAGGTATTGCATATTGCCTTGGTTGAGGATGCAATCTCTCACATTGATGTGAGTAAAAAAATATTGTCACAATGTGAGGTAGATAGAAGTGACAAGTGTGCTGTTTTGGCTAGTGAATCCCAGGTTCCTGTGGGGCCTTCTGGAGCAGCTGATGCAGCGCTGTGGAGCACTGGGGATGGAACCACAAGGGACTGGCATGATTGGTGCAAGGAAACACTTGCAGCGCTAGACCAAGTGACAAAGACTTACGAAACAATGATGTGTAACAAAGGTGTAGACAGAACACCTGCTATGCCCAATGGAGGGATCACAGAATGGCCGGTGCTCAAGAGTACACTAGCCCCTGTAAAGATTGATGCCCTCCAGTCTGAAGGAATGGTTCTGGGCGCAGGCATAGCAGATGGGTTGTCCACAGCCCAGCAACTAAGTAATAGCAAGTGTCAAGGTGACAATGTGACTATTGTTGACCTGCAGAGGCTCATTGTTGAGTTGGAGGGGAAGAGGAGACATGTGGCTGACATTGCTCCAGGAGAGCAACAGGCAGTGATGGTGGGTACCTCCAAAGAGGTGGAGGTCTCTTCCAAGGTCTCAACCCCTCAGACTACAGTGGATGAGCCCCTCCATGTCTCGGAGGAGGGAAAGGTCCCTAAAGAGGTCACAAATTTAGACTTGGAATGTATTGAAATGACAGAAACATTACTTGAAATGCTGGAGTTGGCAAAAACACACTCACTGTACACTTGGGTGTCTCCATCGTGGTCGGACCAGGTGGTGCTGCGTAGTACCAATGGGTGGAGCCAGGTGATACAGGCGGTGCTGGAAAACCTTGCCCAAGAGTGGAATTGGTGGAACCAATGTTTATTAACCATTTGGCACAGGATCTCTCGATTCCCTTTGAGGGTACTTCCAGTTGTTGATTGGTATGGAAGTCACTCAGGGGAACTGTTGGAGATATCAGAGGTCTCTCCACCTGGTGCAGTGACTGAGAACATCTGTGCTGGTGTGGTCCGAGGTGCGGCTGAGCAGTGGTCAGTAGAGGGCGCAGATACTGTCTCACCTGCTAGACCTCATGACAAGGAAGGGCCCAGAATGGACGAGGCAGTAGTGGAGATGCTTTCTGTCACTGGCCAAGAGGTACAGGTTAAGGTACCCGGAGACACTGTGGGAGAAAGTGCTGAAGGTATTGGTTGCTGTAGCAATGTAATGTGTACACCAGTTGGCATTATCGCAGTAAGGAATGATTTGTGCTTGGGTCAGTGTTATTTGTTAGGACAGCCGCCCATGGAGCGTTGGACAGCAGGTGAGGTGGAGCTTGGTGATAGTTCCATGGAGCATAGTCACTCGCCTGTGTGTGGTCCCTCCTCAGGACGGATCCTAACAAACTCTGAAAAAAGCACTGATGGTATTGGAAGTTGTGATCTGCTAATGATTGGTGCTGTTAATAATGATATGGTTGCCGTGGATAACCAGAGAGAGGTATTAGGACCTATAGTGAAGGTTAAAGCTGATGTCAGTGAGTTGAAAGGAAGAATCAGGGAAAGCAGAGTTTCCCCAAGAAAAATGAATAAGCCCAGGGACCCAAAAAGAAGAGGGAGAAGGCTGAGGATGGGAAAATATAGGACCCTGTTAAGATCCAGGGTGGAACGTACCTGGAAGCGCACACGAAAAAAAGGTTGGGCCTACGTGGCTGACAGCCAGCACAGAGGTGTCCCAACCATAACGGGTGCTGGTGTTCCTCCCTCCGGATCGAAACAAAGGGGGGGGATATGTAATAGTGAGAGTCCCTGTCACGGTGAAAAGGGATGGAAAATGGACACAGAGTTTGCATGTCAGGTGACTGCAGTGCTACAGAGCATAGCTTTGAAAGGGAGAAAACTGTGTTGGCAGCTTTCTCCAGGTTTTGCTGTGTTCCAATGGGGCTCTGTAGTTTGGAGATCCCGCAGAGACTTGGGTGGGATGGGATCTCTAACCCTGTGTCCATATCTTATGGATAGCAAGCAGGGTGTGTGCCCAGGTGTACACAGCCCATATAACGAGGGACTAGTGAGAGCAGAGAGTTGAGGAAGGTGGAGTGTGTGCAGCTTGCTGCTGCAAGACAGACCTGTGTCTGAAAAGCTGTCTGCCCTGTGTGTGACTACATCCCTGGTAAGAGGGGACTTGGTGTCTGAAGGACTGGGAAGGTTGGGACGGCTAGAAGGGCCTGTGAGACCTGAGAAGGGTCTGGAAGGCTGGGAGAGCCGAGGCGACTAGCAAGTCCAAGGGGGCTGAAGGAAGTCCTGAAGTCTGGGGGACAGTAAGCAAACCCAGGGGTCTGGAGAGTTCTGTTGAGGCCAGGAGTAGGCTGGTTCAGCGGGGAACTGCAAGGCAAAGTAAGCCTAGGAGCCAGGAGGCTTGGCATTTTCGGTTGTATGAATTTACTGAAGAAGAACCCCTGTGTGGGAAGTCCTGTGTATAAACTTTTATTTTGTTCCTGTGAATAAAAATGGGCTGCCATGCCCTCAAACCTGATAACTGACTGCTGTGGACTCACTACGTGAAGATGCATCTACCACTGAGCTAAATACCCCAATATTACAATATATATATATATATATATATATATATATATATATATATATATACACACACATATACTCAGTCTCATGTATGTATGTATGTGTGTGTCTATTATATATATATATATATATATATATATATATATATATATATATATATATATATATATATATATACACACACACTGTATATCCACTGTATCCAGTTTAGCTAGATCTGGCTGCAGGCCAGCAGTCACACCAGCAAATTGACGAGCAAAATCTTTATCTCATATTGCCATACTCAGTTGGCCTTATCCCATAATACTATCCAGCTATACTTAGTCGGCATCCAACATTTTCTGGCTTTACGAGACCCCACAAAACCATCCTTGCTCGCATCCCACGCGATCCGAGCCATCCTACACGGCATCCAGAGACATCAACCGATAGTCAATGCCAAACGCCTACCTATAACAAGTGCCATCTTCAGGGATATGTCCACCATGCTGATCACTTCTCCATTTGGTCTTCTCCCCAGCCTGGTCCTACAAACGGCCATATACCTGGCCTACTACGGGTTCTTGCAGCCTGGCAAGTTCACCTGCAGCAACCCCGCCGGCCAAGTGCTACGTAGACGTCACTTGGTTCACTACCAAGACCATTTAGTCCTGCACCTTGCAGTTTCTAAAACCCAGCAGGTAGGCTCCGGGGTAGACATCCACCTCTATAAAACTAATAATATCTGGTGTCCAGTTACCATACTAAATCGCCTACTGTCACTCCTGCCCGAACAGCCGGACTCTAATCCCCTTCTACCTTTTCCGGTCAAACCCTTGAGTGCCTGTCAGTTTGTGAAACACGTAAGGATTCTTCTTCGCAACCTACACCTCAACCCCAGCCAGTACTCTGGTCACTCCTTCCGCACTGGAGCGGCCTCGGCTGCATCCCGCCATGGGGTCCCAGATCATGTCATTAAGAGACTAGGCAGGTGGAAGTCTGCCTGCTTCACCCAGTAAATCCCCAATCCTCAAGTGGAGATGGCACAGGCATTCAGAAAACTTGCTCAATAAATAAACTGAAGCTAATAAAAACTATACCCCTACTTGAATGTTTTTGCCCCCTTATTTTTGTATACCATCCATCAGACCAGGGCACACTTCAGGCCCATTTCATGTTGTAAGTCTTATGTTAAGTCTAAATGTTGTCCATACCCGTATCATCCAGAGGGCTTCAACCATAAGTAAGAATGCCAGTATGGTGGCCTGAATTTATGGGAGGAGACCGGGGGGTATTTAACCAGCCCGTTCGCCTGTGCTCTTCATCAGTTTCCTGTGCGCGATACCTACCCTCCCATCCCCTTTTCAGGGCATTTCTCAATTCATTTCTCTTCACAACATCCATTTCTAAACCTTGGGTATACCCCCTTATTTCTGTATACCGTCCATCAGACCAGGGCACACTTCAGGTCCATTTCATGTTGTAAGTCTTATGTTAAGTCTAAATGTTGTCCATACCCGTATCGGCCAGAGGGCTTCAAGATAGATAGATAGATAGATAGATAGATAGATAGATTATATATATCCACTGCATACAGTTTAGCTATATCTCACTGCAGACCGTCCCTGGTGTACTGTTTCTCATATACTGCAGGCAGGCAGGTGATTCAGTTAGCTGCAGTGTATTTAATATACAGTATATCACAAAAGTGAGTACATCCCTCAAATTTTTGTAAATATTTTACTATACCTTTTCATGTGACGACACTGAAGAAATAACACTTTGCTACAATGTAAAGTAGTGAGTGTACAGCTTGTATAACAGCGTAGATTTGCTGTCCCCTCAAAATAACTCAACACACAGCCATTAGTGTCTATACTGCTGGTAACAAAAGTGAGTACACTCCTAAGTGAAAATGTCCAAATTGGGCCCAATTAGCCATTTTCCCTCCCCGGGGTGATGTGACTCGTTAGTGCTACAAGTTCTCAGGTGTGAATGGGGAGCAGGTGTGTTAAATTTGGTGTTATCGCTCTCACTTTCTCATACTGGTCACTGGAAGTTCAACATGGCACCTCATGGCAAGAACTCTCCGAGGATCTGAAAAAAAGAATTGTTGCTCTGCATAAAGATGGCCTAGGCTATAAGAAGATTGCCAAGACCCTAAAACTGAGCTGTAGCACAGTGGCCAAGACCATACAGCGGTTTAACAGGACAGGTTCCACTCAGAACAGGCCTCACTATGGTCGACCAAAGAAGTTGAGTGCACGCGCTCAGCGTCATATCCAGAGGTTGTCTTTGGGAAATAGACGTATGAGTGCTGCCAGCATTGCAGCAAAAGTTGAAGGGGTGGGGGGTCAGCCTGTCAGTGCTCAGACCATATGCCGCACGCTGCATCAAATTGGTCTGCATGGCTGTAGTCCCAGAAGGAAGCCTCTTCTAAAGATGATGCACTAGAAAGCCCGCAAACAGTTTGCTGAAGACAAGCAGACTAAGGACATGGATTACTGGAACCATGTCCTGTGATCTGATGAGACCAAGATAAACTTATTTGGTTTTAGATGGTGTCAAGAGTGTGTGGCGGCAACCAGGTCAAGAGTACAAAGACAAGTGTGTCTTGCCTACAGTCAAGTATGGTGGTGGGAGTGTCATGGTCTGAGGCTACATAAGTGTTGCCGGCACTGGGGAGCTACAGTTCATTGAGGGAACCATGAATGCGAACATGTACTGTGACATACTGAAGCAGAGCATGATCCCCTCCCTTCAGAGACTGGCCCGCAGGGCTTTATTCCAACATGATAATAACCCCAAACACACCTCCAAGACGACCACTGCCCTGCTAAAGAAGCTGAGAGTAAAGGTGATGGACTGGCCAAGCATGTTTCCAGACTTAAACCCTATTGAGTGTCTGTGGGGCATCCCCAAATGGAAGGTGGAGGAGCGCAAGGTCTTTAACATCCACCAGCTCCGTGATGTTGTCATGGAGGAGTGGAAGAGGACTTCAGTGGCAACCAGTGAAGCTCTGGTGAACTCCATTCCCAAGAGGGTTAAAGCAGTGCTAGAAAATAATGGTGGCCACACAAAATATTGACACTTTGGTCCCAGTTTGGACATTTTCACTTAGAGCTGTACTCACTTTTGTTGCCAGCGGTTTAGACATTAATGGCTGTGTGTTGAGTTATTTTGAGGGGACAGCAAATTTACACTGTTATACAAGCTATACACTCACTACTTTACATTGTAGCAAAGTGTCAGTGTTGTCACAGATACTGTGAGATACTGTATATATACAGATAGTCATATCCACTGCATACAGTTTAGCTATATCTCACTACAGGCTGTTCCTGGTGTACTGTTTCTAATATACTTCAGGCGGTGTACACAATACACACAGTGCACCCATAGTTGCTATTAGACTTCTGGTGGTTTACACAATACCATGTACCTATAGTGCAGTTGCTACTACTTTTCTGGTGGTGTACACAGTACACAATACATACAGTGCATCCATAGTTGCTATTAGACTTCTGGTGGTGTACACAATAACGTGCACCCATAGTGCAGTTGCTACTATATTTCTGGTGGTGTACACAATACAGTACACCCATAGTTGTTATTACACGCTTGTTGGTGTACATGGTACCGTGCACTCATAGTGCAGTTGCTATTACTTTTCTGGTGGTGTACACAATACAGTGTACCCCATCAAATCATTCTCTGCAGCTATTACCTTTTGTACCACCTCCCCCTCTCTTTAGAATGTAAGCTCTACGAGCAGGGCCCTCCTTTGCCTTTTGTATTGAACTGTACTGTAAATGTGCTGTCTCCCCTATACATTGTAAAGCACTGCGTAAACTGTTGGCGCTATATAAATTGCGTATAATAATAATAATAGTGTGGTGTTGCAAAACAAAATCCTCATCATGCCACCAAGGAGAGGCAGACGCTCACAGGCCACTAAAAGAGGGCAAGCAGGCTCTGTGTCTACAGTCCACAGTGCAGGTCATGCACATGGTGCATCTTCTGCAGGTGGCCGTGGGGCACGCTTGTCCTTTTTTTTTCTGCTGGGATAGGGGCAGAAAAATTTGGCCTTTGGTGGTGGTGCCACAACACTGTAACCCCTCACAGATACTCTTGTTGGGTGCAGGAACGGGCCCTGCTGTGAAATATTAGATCAGAAATTGTAATTACATGCCCCTGTTAAACAGGGACAGAAAAATTGGACCTTAGACAGTGGTGGTGGTGCCCTAAACCAAAAATATTGTTGGAAGCTAGCATCATCAAAATTGAGGAGGAATAGGATAGTCACTCAGCATAGGCAGTCTTCAAGGGATCCCAAATCCATAGAAAAATCAATCAGTTACATCAGCATCAGCATCTTCAAGGCTTCCTGAAAATGTTTCATCCTCTGCTTCCTCTGCGAAGGCAGGATGAGTTCTGCAAACTTACCCTTGCAAGGTGGATCAAGAAGGGTTGCCATCCAGTAATGATTCCTTCTCTTTGATACCATGAATCCTAGGGTCCTTGTGCTGCATGGCCTCCCTGATTCTGCAAAGCCTGTGAAAGTTTGCAGAGGCATTCGATTCTGAGTTCTCTGGGTCACTAAGGATCACATGATCCGTAACAACCTCCTCCCAGCCACATACAACTCCTTGGGTTTCTGGGAACTGGAAAACCATCCCTCGAAGACTGCTGCTGAGTGTTACCTTCCACGTCCATGCTGACACAATCCTTCTCCTCCTCTTCCTGTGTGTTTGGCAGGCCCGCATGAATACGATCTGGATAAAGGGGACCTTGGGAGGTAAGGAAGTCCTATTCTTCCTCCCGCTGTTCTGCCTCAAGTGCCCTGTCCATTATTCCATGAAGCGTGTGCTCCAACAGGAAGACAAGAGGGACAGTATCACAGATGCATGCATTGTCGCTGCTCACCATCCTCGTGGCCTCATAAAATGGTTACAGGACAGTGCATGTATCCTTGATCAGTAGCCACTGGCATGGCAAAAATAAGCCAAGCTCCCCTGACCCTGTCCTGGTGCCATACTCACACAGGTACTCATTGATGGCCCTCTGCTGTGTGTACAGCCACTGCAGCATTGCCAACGTTGACTTCCACCTGGTGGACATGTCACAAATGAGGCGGTTGGTGGGCAGGTTGCATTCCCTTTCAATGTCAACCAGCCGAGCACTGGCATTGTATGACCATTGGAAATGACCACTGATTTTTCAAGTCTGCCTCAGGAGATCTTGTAAGCCTGGGTACCTGCTCAAGATCCACTGCACCACCAAATTCAGGATGTGTGCCAAACATGGAACATGGGTCAAGTGTCCCTGTCGGAGGGCGGAGAGAAAGTTGGTGCCATTGTCGCATACAACCATTCCTGGCTGAAGCTGGCAAGGCGTCAGCCACCTCTGAGCCTGCCCCCTGCAGAGCTGACAGAATCTCTGCCCCAGTGTGGCTCCTGTCCCCTAAGCAGTGGTTTAACCTTAAACTACGTAGAGGGTTCTTTACTGTAATGCCCCGTACACACGGTCGGATTTTCCGATGGATAATGTCCGATCGGAGCGTGTTGTCGGAAATTCCGACCTTGTGTGGGCGCCATCGGACATTTTCCATCGGATTTTCCGACACACAAAGTTGGACAGCAGGAGATAAAATTTTCCGACAACAAAATCCGATCGCGTCAATTCCGACCGTGTGTGGCCTGTTCCGACGCACAAAGTGCCACGCATGCTCAGAAGAAATTCCGACACGGGACAGCTCGTTCTGGTAAACTTAGCGTTCGCAATGGATACAGCACTTTCGTCACGCTGCAATGTAAAAAATGGTTTAATACAGCGCACTCTCTTCTTCTTTATAATGTGACAAGAATTAAGTCGTTTTGATGCTCATATTCACACACACTTCTCACAAACTTTTATTTGTGTTTTTTTAGTGGGATTCCCTCAATATATTGTTATTAGTTGTCACATCTGACAGTTTTATATTTTTTAGGTTTTTTTTTTTTTGTTTTTAAGCCTTTTTTTTTTTTAATGTTTGGATTTTTTCCAAGGCTGATCTTTGCTCAATGTTATTTTTATTTTTACTCCAGAATATTTTTGGGTGTGTTTTGTGTGTCAAGTTACCCCAACACCATTATTATCTTTTATTATTTAATCTCCAGGAGATTGTTTGTTGTTGGTGTCCCTTGTTCATTTCACATTGTATATTAGAAATGTACCTGAATCCTCACAAACAAACTGTCATTTTTGAAGTAAAACACATAGGAGAGTATAATTCAAAACAAAAATCCTTTATTAAGGGATCAGAACCAAACAAAGAGGAAGGCAACACTGGATCAACAGGAGAAATTAGCGAAGCCTGGGACCCCCACGGCAGACATCAATTCTTCAACATCAAAATTGGTGGCCTGAGGAGTCCATATGTAAGGGAGGGCAGTCTGGTCCAGAATTCACAGAGATCCGGATAGCAGCAGATGACATCTGTGTCCCCAGGCTGTGGTACCACAAGAGGCTGCATCTTTTGGCCGACCAGACTGAACCCAGGGCAATCACTGTCTGGTCTTCCTTTCACACTTCCTTCCGGGCTGTGGTTGTGCAGTTGGAGATGTGGCAGGAGGAGGAGTAGGACCTGGAGGAGGAGGAGGACTGGGGGGACCTGGAGGAGGACTGGGAGGACCTGGAGGAGGACTGGGAGGACCTGGAGGAGAGGGAGGAGGAGGAGGAGGACCTGCAGGAGGAGGAGGAGGACCATCGCGAAGGTGTGTGTGAGGTGTAATTTGGCCCCTCATACCTTTCTCCAGAGCCTCTGATATGAGGGCCTGACACAAGGCTTTTTGGCCCTCCTCCATCCTCTGCATTTTATATGCTATGAATGCAGCAATGCTCTCCTGCCTGGTGTGGGGTGCTCCCAGGACCTCTGTAGCCCTCCAAAAGAATCTGATAGCCGCCTCCTCTAGGGCACTCGTCCTACTGCCACTTTCTGTTTTCAGGGGGGGTGGAGGGACCTGCAGATCAGCCAGCCAGCTCGGCCCGGCCACCTCCTTGCTGAGACTTCCCTGTGTATGAAAAAGGGACATGGTTTTAGTTTTTGCATCATCAATCACAATCCTAAATTAGTACTCCCAACTAACATCTAGTTAACATCATTGATTGGACAAGCAGAAATATTTAGAGGAATGCTATACCTGGCTCAATCTGGGCTCCTCCACATGTGGCCTGGAAGGCCCAGGTTGGGCGTCAGAAGCCTCAGCCGGGGGGGAAGGAAGCGTGGAAGGAAGACTGGAGAGGGATGGCCTGGGTTCAGTCTGGCCTGCCAGAAAGTGCAGCCTGTCGTAGTACAACATCCTGGGGACATAGATGTCATCTGCTGCTCCGGATCTCTGTGAATCCAGGACTTTCTTGCGCTCCCTCAGATATGTGCTCCTCAGGCCACCAATGAAAATCTTTAAATAAGTGATGTCTGCCGTGGGGATCACCTGCTTCACAATTTCACACAATTGCTCCAGTGCTGCCTTCCTCTTTGCTTGGTTCTTGAAATGGGGGTGGGTAATCTCCCACAGACATGGCAGCTCACTTAGCATATCAATGAATAGTGACATGAAGTCAGTATCTCTCATTAAGATATCCATGTTCACTGCAAGACACAACACAAGACAAAGCCTAATGTCAGACAAAACTCTCCTAATCTTGGTACAATATAGGCCTCAATCTAGAAGCAGTATAGGCACAAGTTTGTCTCTTACCTTCGTTCTTACGATCGGCGCGTCCAATGCTCCTTCCTCCGCTCACAGATCATACGTAATATGCACGCGTGTTACGCTTTATACACACTGCGCATGCGTGTAACTCCGCCCGCCCCTGACGTTCTTTCTAGTGTATTCCCCGCCCCTTTTCGTTCGACGCAGTGGGTGAAGAGTACATGGCGGAGTTACAACAGGTGCGGGCTAATTGTAGCAACGAGGAGGAGGAGGAGGAAAGGCCGGATCCAGGCACGTCCCGATCCAGAAGGAGACGTTTTAAGGCCACAAATATGTCGTTTGGGGAGATGTTGGAGATGGTACACATCATGAGGAAGTCCGACTATGACGGAAAATATGGGCCTTACCCCAACCCCAACATCAGAAAGGCCAAAATCATTGGTAAAGTGGTCAGGAGTCTAGAGCGGAATTTCGGGGTACGAAGGTCTAAAGATCAGCTCAGGAAGCGGTGGTCGGACCTGAAGTTGAGAGAGCCAGAGCAGTACAGAAAGATCCGGAGAGTGCTGCAAAAAAGTAAGTAGTTGTGCTGTGTTGATATTCTTTCTGTCTTTATTATGTTCGTTCTGCTCCATATGCTTTTATTAATTGTAACGTTTAAAAGGGCAACTTTAATGTTCATGGGCCCATTATTCGTTCATATCAAACATTTTTATTTCGGCCTCTAGAACACCATTGTTTAGGCCATATGCATTTTCCCACATTTTTTTGGGCCTACTTGGATGCCAAAGATTTGTTTGTGTAGATGGGTTTGTTACTAGAATGAAATGCCAACTAGATTGTGTGTAAGGAGAGGACACTGAGCAGCTGTTTTCACATCTGGACACTGGAGCACTAGTGTGGGACCCCAGAACACCATTTTTATTAGGGGGCCACACAGGTGCTCCAGTGTATACTATAGGGGGGTCTCCATCTGTGAAGCTTGTACCAAACATGTAAAGTATTGCAGCTTGACAAAGGGCAATAAAAAAAATATACATTTTGGAACTCTGCTAAAATAGACAATTGTACCACACTTCCAAGCAATGTTTCCTATTTCTAGTTCGGCCATCGAATATCTGTGTGCTAATTATACCATTTTTGTTTTACATAGGGGAGAAAAGACTCGGAGGACAGCCCTCATCCGAGGAGACCACAGACCCCCCACCTATGGAAGAAGGTGAAATACCCCCAAACGAAGAAGAAGAGCAGGAGGAAGAAGAAGACGTGGTGGAGATTGGCACCACAACAGGTGAGTGTCTGCGACCACAGGCTCAGGTAAAAGAGATGGATGGTGGCAGATTTTTGAGACCTTTTTTTTTGTTCTTTATCTCTTTTTAGGTGATCGTGATGTGAGGGATCCTGAACGCTTTACTTCAGAAAGTGCCCAGATACTTATCGGGGAGATCATGGGGTGTAATCTCCAATTGCATAACATCCAGAACCAAATCAGTGATGTTATTAAAAAAAATAATAACATCATTGATGTTTTGGGGCGAATTTAAACCCCACAAAATCACCTGTTTTATTAATGTGGTCCAATCTTCCAAAATTTTTTAAAATGTTTAGAAAAGCCAAATTTGGAGGATGCACACAGTGTGCCAACATGTGCTATCTGCCATCACGGGAGATCAATGGACGCGTTTTGGGGGTGCAACACCTTCCTCAATTATAAAGTCGTATTGAGGAAAGGCTTGCTCCCCCAAAACACGTCCCTTGATCCCCCCTGATGGCAGATAGCACATGTTGACATTCGTAAATTGGTGTGCATCTTCCAAATTTGGCTTTTCAAGGGGTGATTTCCCCCCATCTGAACGCTAGATCAAACCCAGTTCCTAAATACTGATGTCTGATCTAGCCTTCAGGCTTTACCATATGTGAACTTTGTAAGTTCAAGTTTTTTGGCTTTCTTGTTGGTTTTACACATACCTGTTTTATCTGAAATGGATATTTTTATTTTTCATAATGCTACTGCAAACATTGTTATACAACAAACATGTTGGTTTGTTTTAAAAACCTTTGGTAAATGCGCATGTGATTGTGCAGGTATAAAAAAGTGCCTTACTCAAGAATGTGTGGATTATTGTCTCAACACTACAACACTTTTGGGGTGATGTAATTGTTGTTTTATGCACAAATGGGGGTTATTTCCTAAGGGCAAATCCTCTTTGCACTACAAGTGCAGGTTCAGTGCAGTTGCAAGTGCACTTGTAGTGAAATGTGTTTTTGCATTTAGGAAGTACCAGCCAAAACTATTCTTTATATGGTTACCCAATCACGACATTTTCTGCACTCACATTTCTGTCAGGGTCAGCTAAAACAAACACAAGCAGTAAATGTCCACCAAGAATTTCTTTGGGTTGTTTTTTATTTGAAAAAGGTGTCACATATTGTCTGGCATATTGATAGCCCCCCTACCCGCAAAGAACTCCAGGTATCGTAACCGGACATCACGGGCATTCAGGGAGGGCAAGCCAGGACGGCCGCTTTCAAGTGCCATCATTGTGGATGTATTTGGGATTCCGGCCTCAGGCCCAACTGAGCCAGCATAGTTGGCTGAATGTTTTTGTAGAAAATTATGGAGAACACAGCAGGAAAGTATTATATGGTTCAGTTTATACTCCGCCATATGGATGGGTGTCATAAATAATCGGAACCGGCTGGCCAGGATTCCAAATGTGTTCTCCACCACTCTTCGGGCTCTGGCCAGCCGGTAATTAAAAACCCTCTGTTCCGGGGTGAGGGTCCTCATCGGGAATGGCCGCATCAGGTGGTCCCCCAGTGCAAATGCTTCATCAGCAACGAACACAAATGGGAGACCTTCAACATTGTCCTCTGGAGGTGGCAAGTCCAAGCTGCCATTCTGGAGACGCCTGTAGAACTCCGTCTGGGCGATCACTCCACCATCGGACATCCGGCCATTCTTCCCCACGTCCACATACAAGAAGTCGTAATTAGCCGACACCACCGCCAACATCACTATACTATTGAACCCCTTATAGTTGAAATAGTACGACCCCGAGTTGGGTGGTGGGACGATGTGGACGTGTTTCCCATCAATTGCCCCTCCGCAGTTCGGAAAGTCCCACCGCTGGGCAAAGTGGGAGGCCACAGTCTGCCATTCCTGTGGCGTGGAAGGAAACTGTTGAGGAAAAAACAATAAACATTACTATTTTTTCACAGAAACCTGGCAAGCAGATTAGACACAAACATTATGGGTCAACCTCCAGATAGCATTTATTAAGGGGAATTTAACAACAACAAAGTATAAGGTACACCTATCATATTCCCCCTCCCCCCCTCATGGGCCATTTCTAACATTATAGGGGGGGGGACTCTTGGACAGGTAACCCTCTTCACTTCATTGAGAGATGAATGCCTAAATACAGGGTATTACTTGGAACAGCCCCTCCTTAGTTACACTATTGGCAGACCACTGGACAGGTAAGAAGTGTCATAATACAAAGATATAAATACACACTGTACACATTTGAGGACATTTGGACATTCTGCTATTACCTATCAAGATAATAATAGGATACAAAAACTTTAAACAGTACCATTGGAAAGTATACAGGCAGGCCCTTGCACTACATGCTTTGGGGAATTCATCCATACATCTGACCAGTAAAGAGGTGGGTATAGTGTGTATGGGTTTGGCAAAGTCAGCAGATAGATGATTGAGGATAGAGAATTTTGATCAGCTGACTTAGCAGTTGGGGGAGGGAGGGTTACAAAAAATTTGGGGACACCACAAAAAAAAGCCTCTGCCACTCTGCCTGAATTTAAATCAAAAATAACATTTCCAAACATTTTAGGGGGTGTTTGGGGTAAAGCACTACTATGGAGTTGATAAAATACATTGTTAAGTGACTACATGAGGTGAATATAGGGCAGGAGACACCATGCTGGAGAGGTTATTGAAGGGCATTAGGGATGAGCTTCGAGTTCGAGTCGAACTCATGTTCGACTCGAACATTGGCTGTTCGCAAGTTCACCGAACAATTTGGGGTGTTCGCGGCAAATTCGAATGCCGCGGAACACCCTTTAAAAGTCTATGGGAGAAATCAAAAGTGCTAATTTTAAAGGCTAATATGCAAGTTATTGTCATAAAAAGTGTTTGGGGACCTGGGTCCTGCCCCAGGGGACATGGATCAATGCAAAAAAAAGTTTTAAAAACGGCCGTTTTTTAAGGAGCAGTGATTTTAATAATGCTTAAAGTCAATCAATAAAAGTGTAATATCCCTTTAAATTTCGTACCTGGGGGGTGTCTATAGTGTGCCTGTAAAGGGGCGCATGTTTCCTGTGTTTAGAACAGTCTGACAGCAAAATGACATTTTGAAGGAAAAAACTCATTTAAAACTACTCGCGGCTATTGCATTGCCGACAATACACATAGAAGTTCATTGATAAAAACGGCATGGGAATTCCCCAAAGGGGAACCCCGAACCAAAATTAAAAAAAAAAAATGACGTGGGGTTCCCCCTAAATTCCATACCAGACCCTTCAGGTCTGGTATGGATTTTAAGGGGAACCCCGAGCCAAAAAAAAAAAAAAACGGCGTGGGGTCCCCCCAAAAATCCATACCAGACCCTTATCCGAGCACGCAACCTGGCAGGCCGCAGGAAAAGAGGGGGGACGAGAGTGCGGCCCCCCCTCCCTCCTGAACCGTACCAGGCCACATGCCCTCAACATTGGGAGGGTGCTTTGGGGTAGCCCCCCAAAACACCTTGTCCCCATGTTGATGAGGACAAGGGCCTCATCCCCACAACCCTGGCCGGTGGTTGTGGGGGTCTGCGGGCGGAGGGCTTATCGGAATCTGGAAGCCCCCTTTAACAAGGTGACCCCAGATCCCGGCCCCCCCCCTGTGTGAAATGGTAAGGGGGTACATAAGTACCCCTACCATTTCACGAAAAAAGTGTCAAAAATGTTAAAAATGACAAGAGACAGTTTTTGACAATTCCTTTATTTAAATGCTTCTTCTATCTTCCTTCATCTTCTGGTTCTTCTGGTTCTTCTGGCTCTTCTGGTTCTTCCTCTGGCGTTCTCGTCCAGCATCTCCTCCGCGGCGTCTTCTATCTTCTTCTCCTCGGGCCGCTCCGCATCCATGGCATGGGGGGGAGGCTCCCGCTCTTCTCTTCTTCTCTTCTTCTCTTCTTCTCCGGGCCGCTCCGCAATCCATGCTGGCATGGAGGGAGGCTCCCGCTGTGTGACGGCGCTCCTCGTCTGACAGTTCTTAAATAACGGGGGGGCGGGGCCACCCGGTGACCCCGCCCCCCTCTGACGCACGGTGACTTGACGGGACTTCCCTGTGACGTCACGGGGAATGCCACAGGGAAGTCCCGTCAAGTCACCGTGCGTCAGAGGGGGGCGGGGTCACCGGGTGGCCCCGCCCCCCCGTTATTTAAGAACTGTCAGACGAGGAGCGCCGTCACACAGCGGGAGCCTCCCTCCATGCCAGCATGGATTGCGGAGCGGCCCGGAGAAGAAAATGAAGAAGAGAAGAAAAGAAGAAGAGAAGAAGATGAAGAAGATGAAGAGAAGAGCGGGAGCCTCCCCCCATGCCATGGGTGTGGAGCGGCCCGAGGAGAAGAAGACAGAAGACGCCGCGGAGGAGATGCTGGACGAGAACGCCGGAGGAAGAACCAGAAGAGCCAGAAGAACCAGAAGAACCAGAAGATGAAGGAAGATAGAAGAAAGAAGAAGCATTTAAATAAAGGAATTGTCAAAAACTGTCTCTTGTCATTTTTAACATTTTTGACACTTTCTTCGTGAAATGGTAGGGGTAATTATGTACCCCCTTACCATTTCACACAGGGGGGGGCCGGGATCTGGGGGTCACCTTGTTAAAGGGGGCTTCCAGATTCCGATAAGCCCCCCGCCCGCAGACCCCCACAACCACCGGCCAGGGTTGTGGGGATGAGGCCCTTGTCCTCATCAACATGGGGACAAGGTGTTTTGGGGGGCTACCCCAAAGCACCCTCCCAATGTTGAGGGCATGTGGCCTGGTACGGTTCAGGAGGGAGGGGGGGCCGCACTCTCGTCCCCCCCCCTCTTTTCCTGCGGCCTGCCAGGTTGCGTGCTCGGATAAGGGTCTGGTATGGATTTTTGGGGGGACCCCACGCCGTTTTTTTTTTTTTTTTTGGCGCGGGGTTCCCCTTAAAATCCATACCAGACCTGAAGGGTCTGGTATGGAATTTAGGGGGAACCCCACGTCATTTTTTTTTTTAAATTTTGGCCGGGGTTCCCCTTAATATCCATACCAGACCTGAAGGGCCTGGTATAGAATTTAGGAGGACTCCCACGTCATTTTTTTTTTTTAATTTTGGTTCGGGGTTGCCCTGTGGGGAATTCCCATGCCGTTTTTATCAATGAACTTCTATGTGTATTGTCGGCAATGCAATAGCCGCGAGTAGTTTTAAATGAGTTTTATCCTTCAAAATGTCATTTTGCTGTCACACTGTTCTAAACACAGGAAACATGCGCCCCTTTACAGGCATACTATACACACCCCCCAGCTACGAAATTTAAAGGGATATTACACTTTTATTGTTTGACTTTAAGCATTATTAAAATCACTGCTCCTGAAAAAACGGCCGTTTTTAAAACTTTTTTTTGCATTGATCCATGTCCCCTGGGGCAGGACCCGGGTCCCCAAACACTTTTTATGACAATAACTTTCATATAAGCCTTTAAAATTAGCACTTTTGATTATTCATGTTCGTGTCCCATAGACTTTAACGGTGTTCGCATGTTCGAACAAACTTTTTTCCTGTTCGCATGTTCTGGTGCGAACCGAACAGGGGGGTGTTCGGCTCATCCCTAAAGGGCATATATGTATGAAGGACCTAAAATAATAATTACCGAAAAATCCAGCATGCATGAGAACAAAGGGGACATTCACAGCATATTACAATCATGGTAATTAGGGAATGAGGGAAGAAATACAATATATTATCAAACATTAAATACAATAAAATGGGATATAAAAGGATAAAAATCTTACCTTCATATACTCCTTCTGCAGGACCTGGATGATGGCAGAACAGGTCTCTGGGATAATGATCCCCAGAGCCTGGGGGGAGATGCCTGTCGAGAACTTCAAGTCCTGCAGACTTCTCCCTGTGGCCAAATACCGCAAGGTAGCGACCAACCTCTGCTCCGGAGTGATGGCTTGCCTCATGCAGGTATCCTGCCTGCTGATATAGGGGGTCAGCGAAGCCAACAGACGGTGAAACACGGGGTCCGTCATCCTGAGAAAGTTCCTGAAATCATCAGGATTATTCTCACGGATCTCACGGAGCAAAGGCATATGACAGAACTGGTCACGCTGAAGCAACCAATTCTTGGTCCATGAACTCCTCCCCACCCTGTTCATGGACTGGACTTGTGTCAAGGTCAGGACCCCAACACCAAGCCCCCGCACAGCACGAACTCTACGAGGAGCACGCATACGAAACATGGCTAGAAAACGGTCGGCTGCTCAGAACGAAGTAACAGAACACACTGAAGAACAGCAAGGCCTGTGAAGAGCGACCTGAAAAACAGCAACGAGCAGGCAAGATCACACAGAAAACTCTGATACGAACTGACTGCACGCACTGAAGAGCAGATACAAACCCACAAGCACAAACTGAACGGCAGAAAACGATCTGAAAGCCACGAGTCTGAAAAAGCGCGAATCGTCTCTCACCAAACTTTTACTAACACGAGATTAGCAAAAGGAGCCCAAAGGGTGCCGCGCTTGGTTCTGAACCGGCCTTTTCTAGTCTCGTCGTACGTGCTGTACGTCACCGTGTTGTTGTTGATCGGAAATTCCGACAACTTTGTGCGACCGTGTGTAGGCAAAACAAGTTTGAGCCAACATCCGTCGGAAAAAATCCTAGGATTTTGTTGTCGGAATGTCCGAACAAAGTCCGACCGTGTGTACGGGGCATAAGAGTGGCAAGGATGTGGAATTCCCTTCCACAGGTGGTGGACTCATAGGGGGGCATCAACAGTTTCCAGAAACTATTAGATAAGCACCTGCACGACTGCAACATATATACAATGTAATACAGACATACAATCACAAACATAGGTTGGACTTGTGTCTTTTTTTAACATCACCTACTATGTAACTCATGCACCGCATGGCATCTTTTTGCCTGAGTGCTTGCGTAGCCTCTTGAACGCTTATGGAGCACCGCTGGTTCAGAGAACAAATCTACAGAAGAGGCCATAGAGGAATGAAGAAGAGGAGGGGGTGGAGGAAAGAGCTGTGGCAGAATCACCGCTAGCATTTTGGAGGCGTGGTGGCGGAACAAGCTCCAACAATACTGAACCCTGTCCTGCATCCTTCCCAGCTGCCAGCAGAGTTACTCAGTGCGCCATGAAGGAAAGGTAACATCCCTGCCAATGCCAGCTAGACCATGAGTCTCCGGTAATATTGTAAGGGCTTACCTAGGTTGGAGTTCATGGCGCAGAGATGTACACTCACCCTTGCAAATAGATACAGCCCATGGTAACAAAGAGATAAGCTACCTGGGCTGTGAATCTGTGCTCAGAGGCTTGACAGGAATTTGCCAAAGGATAGTCGAAGTAAAGCCATAGTCAGGGATTCCAAAAGTCAGAATAAACAATAAGCAGAGCCAGGGTCAGTCTTGGAATGCTGTAACTAGAATACTGGAACACAGGAATACTGACACACTAGGCAAAACAGGAGACAATGAACTGACAAAGCCCTCAGAGTGAGGCAGTGTTTTATACCCAGCTGATTGGATAAACTGCCTCAGCTGAACCAGGAGTGACAGGTACAATTAGAGTATCACCCTCAGTACTTCATGCAGAACTAGGCATAGCTGGATAGCAGGCCGAATAGAGAACTGAGGTGTGGCTCAGGGGTAAAGCAACAGGAGCAGCAAACGGAAGGTTATGGGTTCAATACCACCTTGAGCCACTTGGGGTGTGACCATGCCTGGCTGTCTGCAAGGCATGGTAGGGACCATGACAGTGCCCTCAGACCACGTGGGACCATGACAGTGCCCTCAGACCATGGAACAGCCTTATTTCCCTTGGGCTTTCTTTGTTTTGGAAGTTCCAGCTGGGGAGACTTTCGGCGCTCGCAAGGCTCTTTCAAAAATCTTCAGATCCTGCTTACGGACTATGGTGCCATTCGAGGCATACGTACAGTAAGGAGGTAGTGGGGACACAAGCACAGGAACTTCAAGCGGGGACACCGGCACAGGAACTTCAAGCAGGGACACCGGCATAGGAACTTCAAGCGGGGACACAGGCACTGATTCAGGGGTGGCAGGAAGGATCCTAGTAGTACCCAATGGCTGAAACTTTGACCTAGGTGGACGAGTTGGGCAGAGAGAGATAAGGTGCTCTTACTCCACAATAAAAACAAAGACCACAGTCTCTGCTCTCTTTCACCTTTAGACAGCTTGGACCGGGTGGCCCCGGTCTCCATGGGTTCCACATCATTCAGGGTAGGTGTATGTATTTCCTCTGGAGCGTCTAGGCTTTGTGGGGATAGTGCTTCATAGCTTGGCACATACTGGGATGGCTTGGAGTCGTAGCAGTATAGAGTATTCCTGTCCCTGGATACCCGTAGACCACATGACCAGAGAGCAGACTTGGGAACACTGGTTTTCTTTGAGACAGGAATGTGAAAGTCCTGAGCTAACATGAATGCTTCCCAGCTGTCCAAGACTGGAGTCCTCTCTTGTAAAAGCTGATGAGCCCATGTTTTGATTTGCCCAGTGAGCAGGTTGATGGAAGCGCATACCTTTATATAGTCAGTGGCATAGGTCCTAGGCTTAAGAGCAAATAACAGCTCACAATCCATCTTAAAGCACACAAATGATGCACGGCTACCGTCAAACCTCTCTGGCATCACCACAAAAGGCTCAGGACAGGCTGGTTCCGGGGCTGGCCATACTGTACCTGTAAATAACAGAACTTCTTGCTGCAGCTCCGAAACAGTCTGGCCCAGGCTGGAAACTTGCAGAGCAAGGGAGGTGAGCATCTTGTACATCTCTGCGGACTTGGTCAGTTCATTATGTAAGGGCTTACCTAGGTTGGAGTCTATGGCGTAGAGATGCACGCTCACCCTTGCAAATAGACACAGCCCACGGTAACAAAGAGATAAGCTACCTGGGCTGTGAACCTGTGCACGGGGGCTTGACAGGAATTTGCCAAATGATAGTCGAAGTAAAGCCGTAGTCAGGGATTCCAGAAGTCAGGATAAATGATAAGCAGAGCCAGGGTCAGAAGCCGGAGTCAGTCTTGGAACGCTGTAACTAGAACACAGGAATACTGGAACACAGGAATACTGGAACACTAGGCAAAACAGGAGACAATGAACTGACAAAGCCCTCAGAGTGAGGCAGTGTTTTATACCCAGCTGATTGGATAAACTGCCTCAGTTGAACCAGGAGTGACAGGTACAGAGTATCGCCCTCAATACTTCATGCAGAACTGCAACTTAGGTACAGCACATTCCACAAATTCACAAAAGGGGCAGAGTCTACCAGCTGAAAAGGTAGTAGTTGCAGTGCTAGCAATTTGGCTAAGCTGGCATTCAAGCTAGCATTCAGAAGGTGAGCATGTGGATGGCTGGGACCAAATTTCTTTTTACGGTTTAGCAATTGGGGTAGGGAAATTTGCCTGCTAAAATCAGATGGTGGTGTACTGCTAGCAGATTGGCTGCAAGTACTTGGGACACCTATTGCTATACCTTCATTCCTCTCAGTGCAGGTTTTCGAGAGGACTGGAGTAGGGTTGGAGATCTTAGATGAGGAGCTAGAGAAGTCTGCCTTTTTCTTTAAAGTGGGTCTTTCAAGTGCTGTTGTCGACGGATATTGTAATTATTAATATATTTCATTTATATTTAATGTATTTATATTTAATGAATATATTTAATTTATATTTAATGTATTTATATTTAATGAATATATTTAATTTAGCTTTTATCTATGTAGGGTGGAACATATTATCTTCACAGAAATCTCCGGTAGACCAGACAAATCGGTTCCTAGGCTTGTGTATACAAACAATGGGATCCAGACCTCATTGTTTTACACATACTCACATCAAAGGATGTGGCGCTGTCCTAATTCATAGAATACTTGGTAGATCGTGTGTAGCCAAATGGAGTGTGTAGGTGTAACGTTGTCCTAGTGGAGAAAAAAGTGGAGAAAATGGAAAAAAATGGAAACAATGGAAGAAATCGCATAAAGGACTGCTGCCTCCACAGATGTGATTTCCACCAAGGTGGAAAAAACAGAAGGTAAGTGAAGGGTTAGTGTGTGGGTGTGGCGCTGTCCTAATTCATAGAATTACTTGGTAAATCATGTGTAGCCAAATCCCATATGTAAAGTCGCATATAAAGTATAGACCAAAATTGTAAATAAAAAATTCAACGAAAATAAAACCAAACATAAAACAGCAAAGTGACCCCCTTTGGAGTGTGTAGGTGTAACGTTGTCCTAGTGGAGAAAAAAGTGGAGAAAATGGAAAAAAATGGAAACAATGGAAGAAATCGCATAAAGGACTGCTGCCTCCACAGATGTGATTTCCACCAAGGTGGAAAAAACAGAAGGTAAGTGAAGGGTTAGTGTGTGGGTGTGGCGCTGTCCTAATTCATAGAATTACTTGGTAAATCATGTGTAGCCAAATCCCATATGTAAAGTCGCATATAAAGTATAGACCAAAATTGTAAATAAAAAATTCAACGAAAATAAAACCAAACATAAAACAGCAAAGTGACCCCTTTTGGAGAGTGTAGGTGTAACGTTGTCCTAGTTTAAAAAATACTTTATAAGTCATGTGTAGCCACATCCCACATGTAAAGTCGCATGTAAATTATAAACAAAATATAAACAAAATCGCATATAGCATATATATATAACTTTATATGCGACTTTACATATGGGATTTGGCTACACACGATTTACCAAGTAATTCTATGAATTAGGACAGCGCCACACCCACACACTAACCCTTCACTTACCTTCTGTTTTTTCCACCTTGGTGGAAATCACAGCTATGGAGGCAGCAGTCCTTTATGCGATTTCTTCCATTGTTTCCATTTTTTTCCATTTTCTCCACTTTTTTCTCCACTAGGACAACGTTACACCTATACACTCCAAAGGGGGTCACTTTGCTTTTTTATGTTTGGTTTTATTTTCGTTAAATTTTTTATTTGCAATTTTGGTCTATACTTTATATGCAACTTTACATATGGGATTTGGCTACACACGATCTACCAAGTATTCTATGAATTAGGACAGCGCCACACCCACACACTAACCCTTCACTTACCCTCTGTTTTTTCCATCTTGGTGGAAATCACATCTGTGGAGGCAGCAGTCCTTTATGCGATTTCCTCCATTGTTTCCATTTTTTCCATTTTCTCCACTTTTTTAATTTTCTGTTCCGTTGCGTGGATACATCACTCATATTTCATCACATCAAAGGATCCCATGCTGGGATATGCAATGAAGGGAGGCCAACCCGTAATCAATTCTTAACCTCCCGGGAAAATTCAAGTTAAGCTCCTGCTCAGAATAGTCACAAGGATTTGCATTAAAGGGTGCTGACTTATGCAAAGTATAGGGATTGGAGATGTAGCCAGTCCTTAACCAGGAATAGGGAAGCTCACCAATCAGAGCCACGCTATGCCAACCAGTGAGGCATCAGCATGTAATGATATACACAGACTAGATGGGAGGGAAACAGACACTTTTATGGGAGAGCAACCATCAGAATGGAACCTTGGTGCAAAGGGTAATTATGGGAAAGGTCTGCATTTTACTTAACTAAATATGTTTGCAGATTAATGTTTTCAGGAATATACTCTGTATTACTTTATGTAATTCTCTTATTTTAACCTAATATTTTCTTCCTTGGTGTAGACTATAGATTGATGGTTGTGTATTAGATAGAAAGAACTCTCATTTAACCCAAATCATATCTGAGAGATATTAAATCTCAAATATAGTATACGGGAAAAAGACTGCATGGGTGGTCGTCATATGTATGGTCAAGCATGTGGTGCCCAAGCGGCTGCTGTTGTGGCCACACTTGATCCATTTCAGACCTAGGTTGCAAACAGCAATGGTGCGATCTGCTGCACACGTGTCCAAAAAAGGCCCACACCAAGGAACTTTTCAAAATCAGCGGGGCCCTGCACCTGCGGAGCTCTGCGGTGTGATGCAGTAGGGTGGCTGCCCTTAAGCTGCCCCCTAGAGGACATCCTGCCTCGTTGGAGTTGTGCTTGCTCCTCCTCCTCTATTCTATCAGGCACCCAAGTAGAGTCAGTGACCTTATCATCCCCTCCCTCCTCGTCACTGGAGCAAACTTGGCACTATGCTGCAGCTGGAGGAACATGACTGCCAGTTTCTTGTCCTTCTTGGGCACCCCTCTCTCTAGGCTCACGTTACTCCCTTCCTCAACCTGGGAACCAACATTGGAGCCTTCAAATCGCTGCGCATGCTCCAGTAGCATGTAGCCGACACTGTGGTCGAATTGTTCAGGGGACTCCTCCGTGCATGATGGTTGGGCTACAGAAGGAGTGACTGTGGACAAGGAGCCGGTGGAATAGGCCACTTTGGCAGCTGCATAGGAAGGAAAACTCCTTTGAGCCTGAGTGACAGAGGATGAGGAGTATGAGGCTGACTGTTATCCACTCCACTAACTCTTCTGCATGTCCTGGCTCAATAACATGGCCAGCAGCAGAAAAAAAGGACAAGTGTGCCCTACTGCCACCGGCAGGGGATGCACCATGTCCATGACCAGCACTGTTGACTGTAGACACAGAGCCTGCTTGCTCTCTTTTAGTGGCCTGTGAGCGTCTGCCTCTCCTTGGTGGCCTTCTGGACATGATGTATATTTTGTTTTGCAACACTGCACTACACTGTATTGTTAACTGTGTACACCACCAGAAAAGTAGTACTGCACCAGAAAAGTAGTAACTGCACTATGGCTGCACTGCATTGCAATTACAATTTTTGATCTAATATTTCACAGCAGGGTCCCTTCCTGTGCCCAACAAGAGTATCTGTAAGGGGTTACAGTGTTGTGCCACCGCCTAAGACCCAATTTTTCTGCCCCTGTTTAACAGGGAAAATCTCTCGTGTAAGAATTAATATGGGAAAACGGTGTATCCACTGATGCTTTATCACTAGCCTTGTTTCCCTAATAACCCAAAATTTTCAAAATCCAATTGTTATTGGGACAGAAAGTGAGGTGAAATCTTCTGAATAGGGGCACAGATAGCAAAAATGTTACAGGGGTGATAACCCTGCCCTATATTACCCAAAAAGCTTAAAAATTGATTTTTGGGCTGGAGCTACACTTAAAAAATGTACCTGTTCCAAATTACAAACAGATTCAACTTAACAACAAACCTACAGTCCCTATCTTGTTTGTAACCTGGGGACAACCTGTATACTGCTGTTCAGAGTATATAGGGCCTGGGGGCCCCACTCCTTTTTTTTTATTTGGGTGCAGGGTTCCCCTTAATATCCATACCAAACCCAAAGGGCCCGGTAATGGGCAGGGGGGGCAACATTACATTACAGCCACAAGCAGTTCTAAATGACTTTTTTCCTTTAGAAATTTCATTTTGTGCAGGGAGGGACTGTTCTAGACACAGGAAAAATGTGCCACTTTACAGGCATACTATTTAAAGGAATATTTTACTTTTATTATTTCACTTTAAGCATTATTAAAATCACTGCTCCCGAAAAAAATGACATTTTTAAAACTTTTGTTTGCATTCATACATGTCCCCTGGGGCAGGACCCAGGTCCCCAAACACTTTTTATGACAATAACTTGCACATTAGCCTTTAAAATTAGCACTTTTGATTTTTCACGTTCGAGTCCCATAGACTTTAACGGGGTTCTCGTGTTCGCACAAATTTTTGGTCTGTTTGCATGTTCTGCCGCGAACCGAACCGGGGGGTGTTCGGCTCATCCCTATTGGGTAATATACGGCGGGTGCCCTGATGCTATAAAAAATAAACTAGCTAAACTGCGTCACCCGTGACACTTATACAGTGATCACTAGTGACAGGGGGTGATCAAGGGGTTAAACCTTTGTTGGGGGGGTCCCTAGACCTATCTGGGCCTAAGACTAATTACCCTAACACTGATTTTGTCTGATTTTGACCGACACGAGGAGAGATGACATCACTTACCCTGTCAGTGTTTACAGTTACACCACAGGGGAAGGATCTCATTTGCCAGGACCGACCACCAGGTCCAGGCCAGATTTTATTGACCTGGGCCTGGAGATTGATCAGTTCCTGATCTAATCTAATCAGCCGGCCGCGTGCGCCCGACTTATAGCTACAGAAGAAGAAAAATATTACAGCGCACACATGCAAAAAAACATTCACCTCCAGCAAGGCTAGTTTAAAAACACCTAAACATTCTCAAAAAGACATTTTCAAAAATATGGGGATTTGGTCAGACCATATTGTTATATGGTGCTAAGCCCACTTACTGCGACAAAGTACCCCATGATTAGTAGGTCCTACACTATCCATAGATAGTATAGCTACTTATAGCTACGATGCTTCGCGCAGCCGGACCAACCTGCCGGAACCGGTTAACAACATCTAAGAAGTCCTCTGACAGTTGCTGTTTTGTTGGTTTCCTTCTTTCTTCTCTGTTGATGGGCAACATTGTTTCTGATGTTTCTGGTTCATTCTCATTAATTGCGAATTGTCTACAGCATCTAATTCCTGGATCACCTCTGTATCCTCAGGGTCCTCTTCACTGTTAGACTCCATATTGCTTTCTGTACTAAAAAAAAAAATTAGACAATTTAAAAAAATTTGTAAACATGTTGTTATATCGTGCACTCCTAAAAATAAAAATTTAATATTAGACAATTCTATATAATTAAAACATTTTTATTACATGTTGTTATACTTACGGTCTCATTCCTATGATTGGCTTCAGGAACATAAGCTCCTCATAGTGACAATACACTCGACCTTTTCGCTTTCCACCAGAACCACTTTGAATCTTAGTTTGCATGTTGTGTTCTCTCCTATAGTTATCCCACATAGTTTTCTACTTTTTCTTTAGTTGTCATACTGAACGAAATAAAAAAAAAACTGTATTGCAGATATCTTGCCACATGAAATACCTATACTTTACAATATGAATTCAGAACAGGAATATCGACAGTTGGAGAAATTGTAAAGCTAACATGTGATGATATCTGGAATTTAAAAAATACATTCATGCCTATTCCAAATAAAGAGATATGGAATGATGTTGTCCAGCAGTTCTGGAGCAAAACCAACTTTCCAAATTGCCTGAGAGCAATTGATGGAAAACACATTAGGCTAATAAAACCCTGTCACAGTGGTAGCCGATATTATCATTACAAAAAGTACTTTTCAGTTGTGCTAATGACTGTGGTCGATGCAGACTATAAATTCCTCTTTATTGATGTGGAAGCATTTGGGAGTTTTGCAGACTGTACTGTTTTCCAGAATTCTAAATTTGGGAAGCGTCTTCAATCTAATGGACTTGATCTGCCTGAAAACTGACCATTACCTGATACAGAATGTCCAGATATGCTGTTTGTTTTTTTGGCAGATGAGGCATTCACTATCAATGAACATCTAATGAAGCCCTATTCGCAGAGGAATCTTGACACCCGGAACAGAATCTTCAATTATCGTCTGTCAGGCATGTAGGCTGGTTGAATGTGCCTTTGGCATTCTTGCCAACAAATGGCAAATATCAACCTAGAAGGTAGAAAATGGATGCAAATTAATAAAGCCAGCGTGTGTGTTATACACAATGTGGTAAGGGATAGAGATGGCAATAATTTTGAGGACACATTGGCACACAATTTGGAACCTGCTGATTTCCCTCATGTCCGTGGTCCAACAGTGGGTTTCAGAATTAGGGATGAGTTGGCAGACTATTTTACAAGGTCAGAAACCATGAATCAGACTGAGACAGAAGTACAGTTAAATCACACATGATTAATAATAATAATAATAATAAGTTAAACAGAGTAAACGTAGTTAAAACATAGCCAGAGTTCAGGAACCGGAATGGATAGTCAGACAAGCCAAAACTCCAGGGAGCCAGAGATGAGCGTAGTAGAACAGCAAGCAGGATCTGGAGCCAGAAGGAATGTTAGCCAAGCAAGTCTTTAACAGGAACACAGGAAAGCGTCTCTAGAGATGTGACCAAGGCAAAGGCAGAGATCATCTGAGCTGGACAGCTTAAGGTAGCTAGGACTGACGAGCAGGATATCAACAGATGAGTCACTGTGGAGAGAAAGGAGCTGGCAATTAACAGACAGCTGAGCAGCTAGCTTTGAGAAGGAAGGGCTGAGCCCAGCCCTGACAGTACCCCCTCCTCAATGACCCCTCTCCCTCAGAGGACCACCAGACTTGAGGGGAAAACGTCTATTGAAATCATGGAGGACGACAGGGGCATGTACGTCCAAGGATGAGACCCAAGAGCATTCCTCCGGACCGTACCCTTTCCAATGTACCAGGTACTGTATGCGCCCATGGAACCTACGGGAGTCAATGGACTGTACTTCATACTCCTCATGGTTCTCAACCTGTACAGGGCGAGGACGAGGCACCGAGGTGGTAAAGCGGTTGCGGACCAAAGGTTTTAATAAGGAGACATGAAATACATTTGAGATACGCATATTAGAAGGAAGGTCTAATGCGTAAGCCACTGGGTTAATCCTGCAAAGAATATGGAAAGGCCCAATAAACTGAGGTGCGAACTTCAGTGAGGGAACACGAAGTCGGAGGTTGCGAGATGACAGCCAGACCCTGTCCCCAACCTGGTAAGAAGGCGCAGGCAAACGTCTGCGGTCAGCATGGAGTCTGTATCTATCATTAGCATGTCGCAAAGCCTCCTGGACTTGTGCCCAAGTGGAAAGAAGACCACGGAGATGCTCCTCTAATGCAGGAATACTCTGCAGAACAAACAAGGCAACATGGAAGGTTGGAAACCATAGTTTGCCATAAACGGGGACAATCGGAAGGCAGAATTCAAGGCACTATTGTGAGCAAACTCTGCCCACGGTAAGTTGTCTGACCAGTTGTTATGATGGTCAGAAATATAGCAATGTAGGAATTGCTCCAAGGACTGATTGGCTTTTTCTGTGGCCCCATTAGACAAAGCTAAAGCAAAGCTAAATTCCCAACTGTGCACAAAAGGCTTGCCAGAACCATGACACAAACTGACTACCCCTGTCCGAGACAATCACCTTGGGTAGCCCATGTAAGCGAAAGATTTCCTGAGCAAAAATGGAAGCCAGTTCCTTAGAAGTGGGCAACTTCTTAAGTGGAATACAATGGGACATTTTCGAGAATCAGTCAACCACCATAAGGATAACTGTGTTGCCCTGGGAGTTGGGTAACTCCACAATGAAATCCATAGACAGGTGGATCCAGGGCCTCTCTCCATTGGGTATGGGTTGTAGGAGGCCCACTGGAAGGTGTCGTGGAGTCTTACTCTGAGCACACACGGAACACGCAGCTACGAAGGTGATTACATCAGCTTGTAGACTAGGCCACCAGAATTGTTGGGAAATGGCCCAAAAGAGTTGATTCTTCCCAGGGTGGTCAACAGCTTTGGGAGAATGGCAAGTCTGGAGCACGGCAGTACGGAGACTCTCTGGGACAAAGCAGCGGTCACAAGGTTTCTCAGAAGGAACATGGACCTGAGCAGCAAGAATTTTGTCACCCAAAAGAGAAGTGAGACTGGTGCAAACCATAGCCAGAATACGATCAGGAGGAATCACAGGAACCGGAACTGACTCCATCTTGGAAGTGGAGGAAAATTGTTGTGACAAAGTGTCAGCCCTTACATTCTTAGTACCGGGTAAGAATGAGACAATCTCTGCCCCAGTGTGAAAGTGGCCTTAATGCAGGTCTGGTTGATGGAGAGTGTGTATCAAAAGTTATTAAGCCATCCAGAACATCAAAGGTTAGAGATGGTTGTATCCATCAGCCAGATATCTGGATGTGCCTTATGGATCTGGAAATGATCACATAGGGAAAAGATGTTAATTTATAGATTATAATAGACTGTACCTGGAACTGCTACACATCTTCTGGTATAAGAACCAACAAGACATGTAAGGTCAAAGGGCAAAAGAAAAAAGCCTACATATTGTATATAATTCACCTTAAAGTTGGAGTCAAAAAAGATGCGGCTGAAGATGTGGCTGGTGGTGTCTGGCAAGGTAGAGCAGAGACTGACTGAGTGGCTGAAGCTCTGTATATATCTGTGTCAAGGAGTGATAAGCAATTGCACACACCTGGATAAGGCTACAGCAGCCCTGCAGTGATCTGACCAGGCATTGCAGGCGTGCCTCATTTGTGGATGACTATGTTGAGAACAGCACCTTGATCTGAGGTCATCAGTCAGCATCAGAATGAGTGTCCAATTGCAGATTGAGCTGACTGTTGAAGAATATAATGGAGCTTGAATGGAGGGGGTGCCATGGTAACCTAATGGTATGGAACCATGATATAATCAAATGGTGCTATGCAATACAATTGCACAGCGTAACACACCCTCTGCTGGTAGAGATCCCAGTAGTCTGCAGGCCGAACAGCTCCATAATACCTAGTGAAGCAAAAAATACTGCAGACGCATAGCGCCGCTACATATAGTGGCGCTGCGTGGCATATCACATACTGTCAGAGGATCCACCAGTCTATACACCCACAGAGCATGGTCAGTGCTGATAAGATAAAAAAAATGGCCGGAAATTCCCAAAAAGTAAATAAAGTAATGGAGAACTGAGTCTAAAAAGTAAAATAATCAACTAAACATATCAAGCAGGACTGAGGCTGATGAGACCCATACTGATGACATGCACAGTTATGATGGAGATAGAGACACTGAAAGAAATAATGGGAAAAAAAAAAAAAAAACGCACAAAAAAAAAAAAAAATAGTATAAATAAAATAAATTAAAAAAGGCAAACAGAGAACAATACACATGAAAAAAGGAGGGCATGTGATGGAACAAATCAGTGAAGTCCAAAGGGTCCAAGCGGCCAAGCCAATGTGGCCCATTGGTTGATTCAAACTGCCCTATATTCTGGCAGGATAACTGTGTGTGGAAAAATAAATTGCTATTGAGTGGTATAGCGACAGCATTTGTCTAAATAGATGGAAATGGTATTGTGGAACCCGAAGTGCGAGGGAGGGGGGAAAAAGAGGAAGAGTAGGCCACCATTCACACACAAACTGTGGTCAATGGTGTTCTGGGCCCCCAGAGACAAAACCCTGCAAAAATGGTTTGAAGGAGATCGCCTCGTTGGTTTTGACTACATAGAAGCATGAACAGTCACATTGTAGCAGGTACACAACCCCATGTGTTCAGCAATTTGCAAAGTGCTTCAAAGCAAATTTTATGTTGTGGAAGAATTTTTTTTGGTAGTAACATCCATATATTGGCAGTAACCGCAGCCGCCACATTTAAAAGTACCAAACCTTTTGCATGGATCCTTAGGGCCTCCCTTAAATTTGTTGCATACCAGCTTATCACGTAGAGATCTAGCTCTACGGAATGTAAATAATGGACGCTCTGGCACAAATGGTCCTACTAAGGGGCCAGTGCCAAAACATGCCAGTATTTTTGCACAATACTTTTGAAACGTTCTTGTTTTGTTTCCTTGTTCCATACAGTAGTTACTGTCTGGTTTTAGAATTAGCTTTTTTAAATGCCTTCTTGACACATTTATGGGAATAGCTACAAGTGAGGAGCCTGAGTCTCAGTTTGTCTGCTTCCCTCTTAATGCTAACTTCGTCAGAGCAGTTGCGTCTAGTGCGCAAGTATTGACTAAAGGGTATCGATTTGAAGAGGTTCACTGCATGAAAGCTTGTGACATGAAGAATGCCAGACGTTGGTTTCCTAAACAGGCTGCTCAAAAGTAGTCCATTTGCATCCTTGTTGATACAGATGTCCAAGAATTCAATCATATTGTTGTTAGAAGACAAGGTGAAAGTGAGATTCAGAGAAACCTTCACTAATACCCTACATGCCCTATATTCCTCCCCAGAGGCCCAGGTGCGTCTGCAGGGATTTTACTCGGAATCTTTCCAAATATCTAGAGGCACCAGACAGGGATGTCCGCTCTCACTCCTAATTTTCGCCATAGCAATTGAGACCCTAGCAATAGCTATTAGAAATAATCCGGATATCCATGGCATTATAAGTGGTTCTCGTTCACATAAATGTGCGCTATTTGCCGATGATATTCTCCTCTTCGTCTCTTCTCCCCTGATATCCCTCCCTAACATATACTGACTTTTAGATGACTTCGGGAAAGTCTCTAAACTTTTAGTCAACTACAGTAAATCCCAGGCACTCAACATTAATCTTCCAGATTCTCTGCTCACCAGGATTAGGGAGGGCTTCCGATTCACATGGAGCGACAAGTCCATCATGTACCTGGGGATTAAGCTGACTTCCAAGAAGGAACTCCTTTACCAAGCTAACTACCCCCTGCTATTCCACAAGCTAGAGGCCGATCTCTCCATCGCAGTTATTTCTTTCCTGGCTGGGCAGAATCAATGTGATTAAAATGACACTACTACAGCGCATTTTATACTACTTTAGAGCACTTCCTATCCACCTGGTTAAGGCTCATCTAAAACAATTCCAAAACAAAATGATTAAATTTGTTTGGGGCGGAGGGGGCCACAGGCTTTCGAAATTGGTCCTATTCCGACCAAGGGAGGAGGGTGGCCTGGGCCTTTTGAACTTATTTCAGTATTTCCAGGAGGCTCAACTAACTCAGATCTCAGCAGTTTACTCCCACTGGGAATCACCTGATTGGATACACATTGAATGCCAGGCAGTCTCACTCCACACCCTAGACTATCTATTCTGGTGCCATAAAAAATGTAGACCCGCTATATTGTCCCCAACACTTTCCCACTCTTTTGCCCTCTGGGATGAGCTTAAAGTCAACGCACAGCTGACATCACCCATTGCCCCACTAAAACATTTATTCCAAAACGCAGCATTCCCACCAGGGCTAGATGTCAAAGCTTTCAGATGGTGGATTGATAAGGGGATGTACAGAATAGGACACTTCCTCAGACTCACGGGCCCTCACCCTAAAGCATATTATATTGAAGAACTGGACATGCCTCAGTCGGAACTCTTTCGCTATGCACAGATCTCAAACTTCCTACACAAACAATTGAAGGCACACATGGATAGTCCCCGGATTACACCATAAGAACAATGGTGCGGCCAGGCTGATGAGCAGAGGGGAGGAATCACAGTAATATACAGGGCACTTTCTACCACTCACTCCAAGACTTCCTTCATGTTGGCATGGGAGGAGGATTTCTCCCAACAATGGGAATTGGAAACTTGGAATAAAAACTTTTTCCAATCCTACAAGGGTGTTATTAACTCCACCCTTGTGGAAGCTAGCATAAAGGTCCTCTCTAGGTGGTATTTTGTTCCCACAAGATTAGCCAAGATGTATCCGACGTCTTCAACCCTGTGCTTTTGGCGGTGTGACCTTCAAGGAGATATGTTACATGTGTGGTGGGAATGCCCCAGAAAAAGGAGTTTCTGGAACAAAGTCTTCTCCTGGATATGTAAGATTACCAAAGCTCCCATCCCAACATCTCCCCTAATTGCTCTTCTAAACTTTCCAGTCAGGGCAGTGTCCAGAAGTACGCAACGCTTGATTTTCTTCATCCTCTTAGGTGCCAATCTAACTCTGGCCAAGACATGGAAAAAACCAACCGTATCTGCGCTGTTGGCAAAGAGGAAAATTTCCTGGATTATGACACAAGAGAAAGTAGCAAGCATACTCCTGGACCGCACAGAGAAATTCGAAAGGGTTTGGGATCCATGGGCCACCTTCATTAAGGTTAAGTTACTTTCCGACTCCAACTCTACCTCTCTCCCAAGAGCGCTTCCCTAGTCAGTTTCTCTCTTCTCTTTCTCCTTTTCTTCTTCTCTCTACTTGTCTTCTTTCCTCTCCTTTTGCTCTCACCTCTCCGAGGAGGGCGGGCTTAGGCCCACACCTTTGCAAACCCATTCATCTCTGAGGATGGGGCGAGTAACAATAATTGCCATTTCCTGTCCACACAGGTGGGATTGTTGTTAGTGAACACAAGATGTTCCGCTTACCACCTATTCATATGCTGTGTGATTTATACCTTGGCATAGCCTATGAGAGTGTATACGGGTATAATTTCACCTCGAGCAAGGAGGGTTGGAGCTCCAGCCACAGTGTGATCCCATTAGGGGTGGCTGGAATGCTCCCCAGGACTCTCAGGCCAGATTCTTTCTATGTATTCTCAAAGGCTAAATGGCCATCAGCAATTGTATTTCATGCTAATTGAGAAGGAACATTCATGTGTCTTCTTTATGTGATTGAATTGAATCTCACCTTTTTCTACAATTGTTAGATTACTGATTTTTGGCCATGTTGGCCTTGGAGGGACGATTGGTCCTACACTTGTTTCTGTTCTGTGTATTCTCTTTCTGAAACAATAAAAAATTATTGAAAGTAAATGCATTGGCATTAAGGTATTGCACAAAAGTCTGCAACAACCCATCAGGACTCCAGATGAGCAAATTGTCATCAATATATCGGAACCACAATAACACATGGTCCAGAAAAGGAGCTAGATCGTCCAATGTACTAATCATGCACTCCCACTCTCCCAGGTACAGATTGGCGTAAGATGGGGCTCAACAACTGCCCATAGCAACGCCCTGCACCTGGAGGTAGTGGTAAACATTGAAAGCAAAATAGTTTTTTTTTTTTAAATTCTATTTATTGGTTTTTCTTTTTATAAAACACAACAATACAAAAGAAAGTACGTTGAGGTGACAAGTGGACACCTTCCGTGTATGGCCAACATGGCCTATTCCTGTTCTAACTAACAGTTCAGCTGTCTAACATATTACAACAACATAGACCCTCCTTCCCTCCCCCTCCCCTCAACTGAATTCCCCCAACTTTGAGTCACAGCTCGTACCAAAGGAATTTAAAGTAATTGATGTCACCATATACAATATTAGTTAGACTTTAAATAATCACATATTATATCTATGCAATCCACTCAGTGTTAATAGTAACTATTGGTTTGTTATCTTGCCGGTATCTACCGTAAGTATATTACAATAAACAAGACAAATATACGGTCATTGTGTTATATCTATAAGTCAACAGGTGTTGCATCAGCCTCTCTCTTTCTGTATGATCAAATGTCTCTCTTGGAGTATGTATCAAATAGTACATTCTTTATCTTATCCCACTGTATTGCTGGAGTTGTACCAAGTGTGCCAAACTTTATCAAATTTTTTTATGCAACCTCTCGCTTCATATGTGTGTTTGTAGTGGGGTAGCATAGCATTAACCAAACCCTTCCAGAATTCCACTGTTGGAGCCCCAGGTTTTTTCCAGTGTAACAAAATGGCTTTTCTACCATAAAATAGTAGGATGTTGAGCATGGTTCGCATAGCACGAGATGGCACCACTTCATCTACTAGACCCAGCAGACAAACTTTTACACTTGTCGGTATAGGTACTGACAGTAAATCGGCAATACATGACGTAAGATCTGACCAGAACCGTTGAACCTGATGGCAACGCCAAAAAATGTGATCAGCATCTGCCGGAGAGTGAGAACATCTCCAACATTCTGCTGGAACATCTGGAAAAATCTTAGCCAGCCTGGCTGGAGTATAATAACTCCTGTGCAGAAATTTAAACTGAATCAACCGATCCCTTGCAGATACGAGGTGTTTAAATGGTTGTGTCCACATATCATCCCAGTCCTCCCCATGTGCATCTTGTATCTCTGCCTCCCATTTTTCCCGACATCTGGTTACCCCCTGCGGAGTAATTTTGAAGAATTCTTTATATGATACCGATAATGGTTTTGCCAACTCTTCACTTGATAATAGTGACTCGAGAGATGAAGGCAGAGATTCCACCCCCATCTCTCGAAACTGCACCTGAAATGCATGCCTGAGCTGCAGGAATCTAAACAGATATGAGTTTGGGAGGTCATGTCTTGATTTTAGTTGGGGAAATGTCAGCAATTCTCCAAAGCATGTAATATCCTTTAGTGTTTTTACTCCCCTAACTGCCCATACCATAGGGTCTGAAAAGTTATAGAAGTGAGGCAAAGCTGGATTCATCCATAAAGGAGCTGATGACGAAACCCCCCTGTAGCTGGAGCTTGCCAGTTTTACCGCTACTTCACAGGCTTTGATTGTCGCTTTCATTGTTGTCGTCAACGGTAAGTCGGATCTAGTTCCCCTAAACAGGGCAAATCTGAGGCTTTCGTATGATCCGAGTTGTGCGGCCTCTAATACCGTGGCCACTTCTCCATCCTCCGCTACTAACCATCTACGAGCAAAGACCATTTGCCCGGCTAAGTAACATTTTTGCCAGTCCGATAGTGCTAGTCCCCCTTGATCACTCGGCTCCTGTAGCGTTTTAAGGCCAATTATCGGGGGCTTGGGAGCCCAGAGAAAAGAGGAGACGATACTGTCAATCTTTTTAAAATATGATTTAGGGACCCACATTGGTGCATGTCTCAGGAAGTAGAGGATCACAGGGAGGAATTTCATTTTAAGCAAGCTTATTCTGCCTATTAGGGATAACGGCAAATTTGTCCATGCCTGAACCCTTTGCTTCAGTAGGGTTATCAGTGGCAATAAATTAAGGTGCATGTAATCCTGTATTGCAAAGTAATAGTATATATAAACAATACAGGTAAACATACACTACAAACAGCGCTATTGTTGAGCAAGAAAATATAAAAAACATGCGGCCAACTACGCACAAAAGTAATTAAACAGAGAGGTATAGAGTCTGTGAAGTGATCAGGAAAATGTCCATAGGTGATAATAAAGCTGAATCGCAGTGTGCGCCTTCCACCGGTCAGTAGGACTTCACCCTGTGTTAACACTCTCCCCCTAGGGGGTCAAACTCACCAAACATGTAAGTTAAGCCACGCCCTTACACGACGCCGGAAGTGAGGTATGCGTTCCAGCTCAGCCTGATCCACAAACCAGGAAGTGATCTGTTCCCCTGGATACCGAGCCGGCTGATCTTCTGAATAGTGACACGCATTACTCCTTTTTGCTTGATTGACTGCTTTTTATTTTGTACGTATATTGGTTGAGGGGTGTTTTGTGAAGATTGTGGGGTTCATCTTAATAAACAGAATTACGCTATGTGCATACTTTTTTTCTTTGTCATCTATCTGTTTGGAGTTGCGACCCCCCCCCGAACCCCCTGGAGTGGTACTGAATGAGATGTGTTAAGGAGATCCTTTTTTTCTTGGAGGCCTTTTTAACTTACATGTTTAGTGAGTTTGACCCCCTAGGGGGAGAGTGTTAACACAGGGTGAAGTCCTACTGACCGGTGGAAGGCGCACACTGCGATTCAGCTTTATTATCACCTATGGACATTTTCCTGATCACTTCACAGACTCTATACCTCTCTGTTTAATTACTTTTGTGCGTAGTTGGCCGCATGTTTTTTATATTTTCTTGCTCAACAATAGCGCTATTTGTAGTGTATGTTTACCTGTATTGTTTATATATACTATTACTTTGCAATTTTATTTGTTTTTAAAACGGCTGCTGCTTTTTGGAACATTTGGTGTAGAAACTAAGTGTTTATACCTTCTCCATTCTCTAGTTCTGCTCTCTTACCTTTGGACATTAATTTATCCATCTGGCGCTGAGCGGTGTGCTGCAGGCCTGAGCAAACCTTCCTTTATGTAATCCTGTATGTTAGTAATCTTGATTCCTAAATATTTAAGGGAGGTAACCCACTGAAGCGGCAGGCTCGGGTCAGCAATGTCTTTGGCTTCCAAATCTAGAGGTAATATAGAGGATTTGTTCCAATTTACCTTCAAACCGGAAAATTTTGTAAAATGCTCTATGATTCCCAGAGCTATTTTAAGAGAATCTCTCGGGTCACTAAGGAATAGTAGCATATCATGAGCATATAACGCTACAGTTTCTGTTATTGTGCCAACTTTAATTGCCTTTATCCTCTCTGAGGACCTGAGTGCCACCGCCAAGGGCTCCAAGGCGAGTGCAAATAAGAATGGAGACAGCGGGCAGCCCTGCCTAGTCCCCTACCCCACTGCAAAGTTGTCTGAAATCAATGAGCCCAACCTAACCGCTACTTTCGGGGATTTGTATAACATTGAAATCCATCTCCTGAACCGCGGCCTAAATCCCATGACCTCCAATACCTTGAGCATGTACCCCCAGTCCACAGAATCAAATGCTTTCTCAAAGTCTATAGAGACTACTACTCTAGTTTTTGATAATTCTGAATTTGTAAATGGGTAAACAGTCTCCTCAAATTTGTGTCCGTTGACTTACCCGGTATAAAGCCCGTCTGATCAATGTTGACAATAGATGGTATAATGTTGGCCAATCTAGTTGCTAGTATTTTGGTTAAAATTTTTAAATCCATGTTTAATAGGGCTATGGGTCGGTATGACACACATTCCAGGGGATCTTTGCCTGGTTTCAAAATGAGGACCATATAAGCTTCTAACATGGAGTCTGGCAGGGTGGCATGCTCATGGCAGTATTCTAAAAGTGTATTAATCCTGGGGGCTAGGGTCTCAACATTTATTTTATAGAAGTCTGCGGGCAGACCATCTGGCCCGGGAGCCTTGTGCGAAGGAAAGGCAAAAATCGCCTGCTGTATTTCCTTAACTGTGATTTTAGCCTCCAAAATACTGGAATCATTTTCTGACAACTTCGGTATAGGTAGGTCCATCAGGAGGGATTCTAGCTCTAATCCATCATATGATGGGATAGGAGCATAAAGGGAGGAAAAGAAATTACCAAATTCTTGCATGATCAGTTTAGGATGCCTAATCAGATCTCCCCCCATATTTTTAATTACCGGAATGTTAATGATGGGATGATAGTCAGCAACCAGCATCGCTAAGAGCTTCCCGTTCTTGTCCCCCTCTGCGAAGGCTGAATGGGCCCTTCTAGTGATCTCAGAGTGGGCCTGGCCCCTGATGTGTAGGGATAGGGAACGACGCACCTCTAATAGTGTTTTATATAATGCCCCTGAAGGGGATTTAGCATATACTTCCTCACCTTCCTTCACCTGTCTCTGTAGATTCTCATTTTCCTCATTGTCCTGTACTCTTGCAGTTTTAATGGCTGAGATACATTCCCCTCTAGTAACGGATCCGCCGTTTCGGGATTTGACGACCAATATGTGGTCATAGCCTCCCCTATCTGGGCTGCGACCTGGTTATGCTGCAGCCAACTAGGGGAAAGTCTCCATACTCCCCCCTTTAACCCCGATACAAAAGACAGAGTAAAAGAAAGAGGATTATGGTCAGTCAAACCCCCGGCCAGGTAGTCTATGTCTGTCACAAATGGTAATATAAGGTCATTCCCGAAGGCTAAATCAATCCTAGCTGCGGATCCATGAGCCAGAGATACATGTGAGCAACACCTATCAAGGGGATGTTTCCATCTCCATAATTCCCTAAATACTGTCACCGACACCCATCCCAATAGACCAGCCGATCCCCCTCTGTTTGGATTGGAGGAGTCCAATACCACCTCTAGCACAGCATTGAAATCCCCCATCACCACTATAGGAAGGTGAGAGAAGGGCGCCAACCTGGTTGTTAGATCATATAGGATTTGGCCCTGAAAAGGAGGGGGCACATATACATTTACCACCACTATTGTCTTAAAACACATATCCATTACTACTGCCACATATCGACCCCCCGGATCTGAGAGCACCTGATGGATCGTGCAAGGAATGGACTTGTTAATTAGGATAGTCACTCCCCTCGCAAACGTGGAGTAAGTTGAGTGCAAGGCTCTCTGGATCCATGGTTTGCGGAGGGAGAGAATCCTGGCTCCATCCAGGTGTGTCTCCTGCAGGAGAACAATATGTGGCTTGTGCTGCCTAAGATATTGGAACATTGAGCCCCTTTTTAGTTTGTGGTTGAGGCCTCGAACATTCCAAGACACTATTTTTACTTCACCAGTCATACTTATTTGTCTTGTCAATCATGTTCCCCCAGGATAAAAACTGCATTATGTCTTTCCCAGCAAGAATACCCCGAGATCCAACGGGTGTATAAACCATGAGTATTCTTATTATTTTAAATTGAGCTGTGACTCTAAAAAAAAAAAGAAAAAGAACCCACCCCTGCCATTATGCTAGAAACAAAACTTTTTAGTCCAGCATACAGCTTAGTCCCTAAACAAAAAAACAAAAAACTTGAGTTGAAATCCCACCGCCGTGGTCGAAAGTCCAGCATTTCCGTTGACGATTCCGTATCCTCTCGATTTGCTCCAAACAACATAAACTGGAGCCTTGTTAGTAAAGGTGGCTTTTTTCAATATAGAAGAATTATAGGGTAATATCACACAGTATTTCTTTCTGCTAATAAGATTCCGGATCATCAGTAACTTGACCCCTCCTCATTTCAAGGGAGAAAGATGAATTCTTCTCGAGTCCAAACGATGTCCTGGACATACACAGGGTTATCTTTAACACACATGTGCTTAGCAATTATCGCTGTTCATGACGCCATTTTGGACCAGTTACTGATGTAGTCACGAGGGGAGTCAATTTGAAAGAGGAAATTAGTTGTAGATCATAAAAGAGTATTTACCTTCGCAGGCATAAACCTTGAGACTGGCTGGCTGTTAGAATTCCTTGTCCATCCATTCGCAGGCATCCTCTGGGTTTTCAAAAAATTTAACAGACCCCTTGTATTGGATTCTGAGTTTGCTGGGGTAGAGCATACTATATCGTATTTCCTTTTCCCGCAGGCGTCTACGGACCTCATTGAAGGATCTGCGTTTATATTGCGTTGCAGCTGAAAAGTCGGGGAAAAGCATTATTTTTGCATTTTCATAACGCAGGTCTTGAATTTTCCTGGCATGAGTCAGAATCATGTCCCGGTCTCGGTAGTTTAGGAATCAGACTAGAAAAGGTCTTGGGAAAGCACCTGGGGGTCTGTTGCCAGTGGGTACTCTGTGCGCTCTCTCTACCACGTATGTAGGTGGGAGATCTTGTAACGACAACAGTTGCTTAAACAGGAGCTCAGCAAATTGTGTGTTTTTTTGTCACCCTCAGCCCCCTCTGGCAAACCTACCACCCGGACATTATTCCTTCTTTGTCGGTCTTCTGCGTCGTCTGCTCTGCGTTGTAATGCCTGTACCTGCTCCCGGAGTTCCGTTATGCGGCTATCATGTGTATGGGAAACATCCTCCATGTCCGAAACTCTGGTCTCCACAGTGGTCAGCCTGCTCCGGATCTTATCTAAATCATGCCTTATTAGTGTACATTCTGAGGATAAATGATCTATCCTCCCCATCAGCTCTGCTTTACTGGCATTGATTGCTTCTAGGATGGGCCCTGTGATTGCCTCTGCGTCCACCGCCAGGACCGGATCCCCCTCCGGATTGCATACAGCTGTCCCCTGTGTCTGTCTCATCTTACCCGCCGCCGTTTTGGCGCTCAGTTCTTTCGGCGAGGAAGACAAGATGGCATGGGCGGGGCCTCTTCCAGCGTCTCCTACAGAGCGGGTATTCCAGGAGTCCGTGTGAGCCTTAGCGACCTTTTTAGCTGTTGAGGAAGGCATCGCTGAGCTCAGGGCACCTTCACCTACACCGAGGTATGGGTTAGGAGTAGTTGGAGATACTCCAGTTGGTCGGATGATGACAGGGCGATGGAGCTGCAGAGGAACGCGCTCTGCCTCGATCACATCTGGCCGGAAGTCTGAAAGCAAAATAGTTGTGGTACAAGATAAATTCCAAAGCCTTAATGAGAAACTAATTGAACTTACATTCGAATTTATTTTTTTACGACAAGACTCTTCTGATACAAGCTAATCCCTTGTCATGTGGGATTGAGCTGTATAGCGCCTCAACATCGATGGCCACCAGGATCGAGTCAGATGGAACCTGAAGACCATCTATGTGCTGAAGTAAATCAAGACCGACAAATTGTATCTCAGATGTAACTCGGATCGTGTAGGACACCTTACTCCTTTATCGAGAAATTAGAGACATTGTTATGTTTAATTTTCAAATGCTTGATTTCGTTAGTGATCAGTCTGACAAATACCAGGACATTGGCATTAAGGCCAAGAGCTGGAAATTTGTCAGACTTCTTTTTGTTATGAACAATGCTAGTTTGTGGGGTAGGAGAGGATGGTTGATCAAGTTTCTAAAGGAGATGTTCTAGATCTATCCGATCAATAAGATCCAGATGAGGATCATTATCCTCAAGTAGAGAGATAAGATAATCTATAGCTTTAATTTCCTGAGGTTTTAGTTGTGTTCCTTCTTTTCTATTATTATCATACAGTTGTTTGAGAATAATTTCTCTGGCAAAAAGTTGGATGTCCTTAATCGCCTCAAACTTGCCTATATCTTCGTTGGGGCAAAAGCTTAAGCCCCTACTTATAATGTCTGTCTCTACCTCGGTAAGGGGATATTTGGAAAGGTTAACAATATTAAGAGAGTCCTGTGGTTCTAAAGACAATGTTTGTGTGTTTAAATGGGACCTGTGCTGGGTAGAGGAGTGTGGCCCTGTTCCTGCCCTGGGACTAAAAAAATCCCCTGGGTGGAGGTGGAGGACAGAGATAGTTTACGTGGAATATTTGGAATACCTGTAGAGGTGGTTCCACAAAAACACCACGTGATTATTTGGGTCACCAATATGTTCTAATTCTGTGACTCGTTTTTTAGAAGTTTTCTCTTGGCAACTTCTCCCTTGCGAATATCTTTTCGTTTTATTTGGTTTCCTGGTCCTAGAAGAATTATAGGAAGAAACAGACATAGATGAAATAGAAGAGGCATCAGACAAATGAGAATCTGCATTTCTACCTCGTGTGGACCGATTAGGTTTAGAACTCTTCTTAACCTGGTGTGTGGGACTCCAATTATAAGCTTTGCCTTCCTAAAAGGCTAACTTATCTCTCTGCATTTTTTTATCTTTTTTAATCAAAATCTGTTGATTGAAATTTTATAGATGCTCAGTTAGCTCTTTATCTAGCTGAGCATATGCAGAGTGCTCTCTTTGTTGAGAGAGCGTATTATATTTGGAGTCCAGGTCTCTATCTAGCTCCTTTGTTCTATTGGCAAATTCTTCCTTCAGTAATAGCATCATGCCCTTAGAGCATAAAAGTAAATTATCTTCCCAAGCCTTTTCTTCCAAACAACGTAAAATGTGCTTCAAAGCACTTTGCAAATTGCAGAACACATTGAGTTGTGTACCTGCTACAATGCGACTGTTCATGCTTCTATGTAGGCAAAACCAAGAACGTATTTTGGCAGAGAGCATACTGCCACATCTCTAGTATGCAATCCTGCAATCCGGGCCTACCATTAGGATGCCAAGTTCTGTATTTCCATGGTGGAATTGCTCCACTCACTAAATTTCTAATACTAGATAGGGTGCACCCCGGAGGCCCTCCAACCCTGAAGAAGATCTGCATTTTGTTTCTTGAAATGAGTTGGACATTCTGTCTGTCTGACAAAGCTTTGGGCTTTTCCTTGCAGCTGGTTTCCATTTCTGTTCCCAATATTTGTGTTTGTTGCATATATACCCATGTTCATGTTGCTATATATTATCAATGTGTAATAAATTTTGAATATTTTTTTACCATCAAACTGTTTGTGGCCTGGTTTAAAGTCCCAATCTGAGGAATTTATATTTTGACTTAATGAACTCTGGAGACCAACTCTGTGGGTTACCCTCCATTCTGGTCATATCAGTCAGGGGCTTGACCAGAGGCAAGAAGTTACAAATAAACTTTCGATAATAGTAAAGCCAAGAAAACGCTGCAGAGGACGTAAACCCATTGGTCCGGGCTACTGTAGGACTGCTGAAAGTTTCTCTGGGTACATCGAAAAACCAGCAGAGGAAATAACATAGTCCAGGAATTTAACCTGTTCACGATGGAATTCGCACTTCTCCAATTTACAATAGAGATTGTTCTCGCTTAGTTTCTGAAGCACTCCAGGGACTTGAAAAATATGAGGATATCATCGAGATAAACCATCACACATAACTGCAAGGACATCGTTAATAAATTCCTGGAAAATTGCCGGGCGTTACAAATGCCAAAAGGCATTACGAGGTATTCATAATGGCCTGTTCTGGTATTAAATGCAGTTTTCCTACTCGTCGCCCTCCTTAATCCTCACAAGATTGTATGCCCCTCTCAAATCAAACTTTGTGAAAAGCTTGCTCCTTTAAGGTGGTCAAATAACTCCGTAATCAACGGAATTGGATGGGCATTCTTAATGGTGAAATGATTGAGACCCCTATAATCAATACAAGGTCTCAGTTCACCACTATACTTCTACACAAAGAAGAAACCAGCACCAGCAGGAGACTCCTCCATGGTCTTATCCTCCAAGACCGACAAAGGGTAAACCCAGCCATGAGGGGTTATGGCACCAGGTTGAAGGTCAATTGCGCAATCACACGACCGGTATGGAGGCAAACTACCTTGACCTTTGTCAAAGATAGCTAAAATTGCGGTACTCCTCCGGCAGGGAGGAGAGTGAAGAGGTGCACAGGACCTTGGCTACCTTCTGGAAGTATGACTTACTGCATTGTGGCGACCAGGAGAGAACCTCAGCACGGAGCCAATCAAAAGAGGGTTTGTGCCACTGCAACCAAGGATAACCAATAACCAGCGGAAACTTAAGTGAGGAAATAACTTGGATTTGGATTATCTCATGGTGAAGAGCCCCTACGGCCATAGACAACGGAACCCTCTCATGAGTCACATGGGCAGACTGTAGAGGTCTCCCGTCAAGAGCCTCAATGGCAAGTGGAGTGTCACGCAGCTGCAGCAGAATCAAGTGCTTTAATACAAAGGCAGCATCAATGAACAGGCCTGCAGCCCCAGAGTCGATTAGAGCCTGTATCTCGACGGACGACTCAGCCCAAGAAAGGGTAACCAAAACCAGGTGCTTTTCCTTCTGGATAACTGGGGACAAAACAACGCCACCTAAGGTCTGTCTGTGACAGGGCCTCAAGGTTCGGGCATTCACTGGAAGGGTAGGACAAGACTTTAAAAAGTGACCTGCCTGGCCACAATAAAGGCACAATCTGTCCCTCCTCCTAATCGTCATCTTGTCCGCAGAGAGACGTGTGAAGCCCGAGTGCATGGGTTCATCTTCACAGACCGACTCGGTGCCAGGAGGCATGGGAGGTGAGGGAGGCAAGGGTGGGACTGCAAAGTTCGGAGACAAATGTACAGGGAGCTTCCACAAGCGCTCCTTAAAAGGAAGTCTTTCTCTGAGTCTGGAGTCAATGAGGATGGCAAACGTTATCAAATTCTCCAGCTCAGTGGGGGTATATCAGGCTGCTATCTCACCCTTGATGGTATCCGAGAGACCATGAGAAAAAGCAGCCACGAGGGCCTCATTATTCCAAGCAACCTCTGCTGCCAGAGTACGTAATTCAATGGCGTAATCATCAACAGTTCTCATACTCTGATGAACATGAGGCACTTGGCAGCAGAAGCGGAGCATGCAGGAACGTCAAATACCCTTTTAAAAGAAGCCACAAACTCTGGGTAACTCAAGACAAAAGGTTTTTGCATCTCCTATAGAGGGTTTGCCCAGGCCAAGGCTCTCTCCGAAAGCAAAGATATCACAAAACCTACTTTGCTTCTGTCTGTGGGAAACGCCTGGGGGCAGTATCTCAAAGTATATCTCAACCTGGTTGATAAACCCTCTGCATTGGACTGGATCGCCCCCAAATCACAACCAGACATACCTCTTATAGAGGTAATACTCGAGGCAGGTGCCTGTAGCAGCAGCAGGGACGGCCTGCAACACAGGTTGTACCAGAGCAGCCACAGTGGGAGATTCCAGGTGACGTCGCTTCCGCCCAGCTATGGTATGGAGACGGGTGGAGGCCATCTTCCCCTCACTTGTTTCCATACCTAGCAAGGAGACACGTGCGATCGCCTCTGCCGTTGCCGATAGCTCCGGTAAGCGGCAGAGGGCATTGGATCATGGCGGAGGGGGGGCCTCTCCCACCACCGATAAAAGTGATCTCGCAGTGAATCTGCCACAGAGATTACTTTTATCTTGTAGCCGACCGCCGGCTGAACACGGAGATACCGGGGTTGTGGCAGCTAGCTGCTGCCATAAGAACGATATCCGTCCCCAAAGCAGGGATGTACATCGGCGTGCAGCAGTCAAAAAAGAAAAGTGAAAAGTTGAAGTTTTAAAAATTACTGTAAAATAAGATATGTAAATCAGATATTTTTTAAATCAGTTTCTATGTTATGGTGAGACTGAGAATATATTTACAAATGTCTTAAAATGGAACAGACTGACACAATATGGAATAAAGTATTAAACCCCATGTTAGTGTTACTGAATATGCTTTGGTGCATCCACTTTTGTTTCACACACATTTCTGTAAATGAATTCCTTTGCTAACATAATGTGTGCAGGCAGTCACTAAGCTGTTTCCACTTTGTCAGGGCACAGGAAAATGATTTATTACATTTTTAGAGCATTAGCATAGGAATTCAGATAATGAAAGAATGAGGCACGCTCTCTCACCTCCTTACTGCAGCTCCGCTCGGGCTGAAGAATGGAGCTGCCGACGTGACAACGTCACTTCCGGCTTTCGTCAGTTTCAGAATACCCGGCCGGAAGTGACCTCTAGATTTGTAACAACAATGCTCCCGCCCATAGAATCACAGTGATTTTACGGGCGGAAGCTACTCAGCGTTCTGTATTGCGCCCCAAGGCGAGTTAAAAGCCCACAAATGAAGCGCCATGTCTGCAATCTCATGATTGCATTGACATGGTGCTTCCCATAGTGCACTGCATCCAGCGCCACAGTGCACTATGTTAAAGGATTTATTTTTTTCTTAAAGGGCCAGTTTATAAAAATGTTTTTTTCATTTTTTTTTGGTGACTACAGGAGGGGGGGTGGCGCCCCTATGGATGGGCCGCCACTTATATATATACAGTATATATCCACTGCATACAGTTTAGCTATATCTCACTGCAGGCCGTTCCTGGTGTACTGTTTCTAATAGACTTCAGGTGGTGTACACAGTACCGTGCCCCCCTAGTGCAGTTGCTACTACTTTTCTGGTGGTGTACACAGTACACAATACATACAGTGCACCCATAGTTGCTATTAGACTTCTGGTGGTGTACACAATACTGTGCACCCATAGTGCAGTTGCTAATACTTTTCAGGTGGAGTACACAATACAGTACACCCATAGTTGTTATTACACTTCTGTTGGTGTACACAGTATCGTGCACCCATAATGCAAATGCTACTACTTTTCTGCTGGTGTACATAGTACACAATACAGTGAAGTGTGGTGTTGTAAAACAACATCCCCATCATTTCCGGAAGGCCACCAAGGAGAGGCAGATGCTCACAGGCCACTAAAAGAGGGCAAGCAGGCTCTGTATCTACAGTCCACAGTGCTGGTCATGGACATAGTGCATCTTCTGCAAGTGGCCGTGGGGCACGCTTGTCCTTTTTTTCTGCTGCTGGGACGGGGGCAGAAAAATTGGGCCTTTGGTGGTGGTGGTGCCACAACACTGTAACACCTCACAGATACTCTTGTTGGGCGCAGGAACGGGCCCTGCTGTGAAATATTAGATCAGAAATTGTAATTACATGCCCCTGTTAAACAGGGACAGAAACATTGGGCCTTAGGCAGTGGTGGTGGTGCCCTAAATCAAAAATATTGTTGGAAGCTAGCATCATCAAGAGGAGGATTAGGATAGTCACTCAGCATAGGCAGTCTTCAAGGGATCCCACATCCATAGAAAAATCAATCAGTTATATCAGCATCAGGTGCTTGATAGCTGCTGCTGATCCAAGACTGATTCATTTTTATGAATGTGAGCCTATCAAGGGAGTCTGTGGACAGGCACACTCTATGATCCGTTACAAACCCTGTGCATTCAGAAAGAACGCTGGATGTAGGACAGGCCAGTAGATCAATTGCATATTGAGCTAGTTCTGGCCAGTGGTCCATCCTCAAGACCCAGTGTAACCCAGTGGATGCTCTGTTGGAAATGTCTCCAAGTCTGCCCTTGCCCCTAGATATTCCTGCACCACGTAATGCAGACGCTGATGATGGTTGCTTGAACCGATCAGACCTTGGTGCTGAAGACTGAAAAATTGTCTAAAGGCATTGGTCAGATGGCCACCTTTTCCACCACTCTTCCTCTGACTGAACAAAGCTGTCATGGTTATGCAGTAATCTTTGTCAGCTTACCTCTCCTCCATGTGTTCACCTTTTGAGGCCAGCCACTCTCACCTGGCTACTTAAATAATCTCTCCTCAAAGCATGGCTCCACCCCAGCCCCTATCAGGGAACTCTATATTAACCTGTGCACTGCAAGCCTGCCTTGCTGATCAACCTTTGTGTGTTTAGCTTCCGTGTGCATCTTGCTGTGTCTTCTACGTCTGATTCCAGTTACCGATCTTGGTTTGTTCTCGACTATCCCTGCCTGCTTGTGACCTTGACCTTTGGCGTGTTCTATGTTTATCCTTGTCTGCTAGTCGCCCCGACCTTTTGGCTTATTCCCTTACTATCTCTGTCCTCCTGTAGCCTACTGTGGGCGTGAGCTGGGAGACCCTGGGGGTCGCGACCTGGAGCCAGTTGCAGCCAAGTCCATCCTCACCACTAGAGGCTCTGGTGAACACCTGCTGGTTCTTAGACTCCGCGCCCTAGGGAATCTTACACTCTAGCCCCTGTGGGATCCGTGTTGGTGTTCCAGCAGACTTTCCTTTCCTAACCACCTAGACTCCCATCCGCAGCAGTCAGTCGTAGGGTCCACTACCTTTGCGGTGCATTCCTGACCCCAATGGTGTGCATCTGTCACCTGGCCTCAGAAGCCTCAGCAACACGTTGTCCAGCAAGAGCAAATTGTAACCTCGCAGGGTCTGGAAATGCATTGCAAAAACCTTTCTTCAAGGCCTCCTGAAGATGTTTCATCCTCTGCTCCCTCTGCAAAGGCAGGATGAGTTCTGCAACCTTACCCTTGTAACGTGGATCAAGAAGGGTTGCCAGCCAGTAATGATTCCTTCTCTTTGATACCACTAATCCTAGGGTCCTTACGCTGCATTGCCTCCCTGATTCTGCAAAGCCTGTGAAAGTTTGCAGAGGCATTCGCTTCTGAGTCCTCTGGGTCACTAAAGATCACATAATCCGTAACAACCTCCTACCAGCCACGTACAACTCCTTGGGTTTCTGGGGACTGAAAACCATGCCTCGAAGACTGCTGCTGAGTGTTATCCTCCACGTCCATGCTGACACAATCCTCCTCTTCCTGTGTGTTTGGCGGGCCCTCAGGAATAATACTATCTGGATAAAGGGGGCCTTGAGAGGTAAGGAAGTCCTCCTCTTCCTTCCTCTGTTCTGCCTCAAGTGCCATGTCCATTATTTCATGAAGCGTGTGCTCTAACAGGAAGACAAGAGGGACAGTATCACTGATGCATGCATTGTCGCTGCTCACCATCCTCGTGGCCTCATCAAATGGTGACAGGACAGTGCATGCATCCTTGATCAATAGCCACTAGCGTGGCGAAAAGAAGCCAAGCTCCCCTGACCCTGTCCTGGCGCCATACTCACACAGGTACTCATTGATGGCCCTCTGCTGCGTACAGCCGTTGCAGCATTGCCAACGTTGACTTCCACCTGGTGGACATGTCACAAATGAGGCGGCTGGTGGGCAGGTTGCATTCCCTTTGAATGTCAGCCAGCCGAGCACTGGCATTGTATGACCGTTGGAAATGACCACAGACTTTTCAGGGTACTTGCTCAAGAACCAAAGCACCACCAAATTCAGGATGTGTGCAGTGGTTCTGCACTGTAAATGTTACAAGTGTCTGTAAATGTAAATGTTACAAGTGTCCCTGTCGGAGGGCGGAGAGAAGGTTGGTGTCATTGTCGCATAATACTATTCCTGGCTTAAGCTGGCATGGCGTCAACCACCTCTGAGCCTGCCCCTGCAGAGCTGACAGAATCTTTTCCTTAGTGTGGCTCCTGTCCCCTAAGCAGTGGTTTAACCTTAAGCTACGTAGAGGGTTCTTTACTGTAAGAGCGGCAAGGATGTGGAATTCCCTTCCACAGGTGGTGGTTTCAGCGGGGGGGCATCGATAGTTCAAGAAACTATTAGATAAGCACCTGATCGACCGCAACATATATACAATGTAATACTGACATATAATCACACACATAGGTTGGACTTGATGGACTTGTGCCTTTTTTCAACCTCATCTACAATGTAACTATGTAACTCATGCACCACATGACATCTTTTTGCCTGAGTGCTTGCGTAGCCCCTTGAACGCTTATGGAGCACCGCTGGTTCAGAGAACAAATCTGGCAAGAGGCCAAAAAGGTAGAAGAAGAGGAGGGGTGGAGGAGAGAGCTGTGGCAGAATCACTGCTAGCATTTTTGAGGCATGGTGGTGGAACAAGCTCCAACAATACTGAACCATGTCCTGCATCCTTCCCAGCTGCCAGCAGAGTTACCCAGTGTGCCATGAAGGAAAGGTAACATCCCTGCCCATGCCAGCTAGATCATGAGTCTGCGGTAATATACACCTTACTGCTGACCGCCCTGTCCAACAAGACAAAAACATTGCCTTCCACATGCCGGTAGAGAGCTTGAATGGCCTTCCATGAAAAGAAAGGGCATTTTGGAACCTGCAACTGAGGTACAGCATATTCCACAAATTCACTAAAGGGGACAGAGTCTACCAGCTGAAAAGGCAGTAGTTGCAGTGCTAGCAATTTGGCTAAGCTGGCATTCAAGCTAGCATTCAGAAGATGAGCATGTGGATGGCTGGGACAGAATTTCTTTTTACGGTTTAGCAGCTGGGGTAGGAAAATGTGCCTGCTAAAATCAGATGGTGGTGTACTGCTAGCAGATTGGCTGCATGTACTTGGGACACCTATTGCTATACCTTCATTCCTCTCAGTGCAGGTTGGAGATCCCAGATGAGGAGCAAGGAGAAGTCAGCCTTTTTCTTTAAAGTGGGTCTTTTAAGTGCTGTTGCCAACGGATATTGAAATTATTAATATATTTAATTTATATTTCATTTATAATTAATTTATTTATATTTAATGAATATATTTAATTTAGCTTTTATCTATGTAGGGTGGAACATATTATCCTCACAGAAATCTCAGGTAGACCAGACAAGTCAGTGCTAAGGCTTGTGTATACAAACAATGGGAACAAACCTCATTGTTTTACATATACTCACTTCAAAGGATCCCATGCTGGGATATGCAATGAAGGGAGGCCAACCCGTAATCAATACTTAACTTCCCGGGAAAATTCAAGTTAAGCTCCTGCTCAGAATAGTCACAAGGATTTGCATTAAAGGGGGCTGACTTATGCAAAGTATAGGGATTGGAGATGTAGCCAGTCCTTAACCAGGAATATGGAAGCTCACCAATCAGAGCCAACCAATTAGGCATCAGCATGTAATGATATGCACAGACTAAATGGGAGGGAAACAGACACTTTTATGGGAGAGCAACCATCAGAATGGAACCTTGATGCAAAGGGTAATTATGGGAAAGGTCTGCATTTTACTTGTAACTAAATATTATATATAATTAATGTTTTCAGGAATATACTCTGTATTCCTTCATGTAATTCTCTTATTTTAACCTAATATTTTCTTCCTTGGTGTAGACTATAGATTGGTGGTTGTGTATTAGATAGAAAGAAAGTATTAGATAGAAAGAACTCTTATTTAACCCAAATCATATCTGAAAGATATTACATCTCAAATATAGTATACGGGATAAAGACTGGGGGTTCCGTCAGAAGTTGCTAGGGGTTCATTAAGGAGGAGCCGGATGTGGACGAGGTCAGGCTGCTGCTACTGAGTGCGGGGAGCTCGGCGTCCCTCTAGCCATGATGCACGCCAGGAGCAGCTCACGGCCCGCACGCTAGCCGTCCGTCACCCCTCCCTGGAGAGCCGCGCGTTGTGCGCGGTCCCTGCCATCCGTCCATCCTACCTCCCGGCCCCGGGAATCGGTTGCAAGGGGTGAAAGCGGTGGGAGCGGCGCGCCGGAGCCAGCAGCGGCAAAGGGCTATCACGGTCCGGAGCTCGGCCGGGACCACAGTGCCTTCCCCCATAATGTGCTGGAACCTGCAAACGACATGAGGAGAGGTGTGCAAGCTCGTATTCGCCTGTGATGGAGATGACAGCGTTTGTTTACTAGGAGCTGAAGGCAGAGAGTGACAGCTGCATGAAAGGGAATCCCAAGTACAGGTGGAAGCCCCAGGAGCCTTAAAGGAGTAGTGCAAAGGACGCATGGTGGGTAAGACTTTGGCTAATTCTAAATCTGGAATGGAGGGTAAGTAACCCATTAGTTACTTCTTAAAGCTATATGGAATTCTCCTCCTATGGGACAGCTGCCTCTAGTTTCACTTCGCACTTACTATCACAAAGTATCATTGCAACAATCATTAAAAGTGGCGTATAAGTTTGGTACAGTATGTCACACTTGCCTCAGGGTATGACACTGAGGGTGGACTGCTGAAAAGGAAGATGCAACAGAGGGAGGTGTGATTTAGTGGGGGGACACTCTGTATTAGGGGGCCCTGGGGGGAACAGGAGTTTTTAGCGCCAGGGGTAACACTCAGATAAAGTTCTCTCAGCTTCATACAATACGCCTGGGGCTGTGGGTTTTTGCGCAGGTTGGAGTATAACTTATTGGTGGCTGAGGCAGGGGGATTGCTCTCTGGCGGACATTGAGCGATTTATGAAAAGGTGTGAAGAGGCAATCTGTACCACGCTATTTCCCACCACCATTTGTCTACCCTACTGTTCTGCCTTCTCAAGGGTTGAGAGGTAGGTAGAAATGAGAGGCAAATCAACAAAAGGGGCCACTGCAAACCCACCTAGAACAAGCACAAGCCCAGGCACCATTAGGAAATATATGGTGAATGAGTGTAGCAAAGAAAGCCCGGGTAAATCAACAGGGGCCAAAAATAAAACACTAGATTGCCCAGGCAAACCTGGGACAAGAAGACAAATGGCCGACGTGGAAATAAGACCCCCAGGCAGCGAGGCAGGTGCAGAAATGCCAGCGGAGATCCAGCAGGAAAAACTTCTCCCCACTAAGGGAGAAATAGCAGAAATGTTTGCTAGGTTGGAGGCCTCAATCAAAGAAGAGATCAGTATTGTGCAAGAAAATATGAGCCACATTTTGAAAAGAGTGGAGGAAGTGGAATCCATAGTTGACAAGCAAGGAGTAGAAATCCAAAATTTGAAACACCAGATGGAAGTAATGCAGACCGAACAAAGAAATATAAGGTATAGATTGGAAGACCAAGAGAACTGTAGCAGAAGAAAAAACCTCCGGATCAGAGGTCTTCTGGAATCGCAAGGTGAAACAGAGAATCTACAGGACAAAATGGAAGTACTTTTTAAAGGCCTGTTGAACCTGAATGAAGCCAGCGGCAAATTAAAACTGGACAGAGTTCACAGGATCAGAAAGCCACCGGAAATCAGGGGGGATGCCCCACGCGATGTCATCATGCGATTCCACAATTACTTGAACAAAGAGCAGATTAACTCCAACTTAAGGAAAAACTTGCAAGCAAAGTATGGAGAAACAAGTCTGCATATTTTTCAGGACCTCGCAGCAGAGACCCTCAACAGGAGAAGAATTCTGAAACCACCACTGGCGATCCTGAAAACGCATGGAGTCCAATACTCCTGGGGCTTCCCTGCCTGTCTAATTGGATGTAAAGAGGGCCGAATGGCCGTGCTGAGATTTCCGGAAGAAACACAAAAATTCTGCCAACATCTAGGAATACCTGAAATAGAGATCCCGGGTTGGTGGGAGAAAGTTGACAACCAGGAGCTAACAGGGGATCTGCCCACTTGGAAACCAGAATTAACTGCTAAAAGAGCATAGGGGCGAAAATTGCTTGTGGGCTTAGTAGGGACTTATTATAGACATATATGCAGTCTGCTTTCTCCTACGGGGCTGGTGGGGGGGCGGGGGGGTGGGAGGTGTGCGGGAGGGACGACCGTGACAAGCAATCCCCCATACTCAGTGGGAAACCTGCGGTCTCGATTTGACTTCACCCCGAGCTCAACCTCTGGGGGACAACCGGGTGGCCGGGTGGAGTTGGGGGGCCACGGTTATGTATTGGGCCTAGTTGAGGCTTGCCTTACCCCCAAAAGTCTGGGGAAAGGGGAGGAGGGAGGGGGGGTAGGAGATGATGGGTTTTGGGAGGTTGGGGGGATGGGGGGGTACCGGGGGGAAGGGAGGGGGGCAGGGAAAGGGAGGGATTAATTAATATAACAGTATCAGGAGCCTGCATCACAGAAGGAAGAAAACAAATGAGAGTGAGTGATGATGCCTAGTTTAAAAATTGTCTCTTATAATGTTAGGGGCCTGAATTCTTACGTAAAACGTGCTAATATTTTAGGGGAACTGAAGTTTTTGAAGGCTGAGGTAGCAATGCTTCAAGAGACACATTTAAGTGTCAATAAGAACCAAAAAATCTTTTCCAGAGATTTCCCAGTTTGGTATTACAGTGACTCACCAATTAAAGGGGCAAGAGGAGTGGCCATAAGGTTTGCCAGGGAGACCAGGTTTGAACTAGAGGAGGGATTAGCTGACCCGGAGGGTCGGTTTCTCTTCCTGAAAGGTAAAATCAATGGCTCGAAGTGCTCCCTGGCAAACATCTATGGGCCAAATAAAAATACACACAGAAAAGTAATGGGCATACTGGCAAAATTCGAAGAATTCATGATGGGGAAGGCTATTGTTGCAGGGGACTTTAATTTTTGCTTGGACCCTGAAAAGGATTGTTCGTCGCATGTCCGGGGGAGGGGGGGAGTGTGGGCAGGAAAACTCAAAAAGAAGCTGCATCAGCTCCAGCTGGTAGATGTATGGAGGATCCAGCAGGGTGACACAAGGGACTACACTTACTACTCCCCTGTGCATGCGACGTACTCGAGACTCGACTTTTTCCTGGTAGAACACAGGTCCCTGGAAGAGGTCACAGGGGCATCTATTGGCAATATGACATTTTCTGATCATGCAGCGGTGAGTTTACAAATAAAAATGGGCGAAACTTATATACAGGGCTCAGGGTGGAGACTGAACGAAGACCTGTTACTAGACAAAGATATCTTAAAGAGAATCAAGGAAGAGCTGGATTGGTTCTTCAAAATAAATATGCCCGGGGAGGTAAATGAGGCTACAATCTGGGAGGCTCACAAAGCATACATCAGGGGCATATTTATGATGGTAGGGGCGGAAATAAACAAGAGATTGAAAAATGAAAGGCTAGCCCTGATTAAAGAGATCCAAGAACTAAAGCAACAACATAAAGCATCAGGAGGGAGGGAGGCTTGGACAAATCTAAAAAAAAAATAAAAAAAAGGGATAAAGACTGCATGGGAGGTCGTCAAATGTATGGTCAAGTATGTGGTGCCCAAGCGGCTGCTGTTGTGGCCACGCTTGATCCGTTTCAGACATAGGTTGCAAACAGCAATGGTGCGATCTGCTGCACACGTGTCCAAAAAGGCCCACACCAAGGAACTTTTCAGAATCAGTAGGGCCCTGCACCTGTGGAGCTCTGCGGTGTGATGCAGTAGGGTGGCTGTCCTTAAGCTGCCCCTAGAGGACATCCTGCCTCATTGGAGTTGTGCCTCCTCCTCCTCCTCTATTCTATCAGGCACCCAAGTAAAGTTAGTGACCTCATCATCCCCTCCCTCCTCGTCACTGGAGCAAACTTGGCACTATGCTGCAGCTGGGGAACATGACTGCCAGTTTCTTGTCCTTCTTGGGCACCCCCTCTCTCTAGGCTCACGTTACTCCCTTCCTCAACCTGGGAACCAACATTGGAGCCTTCAAATTGCTGCGCATCCTCCAGCAGCATGTAGCTGACACTGTGGTCAAATAGTTTGGGGGACTGTTCTGTGCATAACAGTTGGGCTACAGAAGGAGTGACTGTGGACAAGGAACCAGTGGAATATGCTGCTTTGGCAGCTGCATAGGAAGGAAAACTACTCTGAGCCTGGGTGACAAGGATAAGGAGGGTGAGGAGGGCTTTGTTATCCACTCCACCAACTGTTCTGCAAGTTCTGGCTCAATAACATGGCCAGCAGCAGAAAAAAAGGACAAGTGTGCTCCATGGCCACTGGCAGAGGATGCACCATGTCCATGATCAGCACTGTTGACTGTAGACACAAAGCGTGCTTGCCCTATTTTAGTGGCCTGTGAGTGTCTGCCTCTCCTTGGTGGCCTTCTGGACATGATGTATATTTTGTTTTGCAACACCGCACTACACTGTATTGTGTACTGTGTACACCACGAGAAAAGTAGTAGCAACTGCACTACAGCTGCACTGTATTGTAATTACAATTTTTGATCTGTTCAACAGGGGTGCGTAATTAAAATTTTTGATCTAATATTTCAGAGCAGGGCCCGTTTCTGCGCTCAACAAGAGTATCTGTGAGGCTTTACAGTGTTGTGCCACCACCACCGCCTAAGGCCCAATATTTCTGCCTCTGTTTAACAGGGGCATGTAATTACAATTCTTGATATAATATTTTGCAGCAGGGCCCGTTCCAGCGCTCACCAAGAGTAACTGTGATGGCTTACAGTGTTCTGGTACCACCAACACCTAAGGCACAATTTTCCCAGAGTGTATGGGGCATGCCATATAGAATATACAGGCGGTCTTCTATTTTCAAACATCCAACTTACAAACGACTCCTACTTAGAAACGGAGGGAGACAACACGAAGTGAGAGGAAATCTACCTCTAGGAAGGGAAATTCTCTCCTGTAAAAGTTAATATGGGAAAAAGGTGTCTCCACTGATGCTTTATAACCAATCCTCGTTTCCCTAATAACCCAAAATTTTTAAAATCCAATTGTCATTGGGACAATAAGTGAGGTTAAATCTTCTGAATAGGGGCACAGACAGCAAAAAAAAGTTACAGGGGTGATAACCCTGCCCTATATTATCCAAAAAGCTTACAAATAGATTTTTTTTTTTGGGCTGGAGCTACACTTAAAAAATGTGCCTGTTCCAAATTACAAACAGATTCAACTTAACAACAAACCTACAGTTCCTATCTTGTTTGTAACCGAGGAACGCCTGTATACTGCTGTTCAGAGTTTTTTTATTTGGGTGCAGGGTTCCCCTTAATATCCATACCAGACGCAATGGGCCCGGTAATGGGCGGGGGGGGGGGCAACATTACATTGCGCAGGGACTGTTCTAAACACAGGAAAAATGTGCCACTTTACAGGCATACTGTAGACACCCCCCGGGCATGATATTTAAAGGAATATTTCACTTTTATTATTTCACTTTAAGCAATATTAAAATCACTGCTCTCGAAAAAACGGCAGTTTTTAAAACTTTTTTTGCATTGATTCATGTCCCCTGGGGCAGGACCTGGGTCCCCAAACACTTTTCATGACAATAACTTGCATATTAGCCTTTAAAATTAGCACTTTTGATTTATCACGTTTGAGTCCCATATACTTTAACGGGGTTTGCGTGTTGGCACAAATTTTTGGTCTGTTCGCATGTTCTGTTGCGAACCGAACCGGGGGGTGTTCGGCTCATCCCTGGCAAGTATATACGATTTAAAACTTCCACGTATCAAATAAAAATGATCATTACTATGTTTCATTGATATTTTCTCTTGTTTGCAGGCATATACTTTAAAAGATAATTGCATATTGTTCTTGATTCTAATAAAAAAGGATGCAAAGATAAAGTATAAATAAAAAATCCTTTTTTTTAATTTTGGCGCGGGCTTCCCCTTAATATCCATACCAGACCTGAAGGGCCTGATATGGAATTTAGGGGGAACCCCCACTTCATTTTTTTTTTAATTTTGGCGTGGGGTTCCTCTTAATATCCATACCAGACCTGAAGGGCCTGGTATAGAATTTAGGGGGACCCCCTACGTCACTTTTTTTTTTTTGGTTCGGGGTTCCCCTTTGGGGAATTCCCATGCCGTTTTTATCAATGAACTTCTATGTGTATTGTTGGATCGGCAATGCATTAATAGCTGCGAGTAGTTTTAAATGACTTTTTTTCCTTTGAAATGTCATTTTGCTGTCAGACTGTTCTAAACACGGGAAACATGCGCCCCTTTACAGGCATACTATAGACACCCCCCAGCTACGAAATTTAAAGGGATATTACACTTTTATTGTTTCACTTTAAGCATTATTAAAATCACTGCTCCTGAAAAAACGGGCCATTTTTTAAACTTTTTATTGCATTGATACATGTCCCCTGGGGCAGAACCCAGGTCCCCAAACACTTTTTATGACAATACCATGCATATAAGCCTTTAAAATTAGCACTTTTGATTCCTCCCATAGACATTTAAAGGGTCTTCCGCGGCATTCGAATTTGCCGCGAACACCCCAAATTGTTCGCTGTTCGGCGAACTTGCGAACAGCCGATGTTCGAGTCGAACATGAGTTCGACACGAACTCGAAGTGCATCCCTAGCTGAGATGAAGGAGTTGCACCCACAAAACATGTCCATTGATCCCCCATGGTGGCAGGTAGCACATGTTGACATTAGGCAATTTGTGTGCATCTTCTAAATTTGGCTTTTACAGGGGTGACATCACCCCATTTGCTGAACGCAATATCAAACACAGTTTATAAATACTCATGTCTGATATTGCCTTCACTTTATAAAAGTTGAACTTTGTAAGTTCCAGAGTTATGTATTTTTTGATGGTTTTAAACATGCCTGTTTTACCTTAACCGGTTCCCGACCGGCGCACGCCGATGTACGTCGGCAGAATGGCACGGCTGGGCAAATGGGCGTACCTGTACGTCCATTTGAATTGCCCGCTGTGCCATTGCGTGCACGCGGTCAGCGGCGCGCGCGCGCGCCGGCCGGGAGCTCCGTGAGTCGGGTCGCGGGTCCCGCGGACTCGATCGCCGCGGGGATACCCGCGATCGCCTCACGGAGAGGACGAACGGGGAGATGCCGTTGTAAACAGCATCTCCCCGTTCTGCCTAGTGACAAGTGTCACTCGATCTCTGCTCCCTGTCATCGGAGCAGGGATCAGTGACGTCACACATACAGCCCATCCCCCTACAGTTAGTAATCACTCCCTAGGACACACTTAACCCCTCCCCGCCCCCTAGTGGTTAACCCCTTCACTGCGAGTGACATTTACACAGTAATCAGTGCATTTTTAATTGCACTGATTGCTGTATAAATGACAGTGGTCCCAAAAATGTGTCAAAAATGTCCGACATGTCCGCCATAACGTCGCAGTCACAATAAAAATCGCTGATCGCCGCCATTACTAGTAAAAAAAAAAATTATTAATAAAAATGCCATAAAACTATCCCCTATTTAGTAAACGCTATAACGTTTGCACAAACCAATTATTAAACGCTTATTGCGATTTTTTTTTTACCAAAAATATGTAGAAGAATACGATCGGCCTAAACTGAGGGAAAAAAATGTTTTTTTATATATTTTTGGGGGATATCTATTATAGCAAAATGTAAAAAATAATGCGTTTTTTTCAAAATTGTCGCTCTTATTTTGTTTATAGCGCAAAAAATAAAAATCGCAGAGGTGATCAAATACCACCAAAAGAAAGCTCTATTTGTGGGAAAAAAAGGACGTCAATTTTGTTTGGGAGCCACGTCGCACGACCGCGCAATTGTCAGTTAAAGCGACACAGTGCCGAATCGCAAAAAACGCTCTGGTCAGGAAGGGGGTAAAATCTTCCGGGGCTGAAGTGGTTAAAAGGCGAATTTCTACTTAATGTGACCTAAAAAAAGTTATACAACAAACATGTTGGTTTATTCAAAAACCCTTTTATAAACACACATGTGATTGTGCTTTGATTAAAAAGATTGATAATCAACAATGTGTGGCTTCTTCTTTCAATGCTCAAAAGCATTTTTTGGAGTAAATTTGGTGTTTTCAGTAGCAATGGGGGTTATTTACTAAAGGCAAATCTACTTTGCACTACAAGTGCAGTTTTAGTGCAGACTCAAGTGCACTTGTAGTGCAAAGTGGATTTTCCTTTAGTAAATAACACCCAACAGTGCTTTCTAATTTTACACAATCATGCCATTTTCATGACTCCCCAAATTTCGGTCATGGTGCTGAAAAATATTAATATTTTTGTCAATAATGCATTACATAAATTAACAACAAAAACAAGGTGTGTGTGTGTAGCAGACCCACAACATAATAATAATAGTTAGCCGAAGAAGAGATTGTCACCTCATGTGTCAACGAAATTTCGTTTGTACTGTAGAAGAAAAAGGCCAAAAAAATAACATTAATAAAAGATAACTGAGGAGACAGCTAAAAGAAAGCCAAGCAGTAAATCAAAGCAAATATTTGTTCAGTTTCAAATATATTTTTATATAAAAAATGTCTCAGACATTGTCTGGCATATCGATGGCCCCCCTACCCGCAAAGTATTCCATGTATCTTATACTGACCATGCGGGCACTCTGGGGGGGCAAGCCAGGATGGCCACTTTCAAGCGCCGTCAGGGTTGGTTCATTCTGCATTCCAGCCTCAGGCCCAACTGAGGCAGCATAGTTCAAAGAATTTCTCCTTAAAATGTTGTGGAGAACGCAGCAAGACAGGATGATGTGATTGAGTTTATATTCCGCCATGTGTAAGAAAAAGGCGGAACTGGCTGGCCATTATTCCAAACGTGTTCTCCACCACTCTTCTGGCTCTGGCCAGCCGGTAATTAAAAACCCTCTGGTCCGGGGTGAGGGTCCTCATAGGGAATGGCCGCATAAGATGGTCCCCCAGCGCAAACGCTTCATCCGCAATGAAGACAAATGGAAGTCCTTCCGCGTTGTCTTCTGGAGGTGGCAAGCCCAAGCTGCCATTCTAGAGACGCCTGTAGAACTCGGTCTGGGCGATGACTTCACCATCCGATATCCGGCCATTCTTCCCCATGTCCACATACAGGAACTCGTAAGTAGCCGACACCACTGCCAACATCACAATACTATTGAACCCCTTGTAATTATAATAGTATGACCCCAAGTTGGGGGGATGATGTGGACGTGTTTCTCATCAATTGCCCCTACGCAGTTGGGAAAGTCCCACCGCTGGACAAAGTGGGAGGCCACAGTCTGCCATTCCTGTGGCGTGGAAAGAAACTGTGGAGTCAAACCAGAAAAAAAAAATTAGTCATTTTGCACATAAACATTGAAAGCAGATTAGACACAGACATTCTTGGCCAACATCAGTATAACATTTATTTCAGGGAGTATTTAAAGACAAAAGTATAAGGTCATCTGATGGCCCATTGTAAAAATTTTAGGGGGGGTTTTTTTGGACAGGTAACCCTCTCCACTTCATTGAGAGATGAATGCCTAAATAATGTGTATTACTTTGGCCAGCCCCTCCTTACTTACACTATTGGCAGCCCTCTGGACAGATAAGAAGTGTCATAATACAAAAATCTGAATACACACTGTACAAATCGGAGCACAATTTTAACATTCTGCAATTACCTATCAAGATAATAATAGGATACAAAAACTTTAAACAGTACCATTTGAAAGTATTCAGGCAGGCCCTTTCACTACATGCTTTGGGGAATTCATCCATAAAACTGACCACAAAAGAGGTAGGTATAGTGTGTATGGGTTTGGCAGATAGAGGATTGGTATCGGTTGACTTAGCGGCTGGGGGGAGGGAGGGTTCCAAATAAGTTTGGGACCCAAAAAAAAAGCCACTGGCACTCTGCCACAATTTAAGGACACAAATAACATTTGTACACATTTTAGAAAGTGTGTAGGGTAAAGCACTACAATAGAGCTGACAAAATACATTGTTAAGTGACTAGGCGAGGTGGATATAGGACCAGGAGAGCATGCTGGGGAGGTAAGTGAAGGCAAATATGCATGAAGGACAAAAAAACATGTTTAAAAATTCCAGCATGCATGAGGACAAAGGGGGCATTCACAGCATATTACAATCATGGTAATTAGGGAATGATGAAAGAAATACAATACATTATCACACATTAAATACAATAAAATGTAATGTTAAAGGATAAATCTTACCTTAATATAGTCCTTCTGCAGGACCTGGATGATGGCAGAACAGGTCTCTGGGATAATGATCCCCAGAGCCTGGATGGAGATGCCTGTTGAGTACTTGAGGTCCTGTAGGCTTCTCCCTGTCGCCAAGTACCGCATCTTGGCGACTAGCCTCTGCTCCGGAGTGATGGCTTGCTGCATGCAGGTGTCCTGCCTGCTGATATAAGGGGTCAGCAAAGCCAACAAACGGTGAAATACGGGGTCCGTCATCCTGAGAAAGTTCCTGAAATCATCAGGATTATTCTCACGGATCTCACAGAGCAAAGGTATGTGACAGAATTGGTCATGCTGGAGCAACCAATTCTTGGTCCATGAACTCCTCCCCACCCTGTTCATGGACTGGGCTTGTGTCAAAGTAAGCATATGGAAAAATGCAGCGCATGTACAAATGAGTATAGGTCTTTAAAATGGTGAAACAGTCAAGAAATAACTAATTGACCACAGGTGCCTTGAAACACAAACGTCCATAGATGGATGTAAATGTCCAACCGCACAGGAGGTATAAGTACTCCAAGGGGTGGTGATGGTCTGATGGTTGTCAGAAAACACCTGGCATCATACAGCGACTTCCCAACCGAGAAACCGGGTCCCAATGGGTCATTCAGAGAAAGTGCAAAAAAGCCTCTTACCAGATCCTGTGGATTCCCATGTCAGCGACAGGGAATCGCATGCGCAGTTTGTCACAAATGACATGGAATGGGAGCTCAGGAATCGCCAATCTCTTGGATTGTGGTCTGTATGGATCTCGGCCGGCAACCGGATGGGTCCTCACAACGAACCGTCCTCACACCGAACCGTCCCAGCGTGCATCAGAAGTTTCACAAACGGTCCCCCGAAAGGAGCAGTTGGAGGGACTGGATCTCATGCGGTAAATGTGGAAACAAAAAGAATGTGCCTCCACATGGTGCAGATAAAAAAGGGTGTTTTTATTGACAAAAACGACCATACACAAATAAAAGCGTGATCACGGTGGATAAAAACAAATGGGCAACAAAGAGAGTGGTGTTACCCGACGCGTTTCGACCTAGGGGTCTTCAACAGGGGCATAGACCACTCACTCCAAGTTGCCAAATATATATAATAAAATTATTTAGAGAAGGACCAATCACAAGGGCTGAAAAACCAGGAGATTGGATTGGGTGAATACAATCACATGACTTGCTTGAATGTCTAGACATAAAGATCATACACAATTTCTATATAAATAAATGAATGACATTAAGGTGAAGCTCAGGAGACTGTATAAAGGTCTACAAGCAGAAAAATACATCACTCTATGATCTCTCTAACAAAAATAAAGCATTTAAAGATTAAATGAAAACAGCACTCCTCTGCTGACAGTCCGGCAGAATGTACCACCCTGTCAGCCAGAGGAGCCAATCCTCAATAAGAAGACAAAAGGTGTTAAATAAAGCTGACCAATAGGCCGCTATGTATGAGCCGGCCTCTATCCCTGAACGCCCACATGACCAGTCTGTGTAGGAAATGATGTCACGTCCGTGGGCGTGTCTGACATCTCCCTCTCACATGACTCACTGGGCCAGTCAGAGAGCAAACATCCCACTCAACTCTGCTGTACGTACAATCCGTACACCGCAGAGGGATGGGACTTAAATAAATACACCTAGCGTCCCGGCAATGCAATCCAGCAAGCAACGGACGCTGAATGAGACAAAACAGCATCTCTATGGTGTCTGTGTAAAAAAATGTGTTATGCAGCAGACCGGGACCCGATGACCCAGAAGTGTGCATAGAACTCCAGTGAACCAGAAGTGTATTGGAAGTGGGGACACATATAGTGAAATATAATGTGTTGGGAAATGACTAACTAAGGTGGAATTGCATAAATGTGTAAAAAAAAATACTGGAGTGGCATGTGTGAATGTATCTTAAGGTCCATGTGTGTTAGGTGGAACTGAAATAAAAAATTAAAAAATTGAAACTTAGCCCCCATAGCCACGCCCCTCTTCTGTAGAAAAAATTGATTCTGGAACCAAAAATAATTGTGTTCCGTTGCAAATATGAGTAATTGCATAATAAAATTACGCTGAAGGGAAGGGAGCTTGTTGTCTCTAGATAGGTGTTTCTCCACCGCCTCAAAGCCCAAGTGATGTGGGATGCACGTATAAAGTGCCGCCACATCTGCTGTGACTAAAAGCATCCCTTCTGAAACTGAAACCGGTTCCAGTAATCTAATGGTGTCTCTAGTGTCCTTAAGATAGGACTGTGTGGAACGAACCAACGGCTGTAAATAAAAATCTACGTATTTACCAATACGGGCTGTGACTGAGTCAATCCCGCTGAAAATAGGTCTGCCAGGGGGATTGACTGAGTCCTTATGGACTTTAGGAAGATAATAGATAGCTGGAATGCGTGGGACTTGTGGGACTAGAAAACTTATCTATTCACCCAATTGAAATTGGTCCAATCCAAATTGACCCATTCGGTCTATGCTGATGATTCTTTACAGTCAAGGGATCATAGGGATAACTATCAGATATTTGGGTCACTTTACAAATCCACACATTCCCTCCACATATATATTCATTTTAACACATTTTACAATGTGCGTTCTGGAGATTTTGTGTTCACATAATTTTTCAATTTTTTAATTTTTTATTTCAGTTCCACCTAACACACATGGACCTTAAGATACATTCACACATGCCACTCCAGTATTTTTTTTACACATTTATGCGATTCCACCTTAGTTAGTCATTTCCCAACACATTATATTTCACTATATGTGTCCCCACTTCCAATACACTTCTGGTTCACTGGAGTTCTATGCACACTTCCGGGTCATCGGGTCCCGGTCTGCTGCATAACACATTTTTTTACACAGACACCATAGAGATGCTGTTTTGTCTCATTCAGCGTCCGTTGCTTGCTGGATTGCATTGCCGGGACGCTAGGTGTATTTATTTAAGTCCCATCCCTCTGCGGTGTACGGATTGTACGTACAGCAGAGTTGAGTGGGATGTTTGCTCTCTGATTGGCCCAGTGAGTCATGTGAGAGGGAGATGTCAGACACGCCCACGGACGTGACATCATTTCCTACACAGACTGGTCATGTGGGCGTTCAGGGATAGAGGCCGGCTCATACATAGCGGCCTATTGGTCAGCTTTATTTAACACCTTTTGTCTTCTTATTGAGGATTGGCTCCTCTGGCTGACAGGGCGATACATTCTGCCGGACTGTCAGCAGAGGAGTGCTGTTTTCATTTAATCTTTAAATGCTTTATTTTTGTTAGAGAGATCATAGAGTGATATATTTTTCTGCTTGTAGACCTTTATACAGTCTCCTGAGCTTCACCTTAATGTCATTCATTTATTTATATAGAAATTGTCCCCACCTCCAATACACTTCTGGTTCACTGGAGTTCTATGCACACTTCCGGGTCATCGGGTCCCGGTCTGCTGCATAACACATTTTTTTACACAGACACCATAGAGATGCTGTTTTGTCTCATTCAGCGTCCGTTGCTTGCTGGATTGCATTGCCGGGATGCTAGGTGTATCTATTTTAGTCCCATCCCTCTGCGGTGTACTGATTGTATGTACAGCAGAGTTGAGTGGGATGTTTGCTCTCTGATTGGCCCAGTGAGTCATGTGAGAGGGAGACGTCAGACACGCCCACGGACGTGACATCATTTCCTACACAGACTGGTCATGTGGGCGTTCAGGGATAGAGGCCGGCTCATACATAGCGGCCTATTGGTCAGCTTTATTTAACACCTTTTGTCTTCTTATTGAGGATTGGCTCCTCTGGCTGACAGGGCGGTACATTCTGCCGGACTGTCAGCAGAGGAGTGCTGTTTTCATTTAATCTTTAAATGCTTTATTTTTGTTAGAGAGATCATAGAGTGATGTATTTTTCTGCTTGTAGACCTTTATACAGTCTCCTGAGCTTCACCTTAATGTCATTCATTTATTTATATAGAAATTGTGTATGATCTTTATGTCTAGACATTCAAGCAAGTCATGTGATTGTATTCACCCAATCCAATCTCCTGGTTTTTCAGCCCTTGTGATTGGTCCTTCTCTAAATAATTTTATTATATATATTTGGCAACTTGGAGTGAGTGGTCTATGCCCCTGTTGACGACCCCTAGGTCGAAACGCGTCGGGTACATACACCACTCTCTTTGTTGCCCATTTGTTTTTATCCACCGTGATCACGCTTTTATTTGTGTATGGTCGTTTTTGTCAATAAAAACACCCTTTTTTATCTGCACCATGTGGAGGCACATTCTTTTTGTTTCCACATTTACCGCATGAGATCCAGTCCCTCCAACTGCTCCTTTCGGGGGACCGTTTGTGAAACTTCTGATGCACGCTGGGACGGTTCGGTGTGAGGACAGTTCGTTGTGAGGACCCATCCGGTTGCCGGCCGAGATCCATACAGACCACAATCCAAGAGATTGGCGATTCCTGAGCTCCCATTCCACGTCATTTGTGACAAACTGCGCATGCGATTCCCTGTCGCTGACATGGGAATCCACAGGATCTGGTAAGAGGCTTTTTTGCACTTTCTCTGAATGACCCATTGGGACCCGGTTTCTCGGTTGGGAAGTCGCTGTATGATGCCAGGTGTTTTCTGACAACCATCAGACCATCACCACCCCTTGGAGTACTTATACCTCCTGTGCGATTGGACATTTACATCCATCTATGGACGTTTGTGTTTCAAGGCACCTGTGGTCAATTAGTTATTTCTTGACTGTTTCACCATTTTAAAGACCTATACTCATTTGTACATGCGCTGCATTTTTCCATATGCCTATTTTGTTGTTTTTGTCAAACTGTATGCAGCAGCTTTCATTCATTTTACTGGTTAGCGCGGTGTTTTCTATTTACCTCTGACATTGTGTCAAAGTAAGAACCCCAACACCAAGCCCCCACACAGCACAAACTCTACAATGAGTACGTACACGCAACATGGCTTCAAAACGGTTGGCTGGTCAGAACAAAGTAACAGAACGCACTGAAGATCAGCAAGGCCTGTGAAGAGCGATCTGAATCATCTCTCACCAAACTTTTACTAACACGAGATTATCAAAAGGAGCCCAAAGGGTGGCGCTCTTGGTATTGAACTGCCCTTTTATAGTCTTGTCGTACGTGGTGTACGTCATCGCGTTCTTGATGTTCAGAACTTCTGACAACTTTGTGCGACCGTGTGTATGCAAGACAAGTTTGAGCCAACATCCGTCGGAAAGAAAAGATGGATTTTGTTGTCCGAATGTCCGATCACTGTCTAATCGTGTGTACAGGGCATTAGAGATTTGGGACTAGTGGGACAGGGATTAGGGTTAGGGATTTGGGACTAGTGGGACAGGGTTTGGGACTAGTGGGACAGGGAATAGGGTTAGGGATTTGGGACTAGTGGGGACTAGCAGCATTAGGGTTAGGAGTAGTAGGATTAGGGTCAGGGATTTGGAACTAGTAGGACAGAGATTAGGGTTAGGATTAGGGATTTGGGACTAGTGGGACAGGAATTAGGCTTAGGGTTAGGGATTTGGGACTAGTTGGACAGGGATTAGTGTTAGAGTTAGGGATTTGTGACTAGTCGGAGCAGGATTAGGGTTAGGGATCTGGGACTAATGGGACAGGGATTAGGCTTACCGATTTGGTACTAGCAGGAGCGGGATTAGTGTTAGTAATTTGGGACTAGTGGGAGTGGGATTAGGGTTAGGGATTTGAAACTAGTGGGATAGGGATTAGGGTTAGGGATTTGGGACTAGCCGGATTAGAGTTAGGGATTTGGGACTAGTGGGACAGGGATTAGGGTTAGGGATTTGGAACTAGTAGGTCAGGGATTAGGGTTAGGAATTTGGGACTAGTGGGACAGGGTTTAAGACTAGTGGTACAGCAATTAGGGATAGCGATTTGGGACTAGTGGGGACTAGCAGGATTAGGCTTAGGACTAGCGGGGTTAGGGATTTGGGACTAGTGGGACAGGGGTTAGGGATTTGGGACTAGTGGGACAGAGATTAGGGTTAGGGATTTTGGACTAGTGGGACAGGGTTTGGGACTAGTGGGACAGGGATTAGGTTTAGGGTTAGAGATTTGGGACAAGTAGGACAGGGATTAGGGTTAGGGTTAGGGATTTGGGACTAGTAGGACAGGGATTAGGGTTAGGGATTTGAAACTAGTGGGACAGGGTTTAGGATTAGTGTTAAGGATTTGGGACTAATAGGAAAGGGATTAGGGTTAGGAATTTGGGGCTAGTGGGAGTGGGATAAGGGTTTAGATTAGGGATTTGGGACTAGTGGGACAGGGTATAGGGTTAAGGATTTGGGACTAGTAGGAGCGGGTTTTGGTTAGGCTTAAGGATTTGGGACTAGTAGGACATGGATTAGGGTTAAGAATTTGGGACTAGTGGGAGCGGGATTAGGGTTAGGGATTTGGGACTAGTAGGGATTTTGGACTAGTGGGACAAGGATTAGAGTTAGGGTTTTGGGATTAGTAGGAGCAGGTTTTGGTTAGGGTTAAGGATTTGGGACTAGTGGGACAGGGATTAGGGTTAAGAATTTGGGAGTAGTAGGACAGAGATTAGGGTTAGGTATTTGGGACTAGTAGGACAGGGATTAGGTTTAAGGATTTGGCACTAGCAGCAGTGGGTGTTGGTTAGGGTTAAGGATTTGGTACTAGTGGGAGTGGGATTCTGGTTAGGGTTTTGGGACTTATTGGAGCGGTATTAGGTTAGGGATTTTAGACTAGTAAGACAGGGAGTAGGGTTAGGGATGTGGGACTAGTAGGATCAGGATTAGGGTTAGGGATTTGGAACTAGTGCGACAGGGATTAGGGTTTGGGTTAGGGTTTTGGGACTAGCAGGACAGGGATTTGGGTTAGGGATGTGGGACTAGTAGGAGTGGGATTAGGGTTAGGGATTTTGGACTAGTGGGATAGGGATTAGGGTTAGGGATTTGGGACTAGTGGGAGTGGGATTAGGGTTAGGAATTTGGGAATAGTGGGAGCAGGATTAGGGTTAGGGTTTTGGGACTAGTAGGAGCAGGTTTGGGTTAGGGTTCGGGATTTGGGACTAGTGGGAATGGGACTGAGGATAGGGTTAGGAATTTGGGACTAGTGAGAGTGGAATTAGGGTTAGGGATTTGGGACAGGTAGGACAGGGATTGAGGTTAGGGATGTGGGACTAGTAGGAGCGGGATCAGAGTTAGGGATTTGGGTCTAGAGGTGCAGGGATTAGGGTTAGGGTTAAGGATTTGGGATCAGTGGGACAGGGATTAGGGTTAGGGATCTGGGACTAGTAGGATAGAGATTTGGATATGGGATTTGGGACTAGTTAGACAGGGGTTAGGGCTAGGGATTTGGGACTAGTGGAACAGGAATTAGGGTTAGGGTTAAGGATTTGGGACAAGTGGGACAGGGATTAGGGTTAGGGATTTGGGACTAATGGGAGTGGGATTAGGGTTAGGGATTTGGGACTAGTAGGAGCGGGTTTGGGTTAGGGTTCAGGATTTGGGACTAGTGAGAGTGGGATTAGGGATAGGGTTTGGGAATTGGGACTAGCAGGACAGGGATTTGAGTTAGGGTTAGGGATGTGGGACTAGTAGGAGCGGGATTAGGATTAGGGATTTTGGACTAGTGGGACAGGGATTAGGGTTAGGGATTTGGGACTAATAGGAGCGGGATTAGGGTTAGGGATTTTGGACTAGTGGGACAGGGATTAGGGTTAGTGATTTGGGATTAGTAGGACAGGGATAAGGATTAGGCATTTGGGACTAGTGATAAGGGTTAGGGTTAGGGATTTGGGACTAGTGGGACAGGGATTAGGGTTAAGGTTAGGGATTTGGGATGAGTAGAAGGGTTGGGGTTAGGGATTTGGGACTAGTGGGAGCAGGATTATTGTTAGGGATTTGGGACTACTAGGAGAAGGATTAGTGTTAGGGATTTGGGACTAGTTGCAAAGGGATTAGGGTTAGGGATTTGGGACTAATAGGACAGAGAATAGGGTTAGGGTCAGGTATTTGGGACTAGTGGGACATTGATTAGGGTTAGGGATTTGGGACTAATAGGAATGAGTTTGGGTTTGGGTTTGGGATTTGGGACCAGTTGGAAAGGGATTAGGGTTAGGGATTTGGGACTAATAGGACAGGGAATAGGGTTAGGGATTTGGGACTCATGGGACATTGATTAGGGTTAGAGATTTGGGACTACTAGGATTAGGGTTAGGGTTAAGGATTTTGGACTAGTGGAATTTGAGTTAAAGTTAGGGATTTGGGACTAGTAGGATAGGGATTAGGGTTAGTGATTAGGGAGTAGTGGGGAAGGGATTAGGGTTAGGGGTTTGGGGTTAGTGGGACACAAAAGACAGGGATTAGTGTTAGGGTTAGGAATTTGGGACTAGTGGGAACAGGATTATAGTAAGGAACCTGGGACTAGTAGGAGCAGGGGTTAGGGATTTGGGACTAGTGGAAGTGGGATTAGCTTTGGGGTGAGGGATTTGGGACAATTGTGACAGGAATTAGGGTTATGTATTAGAGACTAATGGGAGCGGGATTAGGGTTAGGGATTTGGGACTAGTGGGACAGGGGTTAGGGTTAGGAATTGGGACTAGTGGGAGGGTGATTAGGGTTAGGGTTTTGGGAGTAGTAGGACAGGGATTAGGGTTAGGGATTTGGGACTAGTGGGAGCGGGATTGGGGTTAAGGACTTGGGACTAGTAGGACTGGGATTAGGGTTAGGGATTTTGGAATATTGGGACAAGGATTAGGTTCAAGGATTTGGGGCTAGTGGGAGTGGTATTCGGGTTAGGGTTTTGGGACTTATTGGAGGGGTATTAGGTTAGGGATTTTAGACTAGTAGGACAGGGAGCAGGGTTAGGGATGTGGGACTAGTAGGATCAGGATTAGGGTTTGGGTTAGGGATTTGGGACTAGTAGGACAGGGAGTAGGGTTAACGTTAGGGATTTGGGACTAGTGGAACAGGGATTAGGTTAAGTTTTGGGATTTGGGACTAGTAGGAATAAGGGTTAGGGATTTGGGACTAGTGGGACAGGGTTTAGGATTAGGGATTTGGGACTAGTGGGACAGAGATTAGAGTTAGGAATTTGGGACTAGTGGGAGCGGGATTAGGGTTAGATATTTGGAACTAGTAGGACAGGGATTAGGGTTAGGCTTTTGGGACTAGTAGGTATGGGATTAGGGTTTGGTATTTGAGACTAGTGGGAAAGGGATTAGGGTAAGGGATTTGGGACTAGTAGGACAGCGATTAGGGTTGGGGATTTGGGACTAATGGGAGTGGGATTAGCGTTAGGGATTTGGGACTAGTAGGCCAAGGATTAGAGTTAGGGTTAGGGATTTGGGACTAGTGGCAGTGGGATTAGGGTTAGAAATTTGGGAATAGCGGGAGCAGGATTAGCGTTAGGGATTTGGGACTAGTGTGACAGGGATTAGGGTTATGGATTTTGGACTAGTAGGAGCAGGTTTGGGTTAGGGTTCGGGATTTGGGACTAGTGGGAGTGGGATTAGGGTTAGGGATTTGAGACTAGTAGGACAGGGATTTGGGTTAGGGATGTGGGGCTAGTAGAAGCGGGATTAGGGATAGGGTTAGGGATTTGGGAATAATGGGACAGGGATTAGGGTTAGGGATTTGGGACTAGTAGGAGCGGGTTTGGGTTAAGGTTTGGGATTTGGGACTAGTGAGAGTGGGATTCAGGTTAGGGTTAGGGATTTGTAACCAGCAGGACAGGGATTTGGGTTAGGGTTAGGGATGTGGGACTAGTAGGAGCAGGATTAGGGTTAGGGATGTGGGACTAGTAGGAGCGGGATTAGGGTTAGGGATTTTGGACTAGTGGGATAGGGATTAGGGTTAGGGATTTGGGACTAGTGGGAGTGGGATTACGGTTAGGAATTTGGGAATAGTGGGAGCAGGGTTAGGGTTTTGGGACTAGTAGGAGCAGGTTTGGATTTGGGACTAGTGGGAATGGGATTGAGGATAGGGTTAGGAATTTGGGACTAATGGAGTGGTATTAGGGTTAGTGATTTGGGACTAGTAGGACAGGGATTAAGGTTAGGGTTAGGGATGTGGGACTAGTAGGAGCGGGATCAGAGTTAGGGATTTGGGACTAGAAGGGCAGGGATTAGGGTTAGGGTTAAGGATTTGGGATCAGTGGGACAGGGATTAGGGTTATGGTTTTGGGACTAATAGGAGCGGGATTAGGGTTAGGGATCTGGGACTAGTAGGATTGGGATTTGGGACTAGTGGGACAGGGGTTAGGGTTAGGGATTTGGGACTAGTGGAACAGGGATTAGGGTTAGGGTTAAGGATTTGGGACTAGTGGGACAGGGATTAGGGTTAGGAATTTGGGACTAATGGGAGCGGGATTAGGGTTAGGGATTTGGGACTAGAAGGAGCGGGTTTGGGTTAGGGTTTGGGATTTGGGACTAGTGAGAGTGGGATTAGGGATAGGGTTTGGGAATTGGGACTAGCAGGAGAGGGATTTGAGTTAGGGTTAGGGATGTGGGACTAGTAGGAGCGGAATTAGGGTTAGGGATTTGGGACTAGTGGGACAGGGATTAGGGTTAAGGATTTGGGATTAATAGGAGCGGGATTAGGGTTAGGGTTTTTTGACTAGTGGGACAGGGATTAGGGTTAGTGATTTGGGATTAGTAGGACAGGGATAAGGATTAGGCATTTGGGAATAGTGGTACAGGGTTTAGTGTTAGGGTTAGGGATTTGGGACTAGTGGGAGCGTGATAAGGGTTAGGGTTAGGGATTTGGGACTAGTGGGACCGGATTAGGGTTAAAGTTAGGGATTTGGGATGAATAGAATGGTTGGGGTTAGGGATTTGGGACTAGTGGGAGCAGGATTATTGTTAGGGATTTGGGACTACTAGGAGAAGGATTAGTGTTAGGGATTTGGGACTAGTTGGAAATGGATTAGGGTTAGGGATTTGGGACTCATAGGACATAGAATAGGGTTAGGGTTAGGGATTTGGGACTAGTGGGACATTGATTAGGGTTAGGGATTTGGGACTAGTAGGAATGGGTTTGGGTTAGGGTTTGGGATTTGGGACTAGTTGGAAAGGGATTAGGGTTAGGGATTTGGGACTAATAGGACAGGGGATAGGGTTAGGGATTTGGGACTCATATGACATTGATTAGGGTTAGGGATTTGGGACTACTAGGATTAGGGTTAGGGTTAAGGATTTTGGACTAGTGGAGTTTGAGTTAAAGTTAGGGATTTGGGACTAGTAAGAAAGGGATTAGGGTTAGGGATTTGGGAGTAGTGGGACATGGTTTAGGGTTAGGGATTTGGGGTTAGTGGGAGCGGGATAAGGGTTTAAGTTGGGGATTTGAGACTTGTGGGACAGGGATTAGGGTTAAGGTTAGGGACTTGGGATGATAAGAGTTGGGGTTAGGGATGTGGGACACATAGGACAGGGATTAGTGTTAGGTTTAGGAATTTGGGACTAGTGGGAACAGGATTAGGGTAAGGAATCTGGGACTAGTAGGAGCAGGGGTTAGGGATTTGGGACTAGTGGGAGTCGGATTAGGGTTGGGGTTAAGGATTTGGGACAATTGTAACAGGGATTAGGGTTAGGGATTTGAGACTAATGGGAGCGGGATTAGGATTAGGGATTTGGGGCTAGTGGGACAGGGGTTAGGGTTAGGGATTTGGGGTTAGTGGGAGCAGGATAAGGGTTTAGGTTGGGTATTTGGGACTTGTGGGACAGGGATTAGGGTTAAGGTTAGGGACTTGGGATGAGTAGAAGGGTTGGGGTTAGGGATGTGGGACACATAGGACAGGGATTAGTGTTAGGGTTAGGAATATGGGACTAGTGGGAGCAGGATTAGGGTAAGGAATCTGGAACTAGTAGGAGCAGGGGTTAGGGATTTGGGACTAGTGGGAGTGGGATTAGGGTTGGGGTGAGGGATTTGGGACAATTGTGACAGGGATTAGGGTTAGGGATTTGAGACTAATGGGAGCGGGATTAGGGTTAGGGATTTGGGACTAGTGGGACAGGGGTTAGGGTTAGGAATTGGGACTAGTGGGAGGGTGATTAGGGTTAGGGTTTTGGGAGTAGTAGGACAGGGATTAGGGTTAGGGATTTGGGACTAGTGGGAGCAGGATTGGGGTAAAGGAATTGGGACTAGTAGGACTGGGATTAGGGTTAGGGATTTTGGAATATTGGGACAAGGATTAGGGTCAAGGATTTGGGACTAGTGGGAGTGGGATTCGGGTTAGGGTTTTGGGACTTATTGGAGCGGTATTAGGTTAGGGATTTTAGTCTAGTAGGACAGAGAGTAGGGTTAGGGATGTGGGACTATTAGGATCAGGATAAAGGTTTGGGTTAGGGATTTGGGACTAGTAGGACAAGGATTAGGGTTAGAGTTAGGGATTTGGGACTAGTGGGACAGAGATAAGGTTAAGTTTAGGGATTTGGGACTAGTAGGAATAAGGGTTAGGGATTTGGGACTAGTGGGACAGGGTTTAGGATTAGGGATTTGGGACTAGTGGGACAGGGATTAGAGTTAGGAATTTGGGACTAGTGGGAGCGAGATTAGGGTTAGAGGTTTGGAACTAGTAGGACAGGGATTTGGGTTAGGCTTTTGGGACTAGTAGGTATGGGATTAGGGTTTGGTATTTGAGACTAGTGGGAAAGGGTTTAGGGTAAGGGATTTGGGACTAGTAGGACAGCGATTAGGTTTGGGGATTTGGGGCTAATGGGAGTGATATTAGCGTTAGGGATTTGGGACTAGTAGGCCAGGGATTAGAGTTAGGGTTAGGGATTTGGGACTAGTGGGAGTGGGATTAGGGTTAGAAATTTGGGAATAGCGGGAGCAGGATTAGCGTTAGGGATTTGGGACTAGTGTGACAGGGATTAGGGTTATGGATTTTGGACTAGTAGGAGCAGGTTTGGGTTAGGGTTCGGGATTTGGGACTAGTGGGAGTGGGATTAAGGTTAGGGTTAGGAATTTGGGATTAGTGGGAATGGGATTAGGGTTTGGGATTTGGGACTAGTAGGACAGGGTTTTGGGTTAGGGATGTGGGGCTAGTAGAAGCGGGATTAGGGATAGGGTTAGGGATTTGGGAATAGTGAGACAGGGATTAGGGTTAGGGATTTGGGACTAGTAGGAGCGGATTTGGGTTAGGGTTCGGGAATTGAGACTATTGAGAGTGGGATTAGGGTTAGGGATTTGGGTCTAGCAGGACAGGGATTTGGGTTAGGGATGTGGGGCTAGAAGGAGCAGGATTAGGGATAGGGTTAGGGATTTGGGACTAGTGGGACAGGGATTAAGGTTAGGGATTTGGGACTAGTAGGAGCGGGTTTGGGTTAAGGTTCGGGATTTGGGACTAGTGAGAGTTGGATTCGGGTTAGGGTTAGGGATTTGTAACCAGCAGGACAGGGATTTGGGTTAGGGTTAGGGATGTGGGACTAGTAGGAGCAGGATTAGGGTTAGGGATTTTGGACTAGTGGGACAGGGATTATGGTTTGGGTTAGGGATTTGGGACTATTAGGACAGGGATTAAGGTTCAGGATTTGGGACTAGTAGCATTGGGTTTTGGTTAGGGTTAAGGATTTGGTACTAGTGGGAGCGGGATTCTGGTTATGGTTTTGGGACTTATTGGAGCGGTATTAGGTTAGGGATTTTAGACTAGTAGGACAGGGAGTAGGGCTAGGGATGTGGGACTAGTAGGATCAGGATTATGGTTAGGAATTTGGAACTAGTGTGACAGGGATTAGGGTTTGGGTTAGGTATTTTGGGCTAGCAGGACAGGGATTTGGGCTGGGGTTAGGGATGTTGGCTAGTAGGAGTGGGATTAGGGTTACGGATTTTGGACTAGTGGGATAGGGATTAGTGTTAGGGTTAGGGATTTGGGACTAGTGGAAATGGGATTAGGGTTAGGAATTTGGGACTAGTAGGATCAGGATTAGGGTTTCTGTTAGGAATTTGGGACTAGTAGGACAGGGATTAGGGTTAGAGTTAGGGATTTGGGACTAGTGTAACAGGGATCAGGTTAAGTTTTGGGATTTGGGACTAGTAGGAATAAGGGTTAGGAATTTGGGACTAGTGGGACAGGGTTTAGGATTTGGGATTTGGGACTAGTGGGACAGGGATTAGAGTTAGGAATTTGGGACTAGTGGGAGAGGGATTAGGGTTAGATGTTTGGAACTAGTAGGACAGGGATTAGGGTTAGGCTTTTGGGACTAGTAGGTATGGGATTAGGCCCCCTGTGTGAAATTGTAAGGGGGTACTTACCCCTACCATTTCACTAAAAAACTGTCAAAAATTTTAAAAATGACAAGAGACAGTTTTTGACAACTCCTTTATTTAAATCTTCCTTCTTCTTCTTCTTCTTCTGGTTCTTGTGGCTCTTCTGGTTCTTTCTCCGGCGTTCTCGTCCAGCATCTCCTCCGCGGCGTCTTCTATCTTCTTCTCCTCGGGCCGCTCCGCACGCATGGCATGGGGGGAGGCTTCCGCTCTTCTCTTCATCTTCTTCTTCATCCTCTTCTCTTCTTCCTTCTTCTCTTCTTCATTTTCTTCTCCGGGCCGCTCCGCACCCATGCTGGCATGGAGGGAGGCTCCCGTTGTGTGACGGAGTCTCCTCGTCTGACGGTTCTTAAATAACAAGGGGCGGGGATACCCGGTGACCCCGCCCCCCTCTGACGCACGGTGACTTGACAGAACTTCCCTGTGCCGTCACGGGGAATGCCACAGGGAAGTCCCGTCATGTCCCGTGCGTCAGAGGGGGCGGGGTCACTGGGTGGCCCCACCCCCCCGTTATTTAAGAACCATCAGACGACGAGACGCCGTCACACAGCGGGAGCCTCCTTCCATGCCAGCATGGATGCGGAGCGGCCTGGAGAAGAAAATGAAGAAGAGAAGAAGAGAAGAAGGAAGAAGAGGATGAAGAGGATGAAGAAGAAGATGAAGAGAAGAGCGGGAGCCTCCCCCCATGCCATGGGTGCGGAGCGGACCGAGGAGAAGAAGATAGAAAACGCAGCGGAGGAGATGCTGGATGAGAACGCCGGAGGAAGAACCAGAAGAGCCAGAAGAACCAGAAGAAGATGAAGTAAGATAGAAGAAAGAAGAAGCATTTAAATAAAGGAATTGTCAAAAACTGTCTCTTGTCATTTTTAACAGTTTTTTAGTGAAATGGTAGGGGTAAGTACCCCCTTACCATTTCACACGGGGGGCGGGATCTGGGGGTTCCCTTGTTAAAGGGGGCTTCCAGATTCCGATAAGCCCCCTGCCCGCAGACCCCCACCATCACCGGCCAGGGTTGTGGGGATGAGGCCCTTGTCCTCATCAACATGGGGACAAGGTGTTTTGGGGGGCTACCCCAAAGCACCATCCCAATGTTGAGGGCATGTGGCCTGGTACGGTTAAGGAGGGGGGCCGCACTCTTGTCCCCCCTCTTTTCCTGCGGCCTGCCAGGTTGCGTGCTCAGATAAGGGTCTGGTATGGATTTTTGGGGGGACCCCACGCCATTTTTTAAAGAAATTTTACCCGGGGTTCCCCTTAATATCCATACCAGACCTGAAGGGCCTGGTATGGAATTTAGGGGGACTCCCACGTCATTTTTTTTTTTTAATCTTGGTTCGGTGTTTCCCTGTGTTGAATTCCCATGCCGTTTTTATCAATGAACTTCTATGTGTATTGTTGGCAATGCAATAGCCGCGGGTAGTTTTAAATGGAATTTTTCCTTCGAAATGTCATTTTGCTGTCAGACTGTTCTAAACACGGGAAACATGCGCCCCTTTACAGGCATACTATAGACACCCCTCAGGTACGAAATTTAAAGGGATATTACACTTTTATTGTTTGACTTTAAGCATTATTAAAATCACTGCTCCTGAAAAAACAGCCGTTTTTAAAACTTTTTTTGCATTGATCCATGTCCCCTGGGGCAGGACCCGGGTCCCCAAACACTTTTTATGACAATAACTTGCATATAAGCCTTTAAAATTAGCACTTTTGATTTCTCCCATAGACTTTTAAAGGGTGTTCTGCGGCATTCGAATTTGCCGCGAACACCCCAAATTGTTCGCTGTTCGGCGAACTTGCGAACAGCCAATGTTCGAGTCGAACATGAGTTCGACTCGAACTCGAAGCTCATCCCTACTGTCTACGTAGTGTAAAAACTGTCTATGTAGTTTAAAAGCTGTGGGAGGAGTTAGGGTGGTATGATCATGGGGTTGTCAGCTTTTGTCACCTCCCACTGTAGTTTTGAACATTTCGCCATTCATTCCTATGGGACTAAATTTGCCGCAAAAACGATATTTCGTGAACCATTTGGTGAAAGGTTCCACAAAGTAATAGCACACCATTCGGGAACAATCCACACGTTTCAGTATATTACTTGTCTATGTAGTGTAAAAACTGTGGGAGGAGTTAGGGTGGTAATTTTGGCTATAATAATATATATGTGAGATAACAGTAAGTGGTCTTGCTATGCAAGAACACTTAACTAGAAAAGCTACAATTTCTGGGGAAATTGTGAAAAGTGTTCTTGCCTCTACAACTGACAACTGGAGTGGGCGGAGTAACTGGGTGGAGTGGCTTGAGTAATTGTTGTGTGGTTGGAGTGGCTGGAGTTACCGTGAAAAGTGTTAAAAAGCTTAATATTTTAAAAAGTATAAATAGTAGTGAAAAAGTTGACGAAGTCCCATCATTAGCTGAAAGAGCTGAACATTTTTAAAAAAAATTTTTTTTTTTCAAAAATTATGAATTTTTTTTCAAAAATAATTTTTTTTTCAAAAATTTTTTTTTTCAAAAATATTTTTTTTTTCAAAAATTTTTTTTTTCAAAAAATATTTTATCTTTTCAAAAATTTTTTTTTTCAAAAATGAATTTTTTTTTCAAAAATAATTTTTGTTTTTTTTTCAAAAATGATTTTTTTTCAAAAAATTTTTTTTTTCAAAAATATTTTTTTTTTTCAAAAATGATTTTTTTTTCAAAAATGAATTTTTTTTTTTCAAAAATGATTATTTTTTTCAAAAATATTTTTTTTTTCATGGGGCGGTCATAATGTTTTGGCTGATCATGGGGTGGTCATAATGTTTTGGCTGATCACAGGGTTGTCAGCTTTTGTCACCTCCCACTCTAGTTTTGAACATTTCGCCATTCATTCCTATGGGACCAATTTCAGCGCAAAAACGACGATATTTTGTGAACCATTCGTCGAAACATTCCAGAAAGTAATAGCACACCAAATAAATGACATTGAGGCCGGATTCACACTGGTATATTTCAGCTTTTCACAAAGTTCCACAAGGTAATAGCACTCCAATTAAATGACATTGAACATTTCGCCATTCATTCCTATGGGACCAAATTTCCGCAAAAACTATGATATTTCGTGAAAAATTCGCGAAACGTTCCACAAAGTAATAACACACCAATTGGGAACAATCCACACCTTCAGTATATTACTGTCTATGTAGTTTAAAAGCTGTGGGAGGAGTTAGGGTGGTATGATCATGGGGTTGTCAGCTTTTGTCACCTCCTACTCTAGTTTTGAACATTTCGACATTCATTCCTATGGGACCAATTTCGCCGCAAAAACAACGAGATTTCGTGAACCATTCGGTGAAACGTTCCACAAAGTAATAGCACACCAATTAAATGACATTGAGGCCGGAATTAACACTGGTATTTTTCAGCTTTTCACAAAGTTCCACAAGGTAATAGCACACCAATTAAATGACATTGAACATTTCGCCATGCATTCCTATGGGACTAATTTTGGCGCAAAAACAACGATATTTCGTGAACCATTCGGCGAAACGTTCCACAAAGTAATAGCATACCATTCGGGAACAATCCGCACGTTTCGGTATATTACTTGTCTATGTAGTGTAAACATTGTGGGAGGAGTTAGGGTGGTAAATTTGGGTGGGAAATTTTATAATAATAACTAGAAAAGCTACAATTTCTGGAGAAATTGTGTAAAGTGTTCTTGCCTCTACAACTGGAGTGGGCGGAGTAACTGGGTGGAGTGGCTTGAGTAATTGTGTGGTTGGAGTGGCTGGAGTAACTGAAAAAAGTGTTAAAAAGCTTTAATATTTTAAAAAGTATAAATAGTAGTAAAAAAGTTGAAGTCCCATCATTAACTGAAAGAGCTGAACATTTTTTTTCAAAAATGATTTTTTTTTTCAAAAGATTATTTTTTTCAAAAATATATGTATTTTTTTTTTCAAAAGATTTTTTTCTTCAAAAATGATTTTTTTTTTTAAATGATTTTTTTTCAAAAATGATTGTTAAAATTTTTTTTTTTTCATGGGGTGATCATAATGTTTTGGCTGATCATGTTGTGGTCATTATGTTTTGGCTGATCATGGGGCGGTCATAATAATTTGGCTGATTATGGCGTGGTCATAATGTTTTGGCTGATCATGTTGTGGTCATAATGGTTTGGCTGATCGTGGGGTGGACATAATGTTTGGGTGATCATGGCGTGGTCATAATGTTTTGGCTGATTATGGCGTGGTCATAATGTTTTGGCTGATCATGGGGGGGTCATAATGTTTTGGCTGATCATGGGGTGGTCATAATGATTTGGCTGATTATGGCGTGGTCATAATGTTTTGGCTGATCATGTTGTGGTCATAATAGTTTGGCTGATCGTGGGGTGGACATAATGTTTTGGGTGATCATGGTGTGGTCATAATGTTTTGGCTGATTATGGCGTGGTCATAATGTTTTGGCTGATCATGGGGGGGGTCATAATGTTTTGGCTGATCATGGGGGGTCATAATGATTTGGCTGATTATGGCGTGGTCATAATGTTTTGGCTGATCATGGGGCGGTCATAATGATTTGGCTGATAATGGGGTGGTCATTAATGTTTTGGCTGATCATGGGGGGGTCATAATGTTTTGGCTGATAATGGGGTGGTAATAATGTTTTGGCTGATCATGGGGGGGTCAGCTTTTGTCATACCTTCATCTAGCAGATGAAGGTATGACCACATGCAGTTGGGGGGTCTCAGCATCTTGTGTTTACAACCACTGTTTCCTAGCAACGCTCATGTCCTGTTTATGCTTCACAAATACTGCTCAATACACAATACACAGGTTAATGATAGATGTAATAACTGTGCAGTAATTCAAACGGTCGTATTTTAAAAACTATAAATCCTACAGGGAAGATCTTTATATTGTGAGAATCACAAGACCCTGACCTAGATTTTGATACATAGTATGTTCCTGAAATATTAAAATTGAAGGCACAGTCGCAGTTTAGATATTGCCCTTCAAATTTAAAGGGGCTAGAGTGTAGTTTCAATTATTTCAATTGACGGTGTGAGTTGCAAACAAATGGTCATATTATGAAAACTATCAGGACTATGGCTTAGCCGTGGACATGTTTAGTGGCAGCACGGATAGCTGAACGTTTTGATATAAGATTTGTGTAGGTGGGCTTGAAAATGAGGGAGTGGCGGCAGTTTAGAAATCATGTTCTGATTTTTCAGCTTTTGTCACCTCCCACTCTAGTTTTGAACATTTCCCCATTCATTCCTATGGGACCAATTTCGCCGCAAAAACGACGATATTTTGTGAACCATTCGGCGAAACGTTCCACAAAATAATAGCACACCATTCGGGAACAATCCGCACGTTTCTGTATTTTACTTGTCTATGTAGTGTAAAAACTGTGGGAGGAGTTAGGGTGGTAAATTTGGCTATAATAATAATAATAACTAGAAAAGGTACAATTTCTGGGGAAATTGTGAAAGTGTTCTTGCCTCTACAACTGGAGTGGGCGGAGTAAGTGGGTGGGGTGGAGTGGCTTGAGTAACTGTGAAAAGTGTTAAAAAGCTTAATATTTTAAAAAGTATAAATAGTAGTAAAAAAGTTCCATCATTCGCTGAAAGAGCTGAACATTTTTTTCAAAAGTAATTTTTTTTTTCAAAAATGAATTTTTTTTATTCAAAAATGATTTTTTTTTCTTCAAAAATGAATTTTTTTTTCTTCAAAAATGAATTTTTTTTTTTCAAAAGTAATTTTTTTTTTCAAAGGTAATTTTTTTTTTCAAAAATGAATTTTTTTATTTCAAAAATAATTTTTTTTTTCAAAAATATTTTTTTTTTCAAATATATTTTTTTTTTCAAAAATATTTTTTTTTTTAAAAGTAATTTTTTTTTCAAAAATATTTTTTTTTTTCAAAAATAATTTTTTTTTTTCAAAAATAATTTTTTTTTTTTCAAAAATATTTTTTTTTTTCAAAATATTTTTTTTTTTCAAAAATTATTTTTTTTTTTTCAAAAATGATTTTTTTATTTTTTTCAAAAATTATTTTTTTTTTTTCAAAAATATTTTTTTTTTTACATGGGGCGGTCATAATGTTTTGGCTGATCATGGGGTGGTCATAATGTTTTGGCTGATCATGGGGTTGTCAGCTTTTGTCACCTCCCACTCTAGTTTTGAACATTTCACCATTCATTCCTATGGGACCAATTTCGCCGCAAAAACGTCATTTCGTGGACCATTCGGCGAAACATTCCACAAAGTAATAACACACCAATCAGGAACAATCCGCTCGTTTCGGTATATTACTTGTCTCTGTAGTGTAAAAACTGTGGGAGGAGTCTACAAGCATTATCAAGTCTAGCAGATGAAGTCACATGCATTTGGGGTGTCTCAGCATCTTGTGTTTACAACCACTGTTTCCTAGCAACGCTCATGCCCTGTTTATGCTTCCCAAATACTACTTCATCAAAACTGCCCCATCAGAATTACCCCATCAAAACTGCCCCATCATATTCCTCTATTATAAATCAGTACATGGTGTGTCTGTCCCCTCCCCCGGGCTCTGTAATCAGAGCTGAGATGCTCCAGCCACCTCCCCCCTGTGTATAACAGAAGCTTTGGTAACCATGGCAACAAAACAAACACAGTACCCGCTGATTAATGGCTAAAATTTCCTGAAATGACCTCTAAACAAATGGTCGTATTTTAAAAACTATACATCCTACAGTGAAGATCTTTATATTGTGAGAATCACAAGACCCAGACCTAGATTTTGATACATAGTATGTCTCTGAAATATTAAAAATGAAGGCACGGTCGCAGTTTAGAAATTGCCCTTCAAATTTGAAGGGGCTAGAGTGTAGTTTCAATGAATGTCAATGGACGGCGTGGGTTGCAAACAAATGGTCATATTGTGAAAACTATCAGGACTATGGCTTAGCCGTGGACATGTTTAGTGGCAGCAGGGATAGCTGAACGTTTTGATATAAGATTTGTGTAGGTGGGCTTGAAAATGAGGGAGTGGCGGCAGTTTAGAAATCATGTTCTGATTTTCCAGCTTTTGCCATCTCCCACTCTAGTTTCCCCATTCATTCCTATGGGACCAATTTCGCCGCAAAAACTACGATATTTCGTGAACCATTTGGCGAAACGTTCCACAAAGTAATAGCACACCATTCGGGAACAATCTGCACGTTTCGGTATATTACTTGTCTATGTAGTGTAAAAACTGTGGGAGGAGTTAGGGTGGTAAATTTGGCTATAATAATAATAAGAACTAGAAAAGCTACAATTTCTGGGGAAATTGTAAAAAGTGTTCTTGCCTCTACAACTGGAGTGGGCGGAGTAACTGGGTGGGGTGGAGTGGCTTGAGTAACTGTGAAAAGTGTTAAAAAGCTTAATATTTTAAAAAGTATAAATAGTAGTAAAAAAGTTCCATCATTCGCTGAAAGAGCTGAACATTTTTTTCAAAAGTAATTTTTTTCTTCAAAAATGATTTTTTTTTTCAAAAGTAATTTTTTTTTTCAAAGGTAATTTTTTTTTTCAAAAATGAATTTTTTTATTTCAAAAATAATTTTTTTTTCGAAATTATTTTTTTTTTAAAAGACATTTTTTTTTCAAAAATATTTTTTTTTTTCAAAAATAATTTTTTTTTTTTCAAAAATTTTTTTTTTTTTTTCAAAAATATTTTTTTTTTTACATGGGGCGGTCATAATGTTTTGGCTGATCATGGGGTGGTCATAATGTTTTGGCTGATCATGGGGTTGTCAGCTTTTGTCACTTCCCACTCTAGTTTTGAACATTTCGCCATTCATTCCTATGGGACCAATTTCGCCGCAAAAACGTCATTTCGTGGACCATTCGGCAAAACATTCCACAAAGTAATAACACACCAATCGGGAACAATCCGCTCGTTTCGGTATATTATTTGTCTCTGTAGTGTGAAAACTGTGGGAGGAGTCTACAAGCATTATCAAGTCTAGCAGATGAAGTCACATGCATTTGGAGTGTCTCAGCATCTTGTGTTTACAACCACTGTTTCCTAGCAACGCTCATGCCCTGTTTATGCTTCCCAAATACTACTTCATCAAAACTGCCCCATCAGAATTACCTCATCAAAACTGCCCCATCAGAATTACCCCATCAAAACTGCCCCATCATATTCCTCTATTATAAATCAGTACATGGTGTGTCTGTCCCCTCCCCCGGGCTCTGTAATCAGCTGAGATGCTCCAGCCACCTTCCCCCCTGTGTATAACAGAAGCTTTGGTAACCATGGCAACAAAACAAACACTAACAGTACACTCTGATTAATGGCTAAAATTTCCTGAAATGACCTCTAAACAAATGGCCGTATTTTAAAAACTATACATCCTACAGCGAAGATCTTTATATTGTGAGAATCACAAGACCCAGACCTAGATTTTGATGTATAGTATGTCTCTGAAATATTAAAAATGAAGGCACAGTCGCAGTTTAGAAATTGCCCTTCAAATTTGGAGGGGGCTAGAGTGTAGTTTCAATGAATGTCAATGGACGGTGTGAGTTGCAAACAAATGGTCATATTGTGAAAACTATCAGGACTATGGCTTAGCCGTGGACATGTTTAGTGGCAGCAGGGATAGCTGAACGTTTTGATATAAGATTTCTGTAGGTGGGCTTGAAAATGAGGGAGTGGCGGCAGTTTAGAAATCATGTTCTGATTTTTCAGTTTTTGTCACCTCCCACTCTAGTTTCCCCATTCATTCCTATGGGACCAATTTCGCCGCAAAAACGACGATATTTCGTGAACCATTCGGCGAAACGTTCCACAAAGTAATAGCACACCATTCGGGAACAATCCGCACGTTTCGGTATATTACTTGTCTATGTAGTGTAAAAACTGTGGGAGGAGTTAGGGTGGTAAATTTGGCTATAATAATAAGAATAATATATATGTGAGATAACAGTAAGTGGTCTTGCTATGCAAGAACACTTAACTAGAAAAGGTACAATTTCTGGGGAAATTGTGAAAAGTGTTCTTGCCTCTACATCTGGAGTGAGCGGAGTAACTGGGGGGAGTGCCTGGAGTAACTGTTGTGTGGTTGGAGTAACTGTGGAAAGGTTGAACTGGGCAGATGGGCAGAGTAACTGTGTGGAGTGTTTGTAGTGAGTAAAGATAGTAAACATTACACTAACCAATTGATTGATCAAATTTAAAAAGTGCACAAGTGCTAATGATGTAGAAGGTAGAAATATCGGTAAATGACTTTGTCGGACACAGACTTAAGGGTTACCAGGATTTATTCCGCCCCAGCCAAAGCATAGCACCTGACGGACTCGCGTCCCAAAATCAAGTGTGTCAAAAACAGTTTACACAGTGTACATATAATTTCAATATATTGCATCACAAGCGAACTGGCGGTATATTTCCGTTATACATTAACATTAACATTAACATTTTGAACAGTCAACTTTTTGAACTTTTTGGATACAAGGCAATTCATTAAAGCATATACTTTAAACCCTTACAAATTTTCAGTTTCTCTGCAGTTTTGCTCCTTGCTGTTTCTTTGTCTTACTAATCAGCAAGCAGGCTATAGCACAGGAAGGAGAGGGTGAGTGTGATGAGGACAGTGTGATAGGGCGAGCTGACGTGCTGCATCTACCATCTGTAGGACGGGTGATCGTTTTAGCCAGCCGGCTTCTTATGCTTATTTGAATCTGCTACACTGTAAGTGTTATTTTAATTCTTTTAATAAACCTCAAAACCAGGATTACGCTATGTTGTTTCCCTCTCTTTTCCCGGGTACCCCTAAATGAGAACAACCCCCCAGCTAGGAGTCTTTTATTAATCTCCATGATAAGAGTGATTTCCTGTGACTTGGTGGACTAGTGGTATCATCACCCTTTGGCTGTATGAAGTGGCATGTCGTTTCCTAGAAGCCCATCCAATGAAAGGCCCTGACCGGGTTAAGGTCGCAAGCCCCCTTGTGCTTGCCGTTTGGTAAGCGCGCATTTTATTTTCAGCTACCACCGTGGTGCGGTGGAGGAATTTTTTCTATTTTACATTTCCTGCTTTAAAAAAATGGGGTCTGAGCCTATGTATTTTCACAACATTTATTTGGACTTTATTCACTGTGTTAGGACTGTCCAGTGAACACTTATTGATTTAGGTTTCAAGAACTGTGTTAGTTATTTAATTTGGGTTCTAACCAATTAGTCCTATTCAACACTGGTACTAGTATTTACTCCTATTTACAGCGCTGCTATATTTGTTATATTGTTGTATTAGTGTGTGTATCTCACATAGAGTGGCTGCTTTTGTTATTATGTAGTTTTTTTTTATTTTTTTTCACTAAGTTATTTTCATCACTATTTTGGTTATCCCCTATTTGGTCATTCACAATATTTCACGAACAGGTACCCTTTTTGGGTGCACTACAGCGCGGTATTCCTCTTACTATATGATGAGGACAGATGTCTGTGATGGATGGGGGGGAGTAAGTGAGTTCAGTGTCTAACAAGTACACCGAACATGAAATATAGAGAATGATGTTTAGCTAATTGTAAATGGTCCCACATAACTATGGCCACGTAAACTGACCCTCATTGCCACTTTATCTGTTTGATGACCACTGTCTCACAACCACTGTTTCCTGGCAACACTCATGCCCTGTTTATGCAGGCTCTAAGCGTGTTCACAACCACTGCTCAAAACACAATACACAGGATAATGGTAGCTGTAATAACTGTGCAGTACTCCTGACTGGAGACACTGCTGCACCCTGGAGATGTAAATGTGATCCAACAGTGTGTTTTTTTCTGTGGTGGCTGCCCAGACCAGTTGAGTATATCCTCTTGAGTGAAGAAGGTCAGATATTGGCTTCTTTTCTCTGCACAGAAAATCTTCATTGAAATCTCCACAGAGTATTATAGGTTGGCAATCCATTATTTCCAAAGATTCCAAGAGGCCCAGCAGGTTAGTAAGGAATTGGCCAATACTGTAATCCGGTGGCCTGTAAACAACAGCGATCAAAGCTTGTACAGGGGACTCCAGTTTGACAACCAAGAACTCCAAGTCAGTCACATTGTGATGATACTGCTTTTCAAAGGCCTTGAAATGGTTTCTGACATACAAGGCGACACCTCCACCACTTTTACTTGCAATGTGAGGAAGGTTCGTGTACGAGAGGTGTCTGTTGCGTTTGAACAGGTTGTAGCCCTCCAGCTGGAGACTTTCAGCAACAGAAGAGCCTGAGAGATGAGTTTCAGTGAAACATAAAACATCTCCAAGTGTCAACTCATGGTGAGATTTGATATCTTCAATGTGAGCTGGTAATCCTTCCGTGTTGTGATGGATAATTGTTAATGTTTGCTGTTTGTCTGTTGTCTGTAGAAACTTTAAGAGGGGCATAACACTTTCCAGTGATGCATTCTTCATTGAATCCAGGGAGGCTGTGATTTCAGGATCAGCAAAGATCTTCTTCTCATCAAAGTCGGTTATGTACAGTCCTTGCAGTGTAGTTGTTCTACTCAGAGCAACATAGGCCATTCCCGGTTGGAAGACCCGTTTCAATGAGACCACTGCTGACTGTATCGACATCCCCTGACACTTATGAATCGTACATGCAAAAACCAACTTCAGGGGGAACTGCCTGCGAACAACTCCTTTCTGTCTCAGGTTTTCCTCTACCCTTTCTATGTACACCAAGTTGTCAGCATCACAAGATGACTTGTTACGGTATCTCTGTCCTGCATTTGGATTGTCCAGCATAAGCCCAAGCTTGTTTACCGTAGTAGTACCATTCTCAGTCTGGATGATTATTCTTGCAATCTTGCCAAATGTCCCGTTAACAAGCCCGTCTTCTACATCAATGTTTCTTGTGATCATGATACGGGCACCTTCAGCTGCTTGCAGTGTGTCAATCAGATTGTCTTTGTGTCCTTTGAAAGGTTGGTGTTGCCTCAGCATCACTCCTGTCTTAGGGTCTTTTCTGTAATCGTCGGCATCTATGTTGGTGACGTTTGAATGGAGAACAGACACAGTTGCAGCATTATGTTTGTGAACCTCTTTGTTGGTGGCAAATATGTGTAGCACGTCATTAGGGCAGTGGGTGGGATCTGTAAAAGCCTGAGCAAGCAGAGCTTTGTCATCATTGCTTAAGGTGACAGTCTTCTGCTTGACTCTGATTCTTTTCAAAAGCTCAGCAAATGAAATGTCATCCTTCTGTCGCATGATCTCTGTCAGCGTGATCATCTGAAAGTTGTCTTTCCAGAGGTCATTGGTATTTTTCTCAAACACGCAGAGTGGCTTACTTTTTCCCAGCGGGGGGACCTGGTAAAAGTCTCCTACTGCTAGTGCTGACATACCACCAAAAGGTTTCTTACTGCCTTTGATTTGCTGTAATCTCCAGTTGATGTAGGCAAACAGGGGCTTTGAAATCATTGACACCTCGTCAATAACAATGATCTCCGCATTTGACAGCTGTGCCCTCACTTCATCTATTAGATTTCCAAGTCCTTGGTAGGGTGGCTTCAAGCTTCTTGGCAACTTCAGCAGAGAATGCAAAGTGTTGCCTGAAATGTTGAAAGCTGCTGTTCCTGTAAATGCAGTTAGTAAAACGCTGGGCATGGATATGTCTGCTTCCTCATGTAGTCTGGTAAGTTTACAGAGTATCTTTGTTGCCTCAGCATAGATGCACTTTATCAGGTGTGATTTGCCTGTCCCTGCACCACCAGTGACAAAGTAATAAAATGGGTCAGGATTTAGGCCACGCACACGGTTAGTGCACCAGTCACAAACTGAGTAGAATGTCTGAGCTTGTGTCCGGTTAAGGTTTCTGTACATTTTCCGAAGGAAATCAGGGCACATTTGTGGGGCCTTTACAGTAAGCGCAATACCACCTGTTTGTTTGTGACGTGTATACTCCGGAACATCATCTTGTTCATTCTCATGAAGTGGCTCCCCTTCTTTGCGTTCCTCTATACATTCCAACCTATCCAACTCAGCTTCTGGGGCAAAGGTGTTCCAAGCATCTTTAACAGGGCCGTTTTTTACAAAGTCATCCAAGACTTGTTCCACAATTTTGTTGTGTTGTTCGAACTTCTTTTGGTTGCTGGTAACAATTGCAGACACTGCTCGGATTGCTTCTTCTCCTGGTAAGCTCACACAGGCGCCTTTGTAAAAATCCTGGTGTGTTGGGAACCTTACAGTTTTCAGTGATGACTCTGAACGGTGGGGGAGGTAGAGTTTAAGCAGTCTGCCGTAGTAGTTCTCGGGGTCCTTCTTCTCTGAGAAGCGTGCGTACCTGATGATTGCAGGCTTCCCTCTCGTGCGTTTTTGAATCATTCCCATTTCATTCAATAGGCTGACACGCTTGCTGTCTTCTTTTTGCTTGCCATCTTCCTTCTGCTTGTCATAGACAACCCTGTAATGGGATGCAAAGTCTGCCAGACACATGGACTCAAACTCTGGTGTTTTGGGTCTGGCTCTGTATTTGTCGACAAAACTCGTCATCCACACATTAAGAGAATCGGCTGGTTTGTTCTGCAATGCACTGAGCGGGAGACTCATTTTCAGTGCGTTGTCACCAGTTGGCAGAAAAACACCTCACGTGAGCAAGACTTCATTTTCAGGCTGCACGTACGGGCCACAGACTCCTGGGCGCTGACCTCTCTGTGTTTTGAATAAGCCTGAAGAACCTCTTTCATTTCTTCTCGTTCTGTCGCTGTTTCTGGGCTCATTTCTTTGACTATTGCTTTGAGATAGTCACTTAGCTCCTGTTCTGGCTTGGATATGTAGGACAACATGTACATGATGCAACCATACTCATCAAGAATGTACTGGATGTCCATGTTGGCGTTCCAGGCCGTCAGCAAATGTGGATTGTAGTTGTTCACCCAGCAGTCCTTGACATCACGCTTCATTAGAATCACGCTTGAGGAGGTCAATGCCTGAATGTACGAGTTGTACTGATTCAAAGTCATATCACACTGTGCCAGTAGCTGTGACATGTCTTCAAACTGCACTTTTGGGTTATTAAGCAAATCCCAGACTGGTTTCAGTTTGTTTTTGGCTGCTTGTGGTTTCATTGCACAATCTCCTTGTTCTTCTGGCATCGGGTAAGTTATCCTTGTTTTTCTAATAGGTGGCTTTGGAAATCCAAATCTGCATACTCTGTTCCATTTCTTGCATGATTTTGAATGAGACCTGCTGTGCATTTGAAGTTCTGTTACAAATCTATGAAGTAAGGCCTGTTTGGCTTCATCAGGCAGCTGGCATGAGATGTTATGATCTATAAAGGCACACACCTTGTCATCACTGTCTTGTCCAAATATAGGAGCTCCTGCTACCCAACAGAGACAATGTATATGAGGGCTCCCTCTCGCCTGAAATTCAACCCGGTAAAAGTAATCGATAACTTCACTAGGGATGAGCCGAACACCCCCCTGTTCGGTTCGCACCAGAACATGCGAACAGGAAAAAAGTTCGTTCGAACACGCGAACACCGTTAAAGTCTATGGGACACGAACATGAATAAACAAAAGTGCTAATTTTAAAGGCTAATATGCAAGTTATTGTCATAAAAAGTGTTTGGGGACCTGGGTCCTGCCCCAGGGGACATGGATCAATGCAAAAAAAAGTTTTAAAAACGGCCGTTTTTTCAGGAGCAGTGATTTTAATAATGCTTAAAGTCAAACAATAAAAGTGTAATATCCCTTTAAATTTCGTACCTGGGGGTGTCTATAGTATGCCTGTAAAGGGGCGCATGTTTCCTGTGTTTAGAACAGTCTGACAGCAAAATGACATTTTGAAGGAAAAAACTCATTTAAAACTCAGGAACCCCGAGCCAAAATAAAAAAAAAAAATAAAGTGGGAGTCCTCCTAAATTCCATACCAGGCCCTTCAGGTCTGGTATGGATATTAAGGGGAACCCCGGCCAAAATTTAAAAAAAAAAATGACGTGGGGTTCCCCCTAAATTCCATACCAGACCCTTCAGGTCTGGTATGGATTTTAAGGGGAACCCCGCGCCAAAAAAAAAAAAAAAAACAGCGTGGGGTCCCCCCAAAAATCCATACCAGACCCTTATCCGAGCACGCAACCTGGCAGGCCGCAGGAAAAGAGGGGGGGACGAGAGTGCGGCCCCCCCTCCCTCCTGAACCGTACCAGGCCACATGCCCTCAACATTGGGAGGGTGCTTTGGGGTAGCCCCCCAAAACACCTTGTCCCCATGTTGATGAGGACAAGGGCCTCATCCCCACAACCCTGGCCGGTGGTTGTGGGGGTCTGCGGGCGGGGGGCTTATCGGAATCTGGAAGCCCCCTTTAACAAGGTGACCCCCAGATCCCGGCCCCCCCCCTGTGTGAAATGGTAAGGGGGTACATAAGTACCCCTACCATTTCACGAAAAAAGTGTCAAAAATGTTAAAAATGACAAGAGACAGTTTTTGACAATTCCTTTATTTAAATGCTTCTTTTTTCTTCTATCTTCCTTCATCTTCTGGTTCTTCTGGTTCTTCTGGCTCTTCTGGTTCTTCCTCCGGCGTTCTCGTCCAGCATCTCCTCCGCGGCGTCTTCTATCTTCTTCTCCTCGGGCCGCTCCGCACCCATGGCATGGGGGGGAGGCTCCCGCTCTTCTCTTCTTCTTTTCTTCTCTTCTTCTCTTCTTCATTTTCTTCTCCGGGCCGCTCCGCAATCCATGCTGGCATGGAGGGAGGCTCCCGCTGTGTGACGGCGCTCCTCGTCTGACAGTTCTTAAAACCCGGGGGGGGCAGGGCCACCCGGTGACCCCGCCCCACTCTGACGCACAGTGACTTGACGGGACTTCCCTGTGAGGTCACGGGGAATGCCACAGGGAAGTCCCGTCATGTCCCGTGCGTCAGAGTGGGGCGGGGTCACCAGGTGGCCCCGCCCCCCGTTATTTAAGAACTGTCAGACGAGGAGCGCCGTCACACAGCGGGAGCCTCCCTCCATGCCAGCATGGATTGCGGAGCGGCCCGGAGAAGAAAATGAAGAAGAGAAGAAGAGAAGAAAAGAAGAAGAGAAGAGCGGGAGCCTCCCCCCCATGCCATGGGTGCGGAGCGGCCCGAGGAGAAGAAGATAGAAGACGCCGCGGAGGAGATGCTGGACGAGAACGCCGGAGGAAGAACCAGAAGAGCCAGAAGAACCAGAAGAACCAGAAGATGAAGGAAGATAGAAGAAAGAAGAAGCATTTAAATAAAGGAATTGTCAAAAACTGTCTCTTGTCATTTTTAACATTTTTGACACTTTTTTCGTGAAATGGTAGGGGTATAAGTACCCCCTTACCATTTCACACAGGGGGGGGCCGGGATCTGGGGGTCACCTTGTTAAAGGGGGCTTCCAGATTCCGGTAAGCCCCCCGCCCGCAGACCCCCACAACCACCGGCCAGGGTTGTGGGGATGAGGCCCTTGTCCTCATCAACATGGGGACAAGGTGTTTTGGGGGGCTACCCCAAAGCACCCTCCCAATGTTGAGAGCATGTGGCCTGGTACGGTTCAGGAGGGAGGGGGGCCGCACTCTCGTCCCCCCCTCTTTTCCTGCGGCCTGCCAGGTTGCGTGCTCGGATAAGGGTCTGGTATGGATTTTTGGGGGGACCCCACGCCGTTTTTTTTTTTTTTTTTTTGGCGCGGGGTTCCCCTTAATATCCATATCAGACCTGAAGGGCCTGGTATGGAATTTAGGGGGACTCCCACGTCATTTTTTTTTTAAATTTTGGTTCGGGGGTTCTCCTTTGGGGAATTCCCATGCCGTTTTTATCAATGAACTTCTATGTGTATTGTCGGCAATGCAATAGCCGCGGGTAGTTTTAAATGAGTTTTTTCCTTCAAAATGTCATTTTGCTGTCAGACTGTTCTAAACACAGGAAACATGCGCCCCTTTACAGGCATACTATAGACACCCCCCAGGTACGAAATTTAAAGGGATATTACACTTTTATTGATTGACTTTAAGCATTATTAAAATCACTGCTCCTGAAAAAACGGCCGTTTTTAAAACTTTTTTTTGCATTGATCCATGTCCCCTGGGGCAGGACCCAGGTCCCCAAACACTTTTTATGACAATAACTTGCATATTAGCCTTTAAAATTAGCACTTTTGATTTCTCCCATAGACTTTTAAAGGGTGTTCCGCGGCATTCGAATTTGCCGCGAACACCCCAAATTGTTCGCTGTTCGGCGAACTTGCGAACAGCCAATGTTCGAGTCGAACATGAGTTCGACTCGAACTCGAAGCTCATCCCTAAACTTCACCGATTGGCTGTGCAGGACCCAACAGCAGCTCTCGCATCAGAGCATCAACCCATTTGTCAAACATGCGCATGGTGGTCACTGGGTTGCCTCGAAGAATGTCACACTTTTCAGCCCAGTCTAGCCCTGCAAAATCCACCTTTTGACCTTGTTGTGCCTTTATTGCCGTTATTACCTCTGACCATCTGAATTCTGCAGCAGAGAAGGTAAGAAAAAATGTTGGCTTACCCAATTGTCTGACCATGGCTAGCAAATTCTTCAGATTTTTATCCCAGTAAGCTGGACTCCCTCTCAGTGGTTGCATGAACCTTGTGGCATCTCGGTTTCGCACCAACCTCTCAACCTCACGCTTGTCCTGTAGCAGCTTGTTGGATATTTTCCGTCCATCCCTGGTATTGGGTTTTCCTTTCCTTAACTGGATGGACATGCTGCTTTTGGCCATGTGTGTTTCTGTGACAAACTGCGCAAAGAAGAGGTAGCTTGTGTCTCTTGCAAAACGAGTATCAACACAAAAAAGCCTTGCATTGAAATACATGCTCGGGGACAGTTTGACTTGTCTTGCCTGGTCCAATGTATTCTGTCCAGTAGGGAACTGAACAGGGAAAGCCATTGCCTCAAGCCTAGGAACTTTAAAGAAGCTGACAGGTGTGTTTCCTTGTGCAGGTGCAATGCTGAATATTCCATCACCGTGTGTCAGTGCTTCCTCTCCAAGGTCAGATGGCTGCAAACAACTGTCTAGGCCAATTCCAGGTCTTAGTGCATCCTTCTCATCCTCTGCATTGGGAGGTTGTTGGTCATGGCCTTTCTGTTGCTCAGAAGCAGCCGGTAAACATGCAGACTGTACCTCTGATGGATCACAATTTTCGATGCGTTCAAGTATCTCCATCATTTCAGTTTCGTCACAACTGTCGAGTTCCATCCCATCATCATTATCATCATCATCATCAGCGATTGTCTCATCCACTCTAATTGAAATGTCACTGTAGTCGGGGTGTGTGTCAATGAGTTTTGACAGACCTGCTACTACATTTCCCATGTTGACATAATGAAATAGCTGGTGGCCTTTGTAAGTCAGACGTCTTTTCAGCTTCACTCTGTGTAACTGGGATGTGCTGTGTGATCTTGGTAGAGTATTGACCGTGGTTTCCACCTCGGATGGCACACACACTACAGCGCCATGTATAGCTGCCTGTCGACCTTTGGGAAGTGTGATGATCTTGGCAAATGGCAGTATTTTGGCCAAAAGTTGTCTTTCCAGCACATTCAAATCGCAGAGCTCTGGGGGAATGGGCGCCAGCTCCATGTTGTTAGCTACAGCGATGGAAGATTTGTGTCCTGCTTTTAAATGTGAATCACAGTTGTGACAAATCCATTCTTTGGTCCTTTCATCTGGTACGGTGCATTGTTCAGGTCCTTGACAGTGATTGTTGCACACATGGACATATTTCCCTGTCAAACGGCAGCAACAATGTGTAGATTCTTCTTGTAATTGCTGTGAATGCAATGTTTCACTTGGTTAGGGAAAAGGGTGCGATGACACATCGTGCACACAAATGTTGGCCCAGCTTTAATGCATTCATGGAAAGTGGATATAGCTGTTTGCATTAGGCTGTTGTCCACTGGTTGACTGCATTCCCGCATGACACGAGTCCATCGTCTGTATTTCATTCTTATTTTGAAGGCACATTGCATCTTATGGGTTATGCGAAAATCTGCTTGAGTTTGACGCTTCATTTTCATGTAACTCATGCAATGTTGCAAGTGACGTTTTCTGAAAGCAGGATCATTATGATATTTTCTGGTGATGTATTGCTTCTGCTTCAAGTTGAAATCGACATTTGTCGCATATTTTCTGGTGATGTATTGCTTCTTCTTCAAGTTGTAATCTGCATTTGTCGCATATTTTCTGGTGGTGTACTGCTTCTGCTTCAAGTTGAAATCTGAATTTGTCGCATATTTTCTGGTGATGTACTGCTTCTGCTTCAAGTTGAAATCTGCATTTGTCGCATATTTTCTGGTGATGTATTGCTTCTTCTTCAAGTTGTAATCTGCATTTGTCGCATATTTTCTGGTGATGTATTGCTTCTGCTTCAAGTTGAAATCTGCATTTGTCGCATATTTTCTGGTGATGTACTGCTTCTGCTTCAAGTTGAAATCTGCATTTGTCGCATATTCTCTGGTGATGTATTGCTTCTGCTTCAAGTTGAAATCTGCATTTGTCGCATATTTTCTGGTGATGTATTGCTTCTGCTTCAAGTTGAAATTGGCATCTGTTGCATATTTGCGAATGATATATTGCTTCTGCTTCAACCTAAAATCAGCATCTGCTCTGTATCGGCTGGTGATGTATGTCCTTTTCTTATTGGTGACAGACATCTTTGTAGCCTTGGAATCACGCCTTCTTTCATTTCTGTGTCTTGTCTTCAGTTTTTGTTGTCTCTGTGCATTTAATTTGGAAAATGCCTTACTGTCCTTCCATATGCCCTGTGAGGATTTTGCATCAAGTGACCGTGGAGAATGCTTGCTGGCTGGGAATCCAGTGTGTGTTGCATCTTTGGTCATCTGTGTCACTTTGTTGTCCACATGCTTTGCATTATGTGGTTTGTCAGATTGCACCGGTGGGGACAGCAAACCATCTGACAGACGTCTTGCACGATGAAATGAGACTGGCATGAAGTCATACTGCAGTCCATCAATAGGGCCTCTGGTGTCTGTAAGGAGCAATTCATACAACTTATAAATCCTTGCCCCCTTATCACTCAAATGTGTAAAAGTGATCATAACAGCTTTTCCTTTTCCAGTGGCAGGAAGTCCATCCTTATTTCGACTATGAGAATCAAACAGTCCATATCTCCCAGACTTGTCTCTGAACAATGCAATGCAATATGGCACTACTATAAAAAGTGCATGTGTAACATCTGCATTGAGGCACTGAAGTCTTGTGGAGAGGTCAACAAACCAACCTTGGTTGTCACTGTCTACCGTGGCTCTCATACATACTGATAACACTGGAGATTTAACAACATTATACTCATATTTGTCAGTGTTGAGTCTGAGGGGCACTTCTTCCATTGTCAAGTGCTGATGCTGATAGACATTTCTCTGTTTTAGCTGTTTTATTGTTGAGCCATACAAGCTGTTGCCCTTCTTCAGTATTTGATCAAGATCACCCTTTCTCACATCATCAAGCTCACTGTGGTATGCCAAAAATGTCAGAGCCATGCATGTACACTGTTTGTTCCTTAACCTTCCATAGCCATGATGACCCTGATGAAATGATGCCTGCACAGAAATCTCACTTGGTACACATGGTTCTTGCATGCCATGGTTTTCAGAAGTGCCCATCACACTGTCACTGTGCTCTTGAACTTGACACTGAGTTGAACATGAAAATGACACCACAGGTTCACTATGTACCTCCTGGGCACATTCACTGTCACAAACCTCTATATCCACTATGCTGCTGTGGGGTTCCGGATCCAGTTTAGTCCAGCGTATCTTTGCAGCTTTAGATCTCTTTCCTTGAGATGGCATGATGGTATTTGTGGAAGGAGCTATAATTCCCCTCAGAGCTTTGTTCGAAGAGCTATAATTCTCCTCAGAGTTGTGTGGGAGGAGCTATAATTCACCTCACAGCGGTGTGGGAGAAAATATAATTCCCCTCAGAGTTGTGTGGGAGGAGCTATAACTTCCCTCCAAGCTGTGTGGGAGGAGCTATAATGCTATAATTGTCCTTAGAGCTGTGTGAGAGAAGCTATAATTCCCCTCAGAGCTGTGTGGGAGGAGCTATAATTCCCCTCACAGCGGTGTGGGAGAAACTATAATTCCCCTCAGAGTTGTGTGGGAGGAGCTATAATTCTCCTCAGAGTTGTGTGGGAGGAGCTATAATGCTAAGCTATAATGCTATAATTCCCCTCTGAGCTGTGTGGGAGGAGCTATAATTCCCCTCAAAGCTGTATTGGAGGAGCTATAACTTCCCTCCAAGCTGTGTGGGAGGAGCTATAATGCTACAATTGTCCTTAGAGCTGTGTGAGAGGAGCTATAATTCCCCTCAGAGCGTTGTGATTTTTTTTTCAAAAATGTTTTTTTTTTTTAAATGATTTTGTTTTTTTGTTTTTTCAAAAATGATTTTTTTTAAAGATTTTTTAAATGATTTTATTTTTTCAAAAATGATTTTTTTTTTAAATGATTTTTTTTTTCAAAAATATATATTTTTTTTTTCAAAAAAGTTTTTTTTTTCAAAAATGATTTTTTATTTATTTATTTATTTTTTTAAATGATTTTTTTTTCAAAATTTTTTTTTTTTGATGGGGTGGTCATGTTTTGGCCGATCATGGGGGGGTCATAATGTCAGCTTTTGTCACCTGACACTCTAGTTTTGAACATTTCACCATTCATTCCTATGGGACCAATTTCGCCGCAAAAAACATATTTTGTGAACCATTCGGTGAAACGTTCCACAAAATATTTTTTTTTTTCATTGGGGCGGTCATAATGTTTTGGCTGATCATGGGGTGGTCATAATATTTTGGCTGATCATGGGGTTGTCAGCTTTTGTCACCTCCCACTCTAGTTTTGAACATTTCGCCATTCATTCCTATGGGACCAATTTCATCGCAAAAACAACGATATTTCCTGAACCATTCGGCGAAACGTTCCACAAAGTAATAGCACACCAATTAAATGACATTGAGGCCGGATTCACACTGGTATTTTTCAGCTTTTCACAAAGTTCCACAAGGTAATAGCACACCAATTAAATGACATTGAACATTTCGCCATTCATTCCTATGGGACCAATTTCGCCGCAAAAAGGACGATATTTCGTGGACCATTCGGCGAAACGTTCCACAAAGTAATAGCACACCAATCGGGAACAATCCGCACGTTTCGGTATATTACTTGTCTCTGTAGTGTAAAAACTGTGGGAGGAGTCTACAAGCATTATCAAGTCTAGCAGATGAAGTCACATGCATTTGGGGTGTCTCAGCATCTTGTGTTTACAACCACTGTTTCCTAGCAACGCTCATGCCCTGTTTGTGCTTCACAAATACTGCTCAATACACAATAGACAGGATAATGATAGATTTAACAACTATGCAGTAATTCAAATGTCCGTATTTTAAAAACTATACATCCTACAGCGAAGATCTTTATATTGTGAGAATCACAAGACCCAGACCTAGATTTTGATACATAGTATGTCTCTGAAATATTAAAATTGAAGGCACGGTCGCAGTTTAGAAATTGCCCTTCAAATTTGAAGGGGCTAGAGTGTAGTTTCAATGAATGTCAATGGACGGTGTGAGTTGCAAACAAATGGTCATATTGTGAAAACTATCAGGACTATGGCTTAGCCGTGGACATGTTTAGTGGCAGCAGGGATAGCTGAACGTTTTGATATAAGATTTGTGTAGGTGGGCTTGAAAATGAGGGAGTGGCGGCAGTTTAGAAATCATGTTCTGATTTTTCAGCTTTTGTCACCTCCCACTCTAGCTTCCCCATTCATTCCTAAGGGACCAATTTTGCCGCAAAAATGACGATATTTCGTGAACCATTCGGCGAAACGTTCCACAAAATAATAGCACACCATTCGGGAACAATCCGCACGTTTCGGTATATTACTTGTCTATGTAGTGTAAAAACTGTGGGAGGAGTTAGGGTGGTAAATTTGGCTATAATAATAATAAGAAGAAGAACTAGAAAAGGTACAATTTCTGGGGAAATTGTGAAAAGTGTTCTTGCCTCTACAATTGGAGTGGGCGGAGTAACTGGATGGAGTGGCTTGAGTAACTGTGAAAAGTTTTAAAAAGCTTAATATTTTAAAAAGTATAAATAGTAGTAAAAAAGTTGAAGTCTCATCATTAGCTGAAGGAGCTGAACATTTTTTTCAAAAATTATGATTTTTTTTTCATAAATTATGAATTTTTTTTTCAAAAATGATTTTTTTTTTCAAAAATTTTTTTTTTTTTTCAAAAATAATTTTTTTTTTTTCAAAAATAATTTTTTTTTTTTCAAAAATGATTTTTTTTTTTAAATATATTTTTTTTACATGGGGCGGTCATAATGTTTTGGTTGATCATGGGGGTGGTCATAATGTTTTGGCTGATCATGGGGTTGTCAGCTTTTGTCACCTCCCACTCTAGTTTTGAACATTTCGCCATTCATTCCTATGGGACCAATTTCGCTGCAAAAACGACAATATTTCGTGGACCATTCAGCAAAACGTTCCACAAAGTAATAGCACACCAATCGGGAACAATCCGCACGTTTCGGTATATTACTTGTCTCTGTAGTGTAAAAACTGTGGGAGGAGTCTACAAGCATTATCAAGTCTAGCAGATGAAGTCACATGCATTTGGGGTGTCTCAGCATCTTGTGTTTACAACCATTGTTTCCTAGGAACGCTCATGCCCTGTTTATGCTTCACAAATACTGTTCAATACACAATAGACAGGACCATGATAGATGTAGTAACTATGCAGTAATTCAAATGGCCGTATTTTAAAAACTATAAATCCTACAGCGAAGACATTGAGGCCGGATTCACACTGGTATTTTTCAGCTTTTCACAAAGTTCCACAAGGTAATAGCACACCAATTAAATGACATTGAACATTTCGCCATTCATTCCTATGTGACCAATTTCGCCGCAAAAAGGACGATATTTCGTGGACCATTCGGCGAAACGTTCCACAAAGTAATAGCACACCAATCGGGAACAATCCGCACGTTTCGGTATATTACTTGTCTCTGTAGTGTAAAAACTGTGGGAGGAGTCTACAAGCATTATCAAGTCTAGCAGATGAAGTCACATGCATTTGGGGTGTCTCAGCATCTTGTGTTTACAACCACTGTTTCCTAGCAACGCTCATGCCCTGTTTGTGCTTCACAAATACTGCTCAATACACAATAGACAGGATAATGATAGATTTAACAACTATGCAGTAATTCAAATGTCCGTATTTTAAAAACTATACATCCTACAGCGAAGATCTTTATATTGTGAGAATCACAAGACCCAGACCTAGATTTTGATATATAGTATGTCTCTGAAATATTAAAATTGAAGGCACGGTCGCAGTTTAGAAATTGCCCTTCAAATTTGAAGGGGCTACAGTGTAGTTTCAATGAATGTCAATGGACGGTGTGAGTTGCAAACAAATGGTCATATTGTGAAAACTATCAGGACTATGGCTTAGCCGTGGACATGTTTAGTGGCAGCAGGGATAGCTGAACGTTTTGATATAAGATTTGTGTAGGTGGGCTTGAAAATGAGGGAGTGGTGGCAGTTTAGAAATCATGTTCTGATTTTTCACCTTTTGTCACCTCCCACTCTACTTTCCCCATTCATTCCTATGGGACCAATTTCGCCGCAAAAACGACGATATTTCGTGAACCATTCGGCGAAACGTTCCACAAAATAATAGCACACCATTCGGGAACAATCCGCACGTTTCGGTATATTACTTGTCTATGTAGTGTAAAAACTGTGGGAGGAGTTAGGGTGGTAAATTTGGCTATAATAATAAGAATAATAAGAACTAGAAAAGGTACAATTTCTGGGGAAATTGTGAAAAGTGTTCTTGCCTCTACAACTGGAGTGGGCGGAGTAACTGGGTGGAGTGGCTTGAGTAACTGTGAAAAGTGTTAAAAAGCTTAATATTTTAAAAAGTATAAATAGTAGTAAAAAAGTTGAAGTCCCATCGTTAGCTGAAAGAGCTGAACATTTTTTTCAAAAGTTTTTTTTTTTCAAAAATGAATTATTTTTTTTCAAAAATTATTTTTTTTTTTTTTAAACAAAATTTTTTTTTTCAAAAATAATGTTTTTTTCAAAAACTGCCATCAAAACTGCCCCATCAGAATTGTCCCATCAAAACTGCCCCATCATATTGCCACCATCAAAACTGCCCCATCATATTGCCACCATCAAAACTGCCCCATCAGAATTGCCCTATCAAAACAGCCCCATCATATTGCCACCATCAAAACTGCCCCATCAGAATTGCCCCATCATATTGCCACCATCAAAACTGCCCCATCAAAATTGCCCCATCATATTGCCACCATCAAAACTGCCCCATCATAATTGCCCCACCAAAACTGCCCCATCATATTGCCACCATCAAAACTGCCCCATCATAATTGCCCCATTAAAACTGCCCCATCAGAATTGCCCTATCAAAACTGCCCCATCATATTCCTCTATTATAAATCAGTACATGGTGTGTCTGTCCCCTCCCCCGGGCTCTGTAATCAGAGCTGAGATGCTCCAGCCACCTCCCCCCCCTGTGTATAACAGAAGCTTTGGTAACCATGGCAACAAAACAAACACAGTACACTCTGATTAATGGCTAAAATTTCCTGAAATGACCTCTAAACAAAAAGCTTTTTCTCAAAAACTATAAATCCCACAGCGAAGATCTTTACATTGTGAGAATCACAAGACCCAGACCTAGATTTTGATGTATAGTATGTCTCTGAAATATTAAAAATGAAGGCACAGTCGCAGTTTAGAAATTGCCCTTCAAATTTGGAGGGGGCTAGAGTGTAGTTTCAATGAATGTCAATGGACGGCGTGAGTTGCAAACAAATGGTCATATTGTGAAAACTATCAGGACTATGGCTTATCCGTGGACATGTTTAGTGGCAGCAGGGATAGCTGAACGTTTTGATATAAGATTTGTGTAGGTGGGCTTGAAAATGAGGGAGTGGTGGCAGTTTAGAAATCATGTTCTGATTTTTCAGTTTTTGTCACCTCCCACTCTAGTTTCCCCATTCATTCCTATGGGACCAATTTCGCTGCAAAAACGACGATATTTCGTGAACCATTTGGTGAAACGTTCCACAAAATAATAGCACACCATTCGGGAACAATCCGCACGTTTCGGTATATTACTTGTCTATGTAGTGTAAAAACTGTGGGAGGAGTTAGGGTGGTAAATTTGGCTATAATAATAATAACTAGAAAAGGTACAATTTCTGGGGAAATTGTGAAAGTGTTCTTGCCTCTACAACTGGAGTGGGTGGAGTAACTGGGTGGAGTGGAGTGGCTTGAGTAACTGTGAAAAGTGTTAAAAAGCTTAATATTTTAAAAAGTATAAATAGTAGTAAAAAAGTTCCATCATTCGCTGAAAGAGCTGAACATTTTTTTCAAAAGTAATTTTTTTTTTCAAAAATGAATTTTTTTTCTTCAAAAATGATTTTTTTTTCTTCAAAAATGAATTTTTTTTTCTTCAAAAATGATTTTTTTTTCAAAAGTAATTTTTTTTTTTCAAAGGTAATTTTTTTTTCAAAAATGAATTTTTTTATTTCAAAAATATTTTTTTTTTTCGAAATTATTTTTTTTTTAAAGTAATTTTTTTTTCAAAAATAATTTTTTTTTCAAAAATAATTTTTTTTTTAAAAGTAATTTTTTTTTCAAAAATATTTTTTTTTTTCAAAAATAATTTTTTTTTCAAAAATAATTTTTTTTTTCAAAAATATTTTTTTTTTTTCAAAAATTTTTTTTTTTTTTTTCAAAAATTATTTATTTTTTTTTCAAAAATTATTATTTTTTTTCAAAAATACTTTTTTTTTTTACATGGGGCGGTCATAATGTTTTGGCTGATCATGGGGTGGTCATAATGTTTTGGCTGATCATGGGGTTGTCAGCTTTTGTCACCTCCCACTCTAGTTTTAAACATTTCGCCATTCATTCCTATGGGACCAATTTCGCCGCAAAAACTACATTTCGTGGACCATTCGGTGAAACGTTCCACAAAGTAATAACACACCAATCGGGAACAATCCGCTCGTTTCGGTATATTACTTGTCTCTGTAGTGTAAAAACTGTGGGAGGAGTCTACAAGCATTATCAAGTCTAGCAGATGAAGTCACATGCATTTGGGGTGTCTCAGCATCTTGTGTTTACAACCACTGTTTCCTAGCAACGCTCATGCCCTGTTTATGCTTCCCAAATACTACTTCATCAAAACTGCCCCATCAGAATTACCCCATCAAAACTGCCCCATCATATTCCTCTATTATAAATCAGTACATGGTGTGTCTGTCCCCTCCCCCGGGCTCTGTAATCAGAGCTGAGATGCTCTAGCCACCTCCCCCCTGTGTATAACAGAAGCTTTGGTAACCATGGCAACAAAACAAACACTAACAGTACACTCTGATTAATGGCTAAAATTTCCTGAAATGACCTCTAAACAAATGGCTGTATTTTAAAAACTATACATCCTACAGCGAAGATCTTTATATTGTGAGAATCACAAGACCCAGACCTAGATTTTGATACATAGTATGTCTCTGAAATATTAAAATTGAAGGCACGGTCGCAGTTTAGAAATTGCCCTTCAAATTTGAAGGGGCTAGAGTGTAGTTTCAATGAATGTCAATGGACGGCGTGAGTTACAAACAAATGGTCATATTGTGAAAACTATCAGGACTATGGCTTAGCCGTGGACATGTTTAGTGGCAGCAGGAATAGCTGAACGTTTTGATATAAGATTTGTGTAGGTGGGCTTGAAAATGAGGGAGTGGTGGCAGTTTAAAAATCATGTTCTGATTTTTCAGTTTTTTGTCACCTCCCACTCTAGTTTCCCCATTCATTCCTATGGGACCAATTTCGCCGCAAAAACGACGATATTTCGTGAACCATTCGGCGAAACGTTCCACAAAGTAATAGCACACCATTCGGGAACAATCCGCACGTTTCGGTATATTACTTGTCTATGTAGTGTAAAAACTGTGGGAGGAGTTAGGGTGGTAAATTTGGCTATAATAATCATAATAATAACTAGAAAAGCTACAATTTCTGGGGAAATTGTGAAAGTGTTCTTGCCTCTACAACTGGAGTGGGCGGAGTAACTGGGTGGGGTGGAGTGGCTTGAGTAACTGTGAAAAGTGTTAAAAAGCTTAATATTTTAAAAAGTATAAATAGTAGTAAAAAAGTTCCATCATTAGCTGAAAGAGCTGAACATTTTTTTCAAAAGTAATTTTTTTTTTCAAAAATGAATTTTTTTTATTCAAAAATGATTTTTTTTCTTCAAAAATGGTTTTTTTTCTTCAAAAATGATTTTTTTTTTCAAAAATGATTTTTTTTTTTAAAGTAATTTTTTTCTCAAAAATATTTTTTTTTTCAAAAATAATTGTTTTTTTTCAAAAATAATTTTTTTTTTCAAAAATATTTTCTTTTTCAAAAATAATTTTTTTTTTCAAAAATATTTTTTTTTTTCAAAAATAATTTTTTTTTTCAAAAATATTTTCTTTTTCAAAAATAATTTTTTTTTTCCTGGGGCGGTCATAATGTTTCAGCTGATCATGGGGTTTTCAGCTTTTGTCACCTCCCGCTCTAGTTTTGAACATTTCACCATTCATTCCTATGGGACCAATTTCACCGCAAAAACTACGATATTTCGTGAACCATTCGGCGAAACGTTCCACAAAGTAATAGCACACCAATTAAATGACATTGAGGCCGGATTCACACTGGTATTTTTCAGCTTTTCACAAAGTTCCACAAGGTAATAGGACACCAATTAAATGACATTGAACATTTCGCAATTCATTCCTATGGGACCAATATTGCCGCAAAAAACTACGATATTTCGTGAACCATTCGGTGAAACGTTGCACAAAGTAATAACACACCAATCGGGAACAATCCGCTCGTTTCGGTATATTATTTGTCTCTGTAGTGTAAAAACTGTGGGAGGAGTCTACAAGCATTATCAAGTCTAGCAGATGAAGTCACATGCATTTGGGGTGTCTCAGCATCTTGTGTTTACAACCACTGTTTCCTAGCAACGCTCATGCCCTGTTTATGCTTCCCAAATACTACTTCATCAAAACTTCCCCATCAGAATTACCCCATCAAAACTGCCCCATCATATTCCTCTATTATAAATCAGTACATGGTGTGTCTGTCCCCTCCCCCGGGCTCTGTAATCAGAGCTCAGATGCTCCAGCCACCTCCCCCCTGTGTATAACAGAAGCTTTGGTAACCATGGCAACAAAACAAACACTAACAGTACACTCTGATTAATGGCTAAAATTTCCTGAAATGACCTCTAAACAAATGGCCGTATTTTAAAAACTATACATCCTACAGCGAAGATCTTTATATTGTGAGAATCACAAGACCCAGACCTAGATTTTGATATATAGTATGTCTCTGAAATATTAAAATTGAAGGCACGGTCGCAGTTTAGAAATTGCCCTTCAAATTTGAAGGGGCTAGAGGTTAGTTTCAATGAATGTCAATGGACGGCGTGAGTTGCAAACAAATGGTCATATTGTGAAAACTATCAGGACTATGGCTTAGCCGTGGACATGTTTAGTGGCAGCAGGGATAGCTGAACGTTTTGATATAAGATTTGTGTAGGTGGGCTTGAAAATGAGGGAGTGGCGGCAGTTTAGAAATCATGTTCTGATTTTCCAGCTTTTGTCATCTCCCACTCTAGTTTCCCCATTCATTCCTATGGGACCAATTTCGCCGCAAAAACGACGATATTTCGTGAACCATTCGGCGAAACGTTCCACAAAGTAATAGCACACCATTCGGGAACAATCCGCACGTTTCGGTATATTACTTGTCTATGTAGTGTAAAAACTGTGGGAGGAGTTAGGGTGGTAAATTTGGCTATAATAATAAGAATAATATATATGTGAGATAACAGTAAGTGGTCTTGCTATGCAAGAACACTTAACTAGAAAAGGTACAATTTCTGGGGAAATTGTGAAAGTGTTCTTGCCTCTACAACTGGAGTGGGCGGAGTAACTGGGTGGGGTGGAGTGGCTTGAGTAACTGTGAAAAGTGTTAAAAAGCTTAATATTTTAAAAAGTATAAATAGTAGTAAAAAAGTTCCATCATTAGCTGAAAGAGCTGAACATTTTTTTCAAAAATGATTTTTTTTTTTTCAAAAATGAATTTTTTTTATTCAAAAATAATTTTTTTTTTTCAAAAATAATTTTTTTTTTTTCAAAATAATTTTTTTTTTCAAAAATATTTTTTTTTTTAAGTAATTTTTTTTTCAAAAATATTTTTTTTTTTCAAAAATAATTTTTTTTTTCAAAAATAATTTTTTTTTTTTCAAAAATAATTTTTTTTTTTTTATATAATTTTTTTTTTCAAAAATAATTTTTTTTTTTTTCAAAAATAATTTTTTTTTTTCATGGGGCGGTCATAATGTTTCGGCTGATCATGGGGTTGTCAGCTTTTGTCACCTCCCACTCTAGTTTTGAACATTTCACCATTCATTCCTTATGGGACCAATTTCACCGCAAAAACGACGATATTTCGTGAACCATTCGGCGAAACGTTCCACAAAGTAATAGCACAACAAATAAATGACATTGAGGCCGGATTCACACTGGTATTTTTCAGATTTTCACAAAGTTCCACAAGGTAATAGGACACCAATTAAATGACATTGAACATTTCGCCATTCATTCCTATGGGACCAATTTCGCCGCAAAAACGACGATATTCCGTGAACCATTCGGCGAATGTGTAAAAACTGTGGGAGGAGTTAGGGTGGTAAATTATCAGCATTATCAAGCCTCGCAGATGAAGGTATGGCCACATGCATTTGGGGGGTTTCAGCATCTTGTGTTTACAACCACTGTTTCCTAGCAACGCTCATGTACTGTTTATGCTTCACACGCACTGCTCAATACACAACACAATGTAATTTCTACACAATACAATTCCTATCAAAACTGCCCCATCATATTGCCACCATCAAAACTGCCCCATCATAATTGCCCCACCAAAACTGCCCCATCATATTGCCACCATCAAAACTGCCCCATCAGAATTACCCCATCAAAACTGCCCCATCATATTCCTCTATTATAAATCAGTACGTGGTGTGTCTGTCCCCTCCCCCGGGCTCTGTAATCAGAGCTGAGAAGCTCCAGCCACCTCCCCCCTGTGTATAACAGAAGCTTTGGTAACCATGGCAACAAAACAAACACAGTACACGCTGATTAATGGCTAAAATTTCCTGAAATGACCTCTAAACAAATGGCCGTATTTTAAAAACTATACATCCTACAGCGAAGATCTTTATATTGTGAGAATCACAAGACCCAGACCTAAATTTTGATACATAGTATGTCTCTGAAATATTAAAAATGAAGGCACGGTCGCAGTTTAGAAATTGCCCTTCAAATTTGAAGGGGCTAGAGTGTAGTTTCAATGAATGTCAATGGACGGCGTGAGTTGCAAACAAATGGTCATATTGTGAAAACTATCAGGACTATGGCTTAGTCGTGGACATGTTTAGTGGCAGCAGGGATAGCTGAACGTTTTGATATAAGATTTGTGTAGGTGGGCTTGAAAATGAGGGAGTGGTGGCAGTTTAGAAATCATGTTCTGATTTTCCAGCTTTTGCCACCTCCCACTCTAGTTTCCCCATTCATTCCTATGGGACCAATTTCGCCGCAAAAACGACGATATTTCGTGAACCATTCGGCGAAACGTTCCACAAAGTAATAGCACACCATTCGGGAACAATCCGCACGTTTCGGTATATTACTTGTCTATGTAGTGTAAAAACTGTGGGAGGAGTTAGGGTGGTAAATTTGGCTATAATAATCATAATAATAACTAGAAAAGCTACAATTTCTGGGGAAATTGTGAAAGTGTTCTTGCCTCTACAACTGGAGTGGGCGGAGTAACTGGGTGGGGTGGAGTGGCTTGAGTAACTGTGAAAAGTGTTAAAAAGCTTAATATTTTAAAAAGTATAAATAGTAGTAAAAAAGTTCCATCATTAGCTGAAAGAGCTGAACATTTTTTTCAAAAGTAATTTTTTTTTTCAAAAATGAATTTTTTTTATTCAAAAATGATTTTTTTTCTTCAAAAATGGTTTTTTTTCTTCAAAAATGATTTTTTTTTTCAAAAATGATTTTTTTTTTTAAAGTAATTTTTTTCTCAAAAATATTTTTTTTTTCAAAAATAATTGTTTTTTTTCAAAAATAATTTTTTTTTTCAAAAATATTTTCTTTTTCAAAAATAATTTTTTTTTTCAAAAATATTTTTTTTTTTCAAAAATAATTTTTTTTTTCAAAAATATTTTCTTTTTCAAAAATAATTTTTTTTTTCAAAAATATTTTTTTTTTTCAAAAATAATTTTTTTTTCAAAAATAATTTTTTTTTTCCAAAAAATTTTTTTTTTTTTTCAAAAATATTTTTTTTTTCCTGGGGCGGTCATAATGTTTCAGCTGATCATGGGGTTTTCAGCTTTTGTCACCTCCCGCTCTAGTTTTGAACATTTCACCATTCATTCCTATGGGACCAATTTCACCGCAAAAACTACGATATTTCGTGAACCATTCGGCGAAACGTTCCACAAAGTAATAGCACACCAATTAAATGACATTGAGGCCGGATTCACACTGGTATTTTTCAGCTTTTCACAAAGTTCCACAAGGTAATAGGACACCAATTAAATGACATTGAACATTTCGCAATTCATTCCTATGGGACCAATATTGCCGCAAAAAACTACGATATTTCGTGAACCATTCGGTGAAACGTTGCACAAAGTAATAACACACCAATCGGGAACAATCCGCTCGTTTCGGTATATTATTTGTCTCTGTAGTGTAAAAACTGTGGGAGGAGTCTACAAGCATTATCAAGTCTAGCAGATGAAGTCACATGCATTTGGGGTGTCTCAGCATCTTGTGTTTACAACCACTGTTTCCTAGCAACGCTCATGCCCTGTTTATGCTTCCCAAATACTACTTCATCAAAACTTCCCCATCAGAATTACCCCATCAAAACTGCCCCATCATATTCCTCTATTATAAATCAGTACATGGTGTGTCTGTCCCCTCCCCCGGGCTCTGTAATCAGAGCTCAGATGCTCCAGCCACCTCCCCCCTGTGTATAACAGAAGCTTTGGTAACCATGGCAACAAAACAAACACTAACAGTACACTCTGATTAATGGCTAAAATTTCCTGAAATGACCTCTAAACAAATGGCCGTATTTTAAAAACTATACATCCTACAGCGAAGATCTTTATATTGTGAGAATCACAAGACCCAGACCTAGATTTTGATATATAGTATGTCTCTGAAATATTAAAATTGAAGGCACGGTCGCAGTTTAGAAATTGCCCTTCAAATTTGAAGGGGCTAGAGGTTAGTTTCAATGAATGTCAATGGACGGCGTGAGTTGCAAACAAATGGTCATATTGTGAAAACTATCAGGACTATGGCTTAGCCGTGGACATGTTTAGTGGCAGCAGGGATAGCTGAACGTTTTGATATAAGATTTGTGTAGGTGGGCTTGAAAATGAGGGAGTGGCGGCAGTTTAGAAATCATGTTCTGATTTTCCAGCTTTTGTCATCTCCCACTCTAGTTTCCCCATTCATTCCTATGGGACCAATTTCGCCGCAAAAACGACGATATTTCGTGAACCATTCGGCGAAACGTTCCACAAAGTAATAGCACACCATTCGGGAACAATCCGCACGTTTCGGTATATTACTTGTCTATGTAGTGTAAAAACTGTGGGAGGAGTTAGGGTGGTAAATTTGGCTATAATAATAAGAATAATATATATGTGAGATAACAGTAAGTGGTCTTGCTATGCAAGAACACTTAACTAGAAAAGGTACAATTTCTGGGGAAATTGTGAAAGTGTTCTTGCCTCTACAACTGGAGTGGGCGGAGTAACTGGGTGGGGTGGAGTGGCTTGAGTAACTGTGAAAAGTGTTAAAAAGCTTAATATTTTAAAAAGTATAAATAGTAGTAAAAAAGTTCCATCATTAGCTGAAAGAGCTGAACATTTTTTTCAAAAATGATTTTTTTTTTTTCAAAAATGAATTTTTTTTATTCAAAAATAATTTTTTTTTTTCAAAAATAATTTTTTTTTTTTCAAAATAATTTTTTTTTTCAAAAATATTTTTTTTTTTAAGTAATTTTTTTTTCAAAAATATTTTTTTTTTTCAAAAATAATTTTTTTTTTCAAAAATAATTTTTTTTTTTTCAAAAATAATTTTTTTTTTTTATATAATTTTTTTTTTCAAAAATAATTTTTTTTTTTTTCAAAAATAATTTTTTTTTTTCATGGGGCGGTCATAATGTTTCGGCTGATCATGGGGTTGTCAGCTTTTGTCACCTCCCACTCTAGTTTTGAACATTTCACCATTCATTCCTTATGGGACCAATTTCACCGCAAAAACGACGATATTTCGTGAACCATTCGGCGAAACGTTCCACAAAGTAATAGCACAACAAATAAATGACATTGAGGCCGGATTCACACTGGTATTTTTCAGATTTTCACAAAGTTCCACAAGGTAATAGGACACCAATTAAATGACATTGAACATTTCGCCATTCATTCCTATGGGACCAATTTCGCCGCAAAAACGACGATATTCCGTGAACCATTCGGCGAATGTGTAAAAACTGTGGGAGGAGTTAGGGTGGTAAATTATCAGCATTATCAAGCCTCGCAGATGAAGGTATGGCCACATGCATTTGGGGGGTTTCAGCATCTTGTGTTTACAACCACTGTTTCCTAGCAACGCTCATGTACTGTTTATGCTTCACACGCACTGCTCAATACACAACACAATGTAATTTCTACACAATACAATTCCTATCAAAACTGCCCCATCATATTGCCACCATCAAAACTGCCCCATCATAATTGCCCCACCAAAACTGCCCCATCATATTGCCACCATCAAAACTGCCCCATCAGAATTACCCCATCAAAACTGCCCCATCATATTCCTCTATTATAAATCAGTACGTGGTGTGTCTGTCCCCTCCCCCGGGCTCTGTAATCAGAGCTGAGAAGCTCCAGCCACCTCCCCCCTGTGTATAACAGAAGCTTTGGTAACCATGGCAACAAAACAAACACAGTACACGCTGATTAATGGCTAAAATTTCCTGAAATGACCTCTAAACAAATGGCCGTATTTTAAAAACTATACATCCTACAGCGAAGATCTTTATATTGTGAGAATCACAAGACCCAGACCTAGATTTTGATACATAGTATGTCTCTGAAATATTAAAAATGAAGGCACGGTCGCAGTTTAGAAATTGCCCTTCAAATTTGAAGGGGCTAGAGTGTAGTTTCAATGAATGTCAATGGACGGCGTGAGTTGCAAACAAATGGTCATATTGTGAAAACTATCAGGACTATGGCTTAGTCGTGGACATGTTTAGTGGCAGCAGGGATAGCTGAACGTTTTGATATAAGATTTGTGTAGGTGGGCTTGAAAATGAGGGAGTGGCGGCAGTTTAGAAATCATGTTCTGATTTTCCAGCTTTTGCCATCTCCCACTCTAGTTTCCCCATTCATTCCTATGGGACCAATTTCGCCGCAAAAACTACGATATTTCGTGAACCATTCGGCAAAACGTTCCACAAAGTAATAGCACACCATTCGGGAACAATCCGCACGTTTCGGTATATTACTTGTCTATGTAGTGTAAAAACTGTGGGAGGAGTTAGGGTGGTAAATTTGGCTATAATAATAATAAGAACTAGAAAAGGTACAATTTCTGGGGAAATTGTGAAAGTGTTCTTGCCTCTACAACTGGAGTGGGCGGAGTAACTGGGTGGGGTGGAGTGGCTTGAGTAACTGTGAAAAGTGTTAAAAAGCTTAATATTTTAAAAAGTATAAATAGTAGTAAAAAAGTTCCATCATTCGCTGAAAGAGCTGAACATTTTTTTCAAAAGTAATTTTTTTTTTCAAAAATGAATTTTTTTTATTCAAAAATGATTTTTTTTTCTTCAAAAATGAATTTTTTTTTCTTCAAAAATGAATTTTTTTTTTCAAAAGTAATTTTTTTTTTCAAAGGTAATTTTTTTTTTCAAAAATGTTTTTTTTTTTCAAATATATTTTTTTTTTCAAATATATTTTTTTTTCAAAAATAATTTTTTTTTTTTCAAAAATATTTTTTTTTTTTTCAAAAATATATATTTTTTTTTTCAAAAATATTTTTTTTTTTTCATGGGGCGGTCATAATGTTTCAGCTGATCATGGGGTTGTCAGCTTTTGTCACCTCCCGCTCTAGTTTTGAACATTTCACCATTCATTCGAAATTATTTTTTTTTTAAAGTAATTTTTTTTTCAAAAATATTTTTTTTTTCAAATATATTTTTTTTTTCAAAAATAATTTTTTTTTTTTCAAAAATATTTTTTTTTTTTTCAAAAATATATATTTTTTTTTCAAAAATATTTTTTTTTTTTCATGGGGCGGTCATAATGTTTCAGCTGATCATGGGGTTGTCAGCTTTTGTCACCTCCCGCTCTAGTTTTGAACATTTCACCATTCATTCCTATGGGACCAATTTCACCGCAAAAACGACGATATTTCGTGAACCATTCGGCGAAACGTTCCACAAAGTAATAGCACACCAATTAAATGACATTGAGGCCGGATTCACACTGGTAATTTTCAGCTTTTCACAAAGTTCCACAAGGTAATAGGACACCAATTAAATGACATTGAACATTTCGCAATTCATTCCTATGGGACCAATATTGCCGCAAAAAACTACGATATTTCGTGGACCATTCGGCGAAATATTCCACAAAGTAATAACACACCAATCGCGAACAATCCGCTCGTTTCGGTATATTACTTGTCTCTGTAGTGTAAAAACTGTGGGAGGAGTCTACAAGCATTATCAAGTCTAGCAGATGAAGTCACATGCATTTGGGGTGTCTCAGCATCTTGTGTTTACAACCACTGTTTCCTAGCAACGCTCATGCCCTGTTTATGCTTCCCAAATACTACTTCATCAAAACAGCCCCATCAGAATTACCCCATCAAAACTGCCCCATTATATTCCTCTATTATAAATCAGTACATGGTGTGTCTGTCCCCTCCCCCGGGCTCTGTAATCAGAGTTGAGATGCTCCAGCCACCTCCCCCCTGTGTATAACAGAAGCTTTGGTAACCATGGCAACAAAACAAACACAGTACACGCTGATTAATGGCTAAAATTTCCTGAAATGACCTCTAAACAAATGGCCGTATTTTAAAAACTATACATCCTACAGCGAAGATCTTTATATTGTGAGAATCACAAGACCCAGACCTAGATTATGATGTATAGCATGTCTCTGAAATATTAAAAATGAAGGCACGGTCGCAGTTTAGAAATTGCCCTTCAAATTTGGAGGGGGCTAGAGTGTAGTTTCAATGAATGTCAATGGACGGCGTGAGTTGCAAACAAATGGTCATATTGTGAAAACTATCAGGACTATGGCTTAGCCGTGGACATGTTTAGTGGCAGCAGGGATAGCTGAACGTTTTGATATAAGATTTGTGTAGGTGGGCTTGAAAATGAGGGAGTGGCGGCAGTTTAGAAATCATGTTCTGATTTTCCAGCTTTTGTCATCTCCCACTCTAGTTTCCCCATTCATTCCTATGGGACCGATTTCGCCGCAAAAACGACGATATTTCGTGAACCATTCGGCGAAACGTTCCACAAAGTAATAGCACACCATTCGGGAACAATCCGCACGTTTCGGTATATTACTTGTCTATGTAGTGTAAAAACTGTGGGAGGAGTTAGGGTGGTAAATTTGGCTATAATAATAAGAATAATATATATGTGAGATAACAGTAAGTGGTCTTGCTATGCAAGAACACTTAATAACTAGAAAAGGTACAATTTCTGGGGAAATTGTGAAAGTGTTCTTGCCTCTACAACTGGAGTGGGCGGAGTAACTGGGTGGGGTGGAGTGGCTTGAGTAACTGTGAAAAGTGTTAAAAAGCTTAATATTTTAAGAAGTATAAATAGTAGTAAAAAAGTTCCATCATTCGCTGAAAGAGCTGAACATTTTTTTCAAAAGTAATTTTTTTTTTCAAAAATGAATTTTTTTTAATCAAAAATGATTTTTTTTTCTTCAAAAATGATTTTTTTTTTCAAAAGTAATTTTTTTTTTCAAAGGTAATTTTTTTTTTCAAAAATGAATTTTTTTATTTCAAAAATAATTTTTTTTCGAAATTATTATTTTTTTTAAAGTAATTTTTTTTTCAAAAATAATTTTTTTTTTCAAAAATATTTTTTTTTTCAAATATATTTTTTTTTCAAAAATATTTTTTTTTTTAAAGTAATTTTTTTTTCAAAAATATTTTTTTTTTTCAAAAATATTTTTTTTTTTTCAAAAATATTTTTTTTTTCAAAAATATATTTTTTTTTTTTCAAAAATGATTTTTTTTTTTTCAAAAATTATTTTTTTACTTTTTTCAAAAATTACTTTTTTTTTTCAAAAATATTTTTTTTTTTACATGGGGCGGTCATAATGTTTTGGCTGATCATGGGGTGGTCATAATGTTTTGGCTGATCATGGGGTTGTCAGCTTTTGTCACTTCCCACTCTAGTTTTGAACATTTCCCCATTCATTCCTATGGGACCAATTTCACCGCAAAAACGTCATTTCGTGGACCATTCGGCAAAACATTCCACAAAGTAATAACACGCCAATCGGGAACAATCCGCTCGTTTCGGTATATTATTTGTCTCTGTAGTGTGAAAACTGTGGGAGGAGTCTACAAGCATTATCAAGTCTAGCAGATGAAGTCACATGCATTTGGAGTGTCTCAGCATCTTGTGTTTACAACCACTGTTTCCTAGCAACGCTCATGCCCTGTTTATGCTTCACAAATACTGCTTCATCAAAACTGCCCCATCATATTCCTCTATTATAAATCAGTACATGGTGTGTCTGTCCCCTCCCCCGGGCTCTGTAATCAGCTGAGATGCTCCAGCCACCTCCCCCCCTGTGTATAACAGAAGCTTTGGTAACCATGGCAACAAAACAAACACTAACAGTACACTCTGATTAATGGCTAAAATTTCCTGAAATGACCTCTAAACAAATGGCCGTATTTTAAAAACTATACATCCTACAGCGAAGATCTTTATATTGTGAGAATCACAAGACCCAGACCTAGATTTTGATGTATAGTATGTCTCTGAAATATTAAAAATGAAGGCACAGTCGCAGTTTAGAAATTGCCCTTCAAATTTGGAGGGGGCTAGAGTGTAGTTTCAATGAATGTCAATGGACGGCATGAGTTGCAAACAAATGGTCATATTGTGAAAACTATCAGGGCTATGGCTTAGCTGTGGACATGTTTAGTGGCAGCAGGGATAGCTGAACGTTTTGATATAAGATTTGTGTAGGTGGGCTTGAAAATGAGGGAGTGGCGGCAGTTTAGAAATCATGTTCTGATTTTTCAGCTTTTGTCATCTCCCACTCTAGTTTCCCCATTCATTCCTATGGGACCAATTTCGCCGCAAAAACGACGATATTTCGTGAACCATTCGGCGAAACGTTCCACAAAGTAATAGCACACCATTCGGGAACAATCCGCACGTTTCGGTATATTACTTGTCTATGTAGTGTAAAAACTGTGGGAGGAGTTAGGGTGGTAAATTTGGCTATAATAATAAGAATAATATATATGTGAGATAACAGTAAGTGGTCTTGCTATGCAAGAACACTTAACTAGAAAAGGTACAATTTCTGGGGAAATTGTGAAAGTGTTCTTGCCTCTAAAACTGGAGTGGGTGGAGTAACTGGGTGGGGTGGAGTGGCTTGAGTAACTGTGAAAAGTGTTAAAAAGCTTAATATTTTAAAAAGTATAAATAGTAGTAAAAAAGTTCCATCATTCGCTGAAAGAGCTGAACATTTTTTTCAAAAGTAATTTTTTTTTTCAAAAATGAATTTTTTTTAATCAAAAATGATTTTTTTTTCTTCAAAAATGATTTTTTTTTTCAAAGGTAATTTTTTTTTTCAAAAATGAATTTTTTTATTTCAAAAATAATTTTTTTTTCGAAATTATTATTTTTTTTTAAGTAATTTTTTTTCAAAAATAATTTTTTTTTTTCAAAAATATTTTTTTTTTTCAAATATATTTTTTTTTCAAAAATAATTTTTTTTTTAAAAGAAATTTTTTTTTCAAAAATATTTTTTTTTTTTCAAAAATAATTTTTTTTTTTCAAAAATATTTTTTTTTTTTCAAAAATAATTTTTTTTTATTCAAAAATATTTTTTTTTTCAAAAATATATTTTTTTTTTTTTCAAAAATGATTTTTTTTGTTCAAAAATTATTTTTTTACTTTTTTCAAAAATTTTTATTTTTTTTCAAAAATATTTTTTTTTTTTACATGGGGCGGTCATAATGTTTTGGCTGATCATGGGGTGGTCATAATGTTTTGGATGATCATGGGGTTGTCAGCTTTTGTCACTTCCCACTCTAGTTTTGAACATTTCGCCATTCATTCCTATGGGACCAATTTCGCCGCAAAATCGTCATTTCGTGGACCATTCGGCAAAACATTCCACAAAGTAATAACACACCAATCGGGAACAATCCGCTCGTTTCGGTATATTATTTGTCTCTGTAGTGTGAAAACTGTGGGAGGAGTCTACAAGCATTATCAAGTCTAGCAGATGAAGTCACATGCATTTGGAGTGTCTCAGCATCTTGTGTTTACAACCACTGTTTCCTAGCAACGCTCATGCCCTGTTTATGCTTCCCAAATACTGCTTCATCAAAACTGCCCCATCAGAATTACCCCATCAAAACTGCCCCATCATATTCCTCTATTATAAATCAGTACATGGTGTGTCTGTCCCCTCCCCCGGGCTCTGTAATCAGAGCTGAGATGCTCCAGCCACCTCCCCCCCTGTGTATAACAGAAGCTTTGGTAACCATGGCAACAAAACAAACACTAACAGTACACTCTGATTAATGGCTAAAATTTCCTGAAATGACCTCTAAACAAATGGCCGTATTTTAAAAACTATACATCCTACAGCGAAGATCTTTATATTGTGAGAATCACAAGACCCAGACCTAGATTTTGATACATAGTATGTCTCTGAAATATTAAAATTGAAGGCACGGTCGCAGTTTAGATATTGCCCTTCAAATTTGGAGGGGGCTAGAGTGTAGTTTCAATGAATGTCAATGGACGGCGTGAGTTGCAAACAAATGGTCATATTGTGAAAACTATCAGGACTATGGCTTAGCCGTGGACATGTTTTGTGGCAGCAGGGATAGCTGAACGTTTTGATATAAGATTTGTGTAGGTGGGCTTGAAAATGAGGGAGTGGCGGCAGTTTAGAAATCATGTTCTGATTTTCCAGCTTTTGTCATCTCCCACTCTAGTTTCCCCATTCATTCCTATGGGACCAATTTCGCCGCAAAAACGACGATATTTCGTGAACCATTCGGCAAAACGTTCCACAAAGTAATAGCACACCATTCGGGAACAATCCGCACGTTTCGGTATATTACTTGTCTATGTAGTGTAAAAACTGTGGGAGGAGTTAGGGTGGTAAATTTGGCTATAATAATAATAAGAATAATATATATGTGAGATAACAGTAAGTGGTCTTGCTATGCAAGAACACTTAATAATATATATGTGAGATAATAGTAAGTGGTCTTGCTATGCAAGAACACTTAACTAGAAAATGCATTTCCTGGGGAAAATGCGTGGGAATGCTGAATAGCTAAATTGCTAAAACGGCCTCCATCAAAACTGCCCCATCAGAATTGCCCCATCAAAAATGTCCCCATTAAAACTGCCCCATCATATTGCCACCATCAAAACTGCCCCATCAGAATTGCTCCATCAAAATTGTCCCATCATATTGCCGCCATCAGAATTGCCCCATCAAAACTGCCCCATCATATTGCCACCATCAAAACTGCCCCATCAGAATTGCCCATCATATTACCACCATCAAAACTGCCCCCATCATATTGCCATCAAAACTGCCCCATTAGAATTGCCCCATCAAAATTGTCCCCATCAAAACTGCCCCATCAGAATTGCCCCATCAAAACTAGAAGTAATTTTTTTTTTCAAAAGTAATTTTTTTTTCAAAAATGAATTTTTTTTTCAAAAATATATATATTTTTTTCAAAAATATTTTTTTTTCAAAAATATTTTTTTTCAAAAATATATATTTTTTTTTCAAAAATAATTTTTTTTTTCAAAAATAATTTTTTTTTTTCAAAAATGATTTTTTTTTTTTTCAAAAATTTTTTTTTTTTCAAAAATAATTTTTTTTTTTCAAAAATATTTTTTTTTTTCAAAAATGATTTTTTTTTTTTTTCAAAAATGAATTTTATTTTTTTTTTTCAAAAATGATTTTTTTTTTTCAAAAATATATATTTTTTTATTAGACAGTCATAATGTTTTTTCTGATCATGGGGTGGTCATAATGTTTTGGCTGATCATGGGGTTGTCAGCTTTTGTCACCTCCCACTCTAGTTTTGAACATTTCGCCCCATTAGAATTGCCCCATCAAAATTGACCCCATCAAAACTGCCCCATCATATTGCCACCATCAAAACTGCCCCATCAGAATTGCCCCATCAAAACTGCCCCATCATATTGCCACCATCAAAACTGCCCCATCAGAATTGCCCCATCAAAACTGCCCCATCAGAATGGCCCCATGAATTTTTTTTTCAAAAATATATATATTTTTTTTTCAAAAATATTTTTTTTTCAAAAATATTTTTTTTCAAAAATATATATTTTTTTTTCAAAAATAATTTTTTTTTTCAAAAATAATTTTTTTTTTTCAAAAATGATTTTTTTTTTTTCAAAAATTTTTTTTTTTTCAAAAATAATTTTTTTTTTTCAAAAATATTTTTTTTTTTCAAAAATGATTTTTTTTTTTTTTCAAAAATGAATTTTATTTTTTTTTTTCAAAAATGATTTTTTTTTTTCAAAAATATATATTTTTTTATTAGACAGTCATAATGTTTTTTCTGATCATGGGGTGGTCATAATGTTTTGGCTGATCATGGGGTTGTCAGCTTTTGTCACCTCCCACTCTAGTTTTGAACATTTCGCCCCATTAGAATTGCCCCATCAAAATTGACCCCATCAAAACTGCCCCATCATATTGCCACCATCAAAACTGCCCCATCAGAATTGCCCCATCAAAACTGCCCCATCATATTGCCACCATCAAAACTGCCCCATCAGAATTGCCCCATCAAAACTGCCCCATCAGAATGGCCCCATGAAAACTGCCCCATCATATTGCCACCATGAAAACTGCCCCATCAGAATTGCCCTATCAAAACAGCCCCATCATATTGCAACCATCAAAACTGCCCCATCAGAATTGCCCCATCATATTGCCACCATCAAAACTGCCCCATCAGAATTGCCCTATCAAAACTGCCCCATCATATTGCCACCATCAAAACTGCCCCATCATAATTGCCCCACCAAAACTGCCCCATCTTATTGCCACCATCAAAACTGCCCCATTAAAACTGCCCCATCAGAATTGCCCTATCAAAACTGCCCCATCATATTCCTCTATTATAAATCAGTACATGGTGTGTCTGTCCCCTCCCCCGGGCTCTGTAATCAGAGCTGAGATGCTCCAGCCACCTCCCCCCTGTGTATAACAGAAGCTTTGGTAACCATGGCAACAAAACAAACACAGTACACTCTGATTAAAGGCTAAAATTTCCTGAAATGACCTCTAAACAAAAAGCTTTTTCTCTAAAACTATAAATCCTACAGCTAAGATCTTTATATTGTGAGAATCACAAGGCCCAGACCTAGATTTTGATGTATAGTATGTCTCTGAAATATTAAAAATGGAGGCACAGTCGCAGTTTAGAAATTGCCCTTCAAATTTGGAGGGGGATAGAGTGTAGTTTCAATGAATGTCAATGGACGGCGTGAGTTGCAAACAAATGGTCATATTGTGAAAACTATCAGGACTATGGCTTAGCCGTGGACATGTTTAGTGGCAGCAGGGATAGCTCAACGTTTTGATATAAGATTTGTGTAGGTGGGCTTGAAAATGAGGGAGTGGTGGCAGTTTAGAAATCATGTTCTGATTTTTCACCTTTTGTCACCTCCCACTCTAGTTTCCCCATTCATTCCAATGGGACCAATTTTGCCGCAAAAACGAAGATATTTCGTGAACCATTTGGCGAAACGTTCCACAAAATAATAGCACACCATTCGGGAACAATCCGCACGTTTCGGTATATTACTTGTCTATGTAGTGTAAAAACTGTGGGAGGAGTTAGGGTGGTAAATTTGGCTATAATAATAAAAATAATAACTAGAAAAGGTACAATTTCTGGGGAAATTGTGAAAGTGTTCTTGCCTCTACAACTGGAGTGGGCGGAGTAACTGGGTGGGGTGGAGTGGCTTGAGTAACTGTGAAAAGTGTTAAAAAGCTTAATATTTTAAAAAGTATAAATAGTAGTAAAAAAGTTCCATCATTCGCTGAAAGAGCTGAACATTTTTTTCAAAGGTAATTTTTTTTTTCAAAAATGAATTTTTTTATTTCAAAAATAATTTTTTTTCGAAATTATTATTTTTTTTAAAGTAATTTTTTTTTCAAAAATATTTTTTTTTTTCAAAAATATTTTTTTTTTCAAATATATTTTTTTTTCAAAAATAATTTTTTTTTTCAAAAATATTTTTTTTTTCAAAAATTATTTTTTTACTTTTTTCAAAATTTTTTTTTTTTTTCAAAAATATTTTTTTTTTTACATGGGGCGGTCATAATGTTTTGGCTGATCATGGGGTGGTCATAATGTTTTGGCTGATCATGGGGTTGTCAGCTTTTGTCACTTCCCACTCTAGTTTTGAACATTTCGCCATTCATTCCTATGGGACCAATTTCGCCGCAAAAACGTCATTTCGTGGACCATTCGGCAAAACATTCCACAAAGTAATAACACACCAATCGGGAACAATCCGCTCGTTTCGGTATATTATTTGTCTCTGTAGTGTGAAAACTGTGGGAGGAGTCTACAAGCATTATCACGTCTAGCAGATGAAGTCACATGCATTTGGAGTGTCTCAGCATCTTGTGTTTACAACCACTGTTTCCTAGCAACGCTCATGCCCTGTTTATGCTTCCCAAATACTGCTTCATCAAAACTGCCCCATCAGAATTACCCCATCAAAACTGCCCCATCATATTCCTCTATTATAAATCAGTACATGGTGTGTCTGTCCCCTCCCCCAGGCTCTGTAATCAGCTGAGATGCTCCAGCCACCTCCCCCCCTGTGTATAACAGAAGCTTTGGTAACCATGGCAACAAAACAAACACTATCAGTACACTCTGATTAATGGCTAAAATTTCCTGAAATGACCTCTAAACAAATGGCCGTATTTTAAAAACTATACATCCTACAGCGAAGATCTTTATATTGTGAGAATCACAAGACCCAGACCTAGATTTTGATGTATAGTATGTCTGTGAAATATTAAAAATGAAGGCACGGTCGCAGTTTAGAAATTGCCCTTCAAATTTGGAGGGGGCTAGAGTGTAGTTTCAATGAATGTCAATGGACGGCGTGAGTTGCAAACAAATGGTCATATTGTGAAAACTATCAGGACTATGGCTTAGCCGTGGACATGTTTAGTGGCAGCAGGGATAGCTGAACGTTTTGATATAAGATTTGTGTAGGTGGGCTTGAAAATGAGGGAGTGGCGGCAGTTTAGAAATCATGTTCTGATTTTTCAGCTTTTGTCATCTCCCACTCTAGTTTCCCCATTCATTCCTATGGGACCAATTTCACCGCAAAAATGACGATATTTCGTGAACCATTCGGCGAAACGTTCCACAAAGTAATAGCACACCATTCGGGAACAATCCGCACGTTTCGGTATATTACTTGTCTATGTAGTGTAAAAACTGTGGGAGGAGTTAGGGTGGTAAATTTGGCTATAATAATAAGAATAATATATATGTGAGATAACAGTAAGTGGTCTTGCTATGCAAGAACACTTAATAACTAGAAAAGGTACAATTTCTGGGGAAATTGTGAAAAGTGTTCTTGCCTCTACATCTGGAGTGAGCGGAGTAACTGGGGGGAGTGGCTGGAGTAACTGTTGTGTGGTTGGAGTAACTGTGGAAAGGTTGAACTGGGCAGATGGGCAGAGTAACTGTGTGGAGTGTTTGTAGTGAGTAAAGATAGTAAACATTACACTAACCAATTGATTGATCAAATTTAAAAAGTGCACAAGTGCTAATGATGTAGAAGGTAGAAATATCGGTAAATGACTTTGTCGGACACAGACTTAAGGGTTACCAGGATTTATTCCGTCCCAGCCAAAGCATAGCACCTGACGGACTCGCGTCCCAAAATCAAGTGTGTCAAAAACAGTTTACACAGTGTACATATAATTTCAATATATTGCATCACAAGCGAACTGGCGGTATATTTCCGTTATACATTAACATTAACATTTTGAACAGTCAACTTTTTGAACTTTTTGGATACAAGGCAATTCATTAAAGCATATACTTTAAACCCTTACAAATTTTCAGTTTCTCTGCAGTTTTGCTCCTTGCTGTTTCTTTGTCTTACTAATCAGCAAGCAGGCTATAGCACAGGAAGGAGAGGGTGAGTGTGATGAGGACAGTGTGATAGGGCGAGCTGACGTGCTGCATCTACCGTCTGTAGGACGGGTGATCGTTTTAGCCAGCCGGCTTCTTATGCTTATTTGAATCTGCTACACTGTAAGTGTTATTTTAATTCTTTTAATAAACCTCAAAACCAGGATTACGCTATGTTGTTTCCCTCTCTTTTCCCGGGGTACCCCTAAATGAGAACAACCCCCCAGCTAGGAGTCTTTTATTAATCTCCATGATAAGAGTGATTTCCTGTGACTTGGTGGACTAGTGGTATCATCACCCTTTGGCTGTATGAAGTGGCATGTCGTTTCCTAGAAGCCCATCCAATGAAAGGCCCTGACCGGGTTAAGGTCGCAAGCCCCCTTGTGCTTGCCGTTTGGTAAGCGCGCATTTTATTTTCAGCTACCACCGTGGTGCGGTGGAGGAATTTTTTCTATTTTACATTTCCTGCTTTAAAAAAATGGGGTCTGAGCCTATGTATTTTCACAACATTTATTTGGACTTTATTCACTGTGTTAGGACTGTCCAGTGAACACTTATTGATTTAGGTTTCAAGAACTGTGTTAGTTATTTAATTTGGGTTCTAACCAATTAGTCCTATTCAACACTGGTACTAGTATTTACTCCTATTTACAGCGCTGCTATATTTGTTATATTGTTGTATTAGTGTGTGTATCTCACATAGAGTGGCTGCTTTTGTTATTATGTAGTTTTTTTTTATTTTTTTTCACTAAGTTATTTTCATCACTATTTTGGTTATCCCCTATTTGGTCATTCACAATATTTCACGAACAGGTACCCTTTTTGGGTGCACTACAGCGCGGTATTCCTCTTACTATATGATGAGGACAGATGTCTGTGATGGATGGGGGGGAGTAAGTGAGTTCAGTGTCTAACAAGTACACCGAACATGAAATATAGAGAATGATGTTTAGCTAATTGTAAATGGTCCCACATAACTATGGCCACGTAAACTGACCCTCATTGCCACTTTATCTGTTTGATGACCACTGTCTCACAACCACTGTTTCCTGGCAACACTCATGCCCTGTTTATGCAGGCTCTAAGCGTGTTCACAACCACTGCTCAAAACACAATACACAGGATAATGGTAGCTGTAATAACTGTGCAGTACTCCTGACTGGAGACACTGCTGCACCCTGGAGATGTAAATGTGATCCAACAGTGTGTTTTTTTCTGTGGTGGCTGCCCAGACCAGTTGAGTATATCCTCTTGAGTGAAGAAGGTCAGATATTGGCTTCTTTTCTCTGCACAGAAAATCTTCATTGAAATCTCCACAGAGTATTATAGGTTGGCAATCCATTATTTCCAAAGATTCCAAGAGGCCCAGCAGGTTAGTAAGGAATTGGCCAATACTGTAATCCGGTGGCCTGTAAATGACAGCGATCAAAGCTTGTACAGGGGACTCCAGTTTGACAACCAAGAACTCCAAGTCAGTCACATTGTGATGATACTGCTTTTCATAGGCCTTGAAATGGTTTCTGACATACAAGGCGACACCTCCGCCACTTTTACTTGCAATGTCAGGAAGGTTTGTGTACGAGAGGTGTCTGTTGCGTTTGAACAGGTTGTAGCCCTCCAGCTGGAGACTTTCAGCAACAGAAGAGCCTGAAAGATGAGTTTCAGTGAAACATAAAACATCTCCAAGTGTCAACTCATGGTGAGATTTGATATCTTCAATGTGAGCTGGTAATCCTTCCGTGTTGTGATGGATAATTGTTAATGTTTGCTGTTTGTCTGTTGTCTGTAGAAACTTTAAGAGGGGCATAACACTTTCCAGTGATGCTTTCTTCATTGAATCCAGGGAAGCTGTGATTTCAGGATCAGCAAAGATCTTCTTCTCATCAAAGTCGGTTATGTACAGTCCTTGTAGTGTAGTCGTTCTACTCAGAGCAACATAGGCCATTCCCGGTTGGAAGACCCGTTTCAATGAGACCACTGCCGACTGTATCGACATCCCCTGACACTTATGAATCGTACATCCAAAAGCCAACTTCAGGGGGAACTGCCTGCGAACAACTCCTTTCTGTCTCAGGTTTTCCTCTACCCTTTCTATGTACACCAAGTTGTCAGCATCACAAGACGACTTGTTACGGTATCTCTGTCCTGCATTTGGATTGTCCAGCACAAGCCCAAGCTTGTTTACCGTAGTAGCACCATTCTCAGTCTGGATGATTATTCTTGCAATCTTGCCAAATGTCCCGTTAACAAGCCCGTCTTCTACATCAATGTTTCTTGTGATCATGATACGGGCACCTTCAGCTGCTTGCAGTGTGTCAATCAGATTGTCTTTGTGTCCTTTGAAAGGTTGGTGTTGCCTCAGCATCACTCCTGTCTTAGGGTCTTTTCTGTAATCGTCGGCATCTATGTTGGTGATGTTTGAATGGAGAACAGACACAGTTGCAGCATTATGTTTGTGAACCTCTTTGTTGGTGGCAAATATGTGTAGCACGTCATTAGGGCAGTGGGTGGGATCTGTAAAAGCCTGAGCAAGCAGAGCTTTGTCATCATTGCTTAAGGTGACAGTCTTCTGCTTGACTCTGATTCTATTCAAAAGCTCAGCAAATGAAATGTCATCCTTCTGTCGCATGATCTCTGTCAGCGTGATCATCTGAAAGTTGTCTTTCCAGACGTCATTGGTATTTTCCTCAAACACGCAGAGTGGCTTACTTTTTCCCAGCGGGGGGACCTGGTAAAAGTCTCCTACTGCTAGTACTGACATACCACCAAAAGGTTTCTTACTGCCTTTGATTTGCTGTAATCTCCAGTTGATGTAGGCAAACAGAGGCTTTGAAATCATTGACACCTCGTCAATAACAATGATCTCCGCATTTGACAGCTGTGCCCTCACTTCATCTATTAGATTTCCAAGTCCTTGGTAGGGTGGCTTCAAGCTTCTTGGCAACTTCAGCAGAGAATGCAAAGTGTTGCCTGAAATGTTGAAAGCTGCTGTTCCTGTAAATGCAGTTAGTAAAACGCTGGGCATGGATATGTCTGCTTCCTCACGTAGTCTGGTAAGTTTACAGAGTATCTTTGTCGCCTCAGCATAGATGCACTTTATCAGGTGTGATTTGCCTGTCCCTGCACCACCAGTGACAAAGTAATAGAATGGGTCAGGATTTAGGCCACGCACACGGTTAGTGCACCAGTCACAAACTGAGTAGAATGTCTGAGCTTGTGTCCGGTTAAGGTTTCTGTACATTTTCCGAAGGAAATCAGGGCACATTTGTGGGGCCTTCACAGTAAGCGCAATTCCACCTGTTTGTTTGTGACGTGTATACTCCGGAACATCATCTTGTTCATTCTCATGAAGTGGCTCCCCTTCTTTGCGTTCCTCTATACATTCCAACCTATCCAACTCAGCTTCTGGGGCAAAGGTGTTCCAAGCATCTTCAACAGGGCCGTTTTTTACAAAGTCATCCAAGACTTGTTCCACAATTTTGTTGTGTTGTTCGAACTTCTTTTGGTTGCTGGTAACAATTGCAGACACTGCTCGGATTGCTTCTTCTCCTGGTAAGCTCACACAGGCGCCTTTGTAAAAATCCTGGTGTGTTGGGAACCTTACAGTTTTCAGTGATGACTCTGAACGGTGGGGGAGGTAGAGTTTAAGCAGTCTGTCGTAGTAGTTCTCAGGGTCCTTCTTCTCTGAGAAGCGTGCGTACCTGATGATTGCAGGCTTCCCTCTCGTGCGTTTTTGAATCATTCCCATTTCATTCAATAGGCTGACACGCTTGCTGTCTTCCTTTTGCTTGCCATCTTCCTTCTGCTTGCCATAGACAACCCTGTAATGGGATGCAAAGTCTGCCAGACACATGGACTCAAACTCTGGTGTTTCGGGTCTGGCTCTGTATTTGTCGACAAAACTCGTCATCCACACATTAAGAGAATCGGCTGGTTTATTCTGCAATGCACTGAGCGGGAGACTCATTTTCAGTGCGTTGTCCCCAGTTGGCAGAAAAACAACCTCACGTGAGCAAGACTTCATTTTCAAGCTGCACGTACGGGCCACAGACTCCTGGGCGCTGACCTCTCTGTGTTTTGAATAAGCCTGAAGAACCTCTTTCATTTCTTCTCGTTCTGTCGCTGTTTCTGGGCTCATTTCTTTGACTATTGTTTTGAGATAGTCACTCAGCTCCCGTTCTGGCTTGGATATGTAGGACAACATGTACATGATGCAACCATACTCATCAAGAATGTACTGGATGTCCATGTTGGCGTTCCAGGCCGTCAGCAAATGTGGATTGTAGTTGTTCACCCAGCAGTCCTTGACATCACGCTTCATTAGAATCACGCTTGAGGAGGTCAATGCCTGAATGTACGAGTTGTACTGATTCAAAATCATATCACACTGTGCCAGTAGCTGTGACATGTCTTCAAGCTGCACTTTTGGGTTATTAAGCAAATCCCAGACTGGTTTCAGTTTGTTTTTGGCTGCTTGTGGTTTCATTGCACAATCTCCTTGTTCTTCTGGCATCGGGTAAGTTATCCTCGTTTTTCTAATAGGTGGCTTTGGAAATCCAAATCTGCATACTCTGTTACCTTTCTTGCATGATTTTGAATGAGATCTGCTGTGCATTTGAAGTTCTGTTACAAATCTGTGAAGTAAGGCCTGTTTGGCTTCATCAGGCAGCTGGCATGAGATGTTATGATCTATAAAGGCACACACCTTGTCATCACTGTCTTGTCCAAATATAGGAGCTCCTGCTACCCAACAGAGACAATGTATATGAGGGCTCCCTCTCGCCTGAAATTCAACCCGGTAAAAGTAATCGATAACTTCACCAATTGGCTGTGCAGGACCCAACAGCAGCTCTCGCATCAGAGCATCAACCCGTTTGTCAAACATGCGCATGGTGGTCACTGGGTTGCCTCGAAGAATGTCACACTTTTCAGCCCAGTCTAGCCCCGCAAAATCCACCTTTTGACCTTGTTGTGCCTTTATTGCCGTTATTACCTCTGGCCATCTGAATTCTGCAGCAGAGAAGGTAAGAAAAAATGTTGGCTTACCCAATTGTCTGACCATGGCTAGCAAATTCTTCAGATTTTTATCCCAGTAAGCTGGACTCCCTCTCAGTGGTTGCATGAACCTTGTGGCATCTCGGTTTCGCACCAACCTCTCAACCTCACACTTGTCCTGTAGCAGCTTGTTGGATATTTTCCGTCCATCCCTGGTATTGGGTTTTCCTTTCCTTAACTGGATGGACATGCTGCTTTTGGCCATGTGTGTTTCTGTGACAAACTGCGCAAAGAAGAGGTAGCTTGTGTCTCTTGCAAAACGAGTATCAACACAAAAAAGCCTTGCATTGAAATACATGCTCGGGGACAGTTTGACTTGTCTTGCCTGGTCCAATGTATTCTGTCCAGTAGGGAACTGAACAGGGAAAGCCATTGCCTCAAGCCTAGGAACTTTAAAGAAGCTGACAGGTGTGTTTCCTTGTGCAGGTGCAATGCTGAATATTCCATCACCGTGTGTCAGTGCTTCCTCTCCAAGGTCAGATGGCTGCAAACAACTGTCTAGGCCAATTCCAGGTCTTAGTGTATCCTTCTCATCCTCTGCATTGGGAGGTTGTTGGTCATGGCCTTCCTGTTGCTCAGAAGCAGCCGGTAAACATGCAGACTGTACCTCTGATGGATCACAATTTTCGATGCGTTCAAGTATCTCCATCATTTCAGTTTCGTCACAACTGTCGAGTTCCATCCCATCATCATTATCATCATCATCAGCGATTGTCTCATCCACTCTAATTGAAATGTCACTGTAGTCGGGGTGTGTGTCAATGAGTTTTGACAGACCTGCTACTACATTTCCCATGTTGACATAATGAAACAGCTGGTGGCCTTTGTAAGTCAGACGTCTTTTCAGCTTGACTCTGTGTAACTGGGATTTGCTGTGCGATCTTGGTAGAGTATTGACCGTGGTTTCCACCTCGGATGGCACACACACTACAGCGCCATGTATAGCTGCCTGTCGACCTTTGGGAAGTGTGATGATCTTGGCAAATGGCAGTATTTTGGCCAAAAGTTGTCTTTCCAGCACATTCAAATCGCAGAGCTCTGGGGGAATGGGCGCCAGCTCCATGTTGTTAGCTACAGCGATGGATGATTTGTGTCCTGCTTTTAAATGTAAATCACAGTTGTGACAAATCCATTCTTTGGTCCTTTCATCTGGTACGGTGCATTGTTCAGGTCCTTGACAGTGATTGTTGCACACATGGACATATTTCCCTGTCAAACAGGCAGCAACAATGTGTAGATTCTTCTTGTAATTGCTGTGAATGCAATGTTTCACTTGGTTAGGGAAAAGGGTGCGATGACACATCGTGCACACAAATGTTGGCCCAGCTTTAATGCATTCATGGAAAGTGGATATAGCTGTCTGCATTAGGCTGTTGTCCACTGGTTGACTGCATTCCCGCATGACACGAGTCCATCGTCTGTATTTCATTCTTATTTTGAAGGCACATTGCATCTTATGGGTTATGCGAAAATCTGCTTGAGTTTGACGCTTCATTTTCATGTAACTCATGCAATGTTGCAAGTGACGTTTTCTGAAAGCAGGATCATTATGATATTTTCTGGTGATGTATTGCTTCTGCTTCAACTTGAAATCGACATTTGTGGCATATTTTCTGGTGATGTATTGCTTCTTCTTCAAGTTGTAATCTGCATTTGTCGCATATTTTCTGGTGGTGTACTGCTTCTGTTTCAAGTTGAAATCTGCATTTGTCGCATATTTTCTGGTGATGTATTGCTTCTGCTTCAAGTTGAAATTGGCATCTGTTGCATATTTGCGAATGATATATTGCTTCTGCTTCAACTTAAAATCAGCATCTGCTCTGTATCGGCTGGTGATGTATGTCCTTTTCTTATTGGTGACAGACATCTTTGTAGCCTTGAAATCACGCCTTCTTTCACCCTTTCTCACATCATCAAGCTCACTGTGGTATGCCAAAAATGTCAGAGCCATGCATGTACACTGTTTGTTCCTTAACCTTCCATAGCCATGATGACCCTGATGAAATGATGCCTGCACAGAAATCTCACTTGGTACACATGGTTCTTGCATGCCATGGTTTTCAGAAGTGCCCATCACACTGTCACTGTGCTCTTGAACTTGACACTGAGTTGAACATGAAAATGACACCACAGGTTCACTATGTACCTCCTGGGCACATTCACTGTCACAAACCTCCATATCCACTATGCTGCTGTGGGGCTCCGGATCCAGTTTAGTCCAGCGTATCTTTGCAGCTTTAGATCTCTTTCCTTTAGATGGCATGATGATATTTGTGGAAGGAGCTATAATTCTCCTCAGAGCTTTGTTCGAAGAGCTATAATTCCCCTCAGAGTTGTGTTGGAGGAGGAGCTATAATTCGCCTCAGAGCTGTGTGGGAGGAGCTATAACTCCCCTCTGAGCTGTGTGGGGGGATCAATAATGCTATAATTCCCCTCAGAGCTGTGTGGGAGGAGATACAATTCCCCTTAGTGTTGTGTGGGAGGAGCTATAATTCCCCTTAGAGCTGTGTGGGAGAAGCTATATTTCCCCTCAGAGCTGTGTGGGAGAAGCTACATTTCCCATCAGAGTTGTGTGGGAGAAGCTATAATTCCCCTCAGAGCTGTTTAAAAGGAGCTATAATTCCCCTCACAGCGGTGTGGAAGAAACTATAATTCCTCTCAGAGTTGTGTGGGAGGAGCTCTAATTCTCCTCAGCTGTGTGGGAGGAGCTATAATGCTAAGCTGTAATTCCCCTCAGAGCTGTGTAGGAGGAGCTAAAATTCCCCTCACAGCGGTGTGGGAGAAACTATAATTCCCCTCAGAGTTGTGTGGGAGGAGCTATAATGCTAAGCTATAATGCTATAATTCCCCTTTGAGCTGTGTGGGAGGAGCTATAATTCCCCTCAAAGCTGTATTGGAGGAGCTATAACTTCCCTCCAAGCTGTGTGGGAGGAGCTATAATGCTATAATTGTCCTTAGAGCTGTGTGAGAGGAGCTATAATTCCCCTCAGAGCTTTGTGATTTTTTTTTTTCAAAAATGATTTTGTTTTTTTGTTTTTTCAAAAATGATTTTGTTTTTTTATTTTTTCAAAAATGATTTTTTTAAATGATTTTTTTTTTCAAAAATGAAATTTTTTTTTTCAAAAATGAATTTTGTTTTTTTCAAAAATGATTTTTTTTTTAATTTTTTTTTTTTCAAAAGTAATTTTTTTTTCAAAAATATATTTTTTTTTCAAAAATATATATTTTTTTCAAAAATATTTTTTTTTTCAAAAATTAATTTTTATTATTTTCAAAAATATATTTTTTTTTACATGGGGCTGTCATAATGTTTTGGCTGATCATGGGGTGGTCATAATGTTTTGGCTGATCATGGGGTTGTCAGCTTTTGTCACCTCCCACTCTAGTTTTGAACATTTCGCCATTCATTCCTATGGGACCAATTTTGCCGCAAAAACGACGATATTTCGACAAAAATCCGCACGTTTCGGTATATTACTTGTCTCTGTAGTGTGGAAAATGTGGGAGGAGTCTACAAGCATTATCAAGTCTAGCAGATGAAGTCACATGCATTTGGGGTGTCTCAGCATCTTGTGTTTACAACCACTGTTTCCTAGCAACATTTCCTTTTGAACATTTTGCCATTCATTCCTATGGGACCAATTTCGCCGCAAAAACGACGATATTTCGTGGACCATTCGGCGAAACGTTCCACAAAGTGATAGCACACCAATCGGGAACAATCCGCACGTTTCGGTATATTACTTGTCTCTGTAGTGTAAAAACTGTGGGAGGAGTCTACAAGCATTATCAAGTCTAGCAGATGAAGTCACATGAATTTGGAGTGTCTCGGCATCTTGTGTTTACAACCACTGTTTCCTAGCAACGCTCATGCCCTGTTTATGCTTCCCAAATACTACTTCATCAAAACTGCCCCATCAGAATTACCCCATCAAAACTGCCCCATCATATTCCTCTATTATAAATCAGTACATGGTGTGTCTGTCCCCTCCCCCGGGCTCTGTAATCAGCTGAGATGCTCCAGCCACCTTCCCCCCTGTGTATAACAGAAGCTTTGGTAACCATGGCAACAAAACAAACACTAACAGTGCACTCTGATTAATAGCTAAAATTTCCTGAAATGACCTCTAAACAAATGGCCGTATTTTAAAAACTATACATCCTACAGTGAAGATCTTTATATTGTGAGAATCACAAGACCCAGACCTAGATTTTGATATATAGTATGTCTGTGAAATATTAAAAATGAAGGCACAATCGCAGTTTAGAAATTGCCCTTCAAATTTGGAGGGGGCTAGAGTGTAGTTTCAATGAATGTCAATGGACGGCGTGAGTTACAAACAAATGGTCATATTGTGAAAACTATCAGGACTATGGCTTAGCCGTGGACATGTTTAGTGGCAGCAGGGATAGCTGAACGTTTTGATATAAGATTTGTGTAGGTGGGCTTGAAAATGAGGGAGTGGCGGCAGTTTAGAAATCATGTTCTGATTTTTCAGCTTTTGTCATCTCCCACTCTAGTTTCCCCATTCATTCCTATGGGACCAATTTCGCCGCAAAAATGACGATATTTTGTGAACCATTTGGCGAAACGTTCCACAAAGTAATAGCACACCATTCGGGAACAATCCGCACGTTTCGGTATATTACTTGTCTATGTAGTGTAAAAACTGTGGGAGGAGTTAGGGTGGTAAATTTGGCTATAATAATAAGAATAATATATATGTGAGATAACAGTAAGTGGTCTTGCTATGCAAGAACACTTAATAATATATATGTGAGATAACAGTAAGTGGTCTTGCTATGCAAGAACACTTAATAATTAGAATAATATATATGTGAGATAACAGTAAGTGGTCTTGCTATGCAAGAACACTTAATAACTAGAAAAGCTACAATTTCTGGGGAAATTGTGAAAAGTGTTCTTGCCTCTACAACTGGAGTGGGCGGAGTAACTGGGTGGAGTGGCTTGAGTAACTATTTTAAAAAGTATCAATAGTAGTAAAAAAGTTGAAGAAGTCCCATAATTAGCTGAAAAAGAGCTGAACATTTTTTTCAAAAATGAATTTTATTTTTTTTTCAAAAATGATTTTTTTTTTCAAAAATGATTTTTTTTTCAAAAATGATTTTTTTTTTCAAAATTTTTTTTTTTAAATGATTTTTTTTTCAAATTTTTTTTTTTAAATGAATTTTATTTTATTTTTCAAAAATGATTTTTTTTTTTCAAAAATGATTTTTTTTTTCAAAAATGATTTTTTTTTTTCAAAAATGTTTTTATTTTAAAAAATGATTTTTTTTTCAAAAATGATTTTTTTTTTCAAAAATGATTTTTTTTTTTTTCCAAAAATGATTTTTTTTTTCAAAAATGATTTTTTTTTTTCAAAAATGAATTTTATTTTATTTTTTTTTGAAAAATGATTTTTTTTTTTTCAAAAATGATTTTTTTTTTTTTTTCAAAAATATATATTTTTTTTATTAGGCGGTCATAATGTTTTTTCTGATCATGGGGTGGTCATAATGTTTTGGCTGATCATTGGGTTGTCAGCTTTTGTCACCTCCCACTCTAGTTTTGAAAATTTCGCCATTCATTCCTATGGGACCAATTTCGTCGCAAAAACGACGATATTTCGTGAACCATTCGGCGAAACGTTCCACAAAGTAATAGCACACCAATTAAGTGACATTGAGGCCGGATTCACACTGGTATTTTTCAGCTTTTCACAAAGTTCCACAAGGTAATAGCACACCAATTAAATGACATTGAACATTTCGCCATTCATTCCTATGGGACCAATTTCGCCGCAAAAACTACAATATTTCGTGGACCATTCGGCGAAACGTTCCACAAAGTAATAGCACACCAATCGGGAACAATCCGCACCTTCGGTATATTACTGTCTATGTAGTTTAAAAGCTATGGGAGGAGTTAGGGTGATATGATCATGGGGTTGTCAGCTTTTGTCACCTCCCACTCTAGTTTTGAACATTTCGCCATTCATTTCTATGGGACCAATTTCACTGCAAAAACGACGATATTCCGTGAACCATTCGGCGAATGTGTAAAAACTGTGGGAGGAGTTAGGGTGGTAAATTATCAGCATTATCAAGCCTCACAGATGAAGGTATGGCCACATGCATTTGGGGGGTTTCAGCATCTTGTGTTTACAACCACTGTTTCCTAGCAACGCTCATGTACTGTTTATGCTTCACACGCACTGCTCAATACACAACACAATGTAATTTCTACACAATACAATTCCTATCAAAACTGCCCCATCATATTGCCACCATCAAAACTGCCCCATCATAATTGCCCCATTAAAACTGCCCCATTATATTGCCACCATCAAACCTGCCCCATCAGAATTGCCCTATCAAAACTGCCCCATCATAATTGCCCCATTAAAACTGCCCCATAATAATTGCCCCACCAAAACTGCCCCACCATATTGCCACCATCAAAACTGCCACATCAGAATTGCCCCATTAAAACTGCCCCATCAGAATTGCCCTATCAAAACTGCCCCATCATATTCCTCTATTATAAATCAGTACATGGTGTGTCTGTCCCCTCCCCCGGGCTCTGTAATCAGAGCTGAGATGCTCCAGCCACCTCCCCCCCTGTGTATAACAGAAGCTTTGGTAACCATGGCAACAAAACAAACACAGTACACTCTGATTAATGGCTAAAATTTCCTGAAATGACCTCTAAACAAAAAGCTTTTTCTCAAAAACTATAAATCCTACAGCGAAGATCTTTATATTGTGAGAATCACAAGACCCAGACCTAGATTTTGATCTATAGTATGTCTCTGAAATATTAAAAATGAAGGCACAGTCGCAGTTTAGATATTGCCCTTCAAATTTGGAGGGGGCTAGAGTGTAGTTTCAATGAATGTCAATGGACGGCGTGAGTTGCAAACAAATGGTCATATTGTGAAAACTATCAGGACTATGGCTTATCTGTGGACATGTTTAGTGGCAGCAGGGATAGCTGAACGTTTTGATATAAGATTTGTGTAGGTGGGCTTGAAAATGAGGGAGTGGCGGCAGTTTAGAAATCATGTTCTGATTTTTCAGTTTTTGTCACCTCCCACTCTAGTTTCCCCATTCATTCCTATGGGACCAATTTCGCCGCAAAAACAACGATATTTTGTGAACCATTCGGCGAAACGTTCCACAAAATAATAGCACACCATTCGGGAACAATCCGCACGTTTCGGTATATTACTTGTCTATGTAGTGTAAAAACTGTGGGAGGAGTTAGGGTGGTAAATTTGGCTATAATAATAAGAATAACTAGAAAATGCATTTCCTGGGAAAAATGCGTGGGAATGCTGAATAGCTAAATTGCTAAAATGGCCGCCATCAAAACTGCCCCATCATACTGCCATCAAAACTGCCCCATCAGAATTGCCCCATCAAAATTGTCCCCATTAAAACTGCCCCATCATATTGCCACCATCAAAACTGCCCCATCAGAATTGCCCCATCAAAACTGCTCCATCAAAATTGTCCCCATTAAAACTGCCCCATCATATTGCCACCATCAAAACTGCCCCATCAGAATTGCTGCATCAAAATTGTCCCATCATATTGCCACCATCAGAATTGCCCCATCAAAACTGCCCCATCATATTGCCACCATCAAAACTGCCCCATCAGAATTGCCCCATCATATTACCACCATCAAAACTGCCCCATCATATTGCCACCATCAAAACTGCCCCCATCATATTGCCATCAAAACTGCCCCATTAGAATCGCCCCATCAAAATTGTCCCCATCAAAACTGCCCCATCAGAATTGCCCCATCAAAACTAAAAGTAATTTTTTTTTCAAAAGTCATTTTTTTTTCAAAAGTAATTTTTTTTTTCAAAAATGAATTTTTTTTTCAAAAATATATTTTTTTTTCAAAAATATATTTTTTTTTTCAAAAATAATTTTTTTTTTTCAAAAATAATTTTTTTTTTCAAAAATATTTTTTTTTTTTTCAAAAATATTTTTTTTTTCAAAAATAATTTTTTTTTTTCAGAAATATTTTTTTTTTCAAAAAATTATTTTTTTTTTCAAAAATATATTTTTTTTTCAAAAATAATTTTTTTTTTCAAAAATATTTTTTTTTTTTCAAAAATGATTTTTTTTTTTTTTCAAAAATATTTTTTTTTTTCAAAAATTTTTTTTTTTTCAAAAATATATTTTTTTTTTCAAAAATAATTTTTTTTTTCAAAAATATATTTTTTTTTTTCAAAAATGATTTTTTTTTTTTCAAAAATATTTTTTTTTTTTCAAAAATTTTTTTTTTTTCAAAAATATTTTTTTTTTTTCAAAAATATATATTTTTTTTCAAAAATAATTGCTGAATAGCTAAATTGCTAAAACGACCGCCATCAAAACTGCCCCATCATCCTGCCATCAAAACTGCCCAAACAAAATTGTCCCCATTAAAACTGCCCCATCATACTGCCACCATCAAAACTGCCCCCATCAAAACTGCCCCATCATATTGCTACCTTTAAAACTGCTCCATAAAAATTGCCACCATCAAAACTGCCCCATCAGAATTGCCCCATCAAAACTGCCCCATCATAATTGCCACCATCAAAACTGCCCCATCAGAGTTACACCATCAAAACTGCCCCATCATATTCCTCTATTATAAATCAGTACATGGTGTGTCTGTCCCCTCCCCCGGGCTCTGTAATCAGAGCTGAGATGCTCCAGCCACCTCCCCCCCTGTGTATAACAGAAGCTTTGGTAACCATGGCAACAAAACAAACAGTACACTCTGATTAATGGCTAAAATTTCCTGAAATGACCTCTAAACAAAAAGCTTTTTCTCAAAAACTGTAAAAGATATCAAACTGAAAAGATATAGCCAGATAGCTGAATATTTTGTGAACATTTTAAAGTTTGTTTGGTGTCTCTAGGTGAAAGTATGAAGGAGCTGAAACTTTTGGGAGCGGAAGAAGAATTTAAGGATTTCAAGCATGCTCCCATTGACTTCAATGTTAAAAAAAAGTGTTAAAAAGCTTAATATTTTAAAAAGTATAAATGGTAGAAAAAAAGTTGAAAAAGAGCACACCTCAGCTAAGAGAGACGAACATTTTAATAGTTGAATGGTTTTAATAGCTGAAAGTATGCAGAAGTTACGCAGAACCAAAAAACGTACGGAATAAAATTAAAATTAAAATTAAAAATAAATAAAATTGAATAACAATAAAGCAGTCCCACTAATAAGAACTAGAAAAGCTACAATTTCTGGGGAAATTGTGAAAAGTGTTCTTGCCTCTACAACTGGAGTGGGCGGAGTAACTGGATGGAGTGGCTTGAGTAACTGTGAAAAGTGTTAAAACGCTTAATATTTTAAAAAGTATAAATAGTGGTAAAAATTTTGAAGTCCCATCATTAGCTGAAAGAGCTGAACATTTTTTCAAAAGTTTTTTTTTTTTTTCAAAAATGAATTATTTTTTTTCAAAAATGATTTTTTTTTTTTTCAAAAATGATTTTTTTTTTTTTCAAAAATGATTATTTTTTTTAATGAAAATTTTTTTTTCAAAAATATTTTTTTTTTCAAAAAATATTTTTGTTTTTCAAAAATGAATTTTTTTTTTCAAAAATGAATTATTTTTTTTCAAAAATATTTTTTTTTTCAAAAATGATTTTTTTTCAAAAATATTTTTTTTTTCAAAAATGATTTTTTTTTTCAAAAATGAATTATTTTTTTTCAAAAATGAATTTTTTTTTCAAAAATTAATTTTTTTTTCAAAAATGATTTTTTTTTTTCAAAAATTATTTTTTTTTTCAAAAATTATTTTTTTTTTCAAAAATTATTATTTTTTTTCAAAAATATTTTTTTTTTCATGGGGTGGTCATAATGTTTTGGCTGATCATGGGGTTGTCAGCTTTTGTCACCTCCCACTCTAGTTTTGAACATTTCGCCATTCATTCCTATGGGACCAATTTCACCGCAAAAACGACGATATTTCGTGAACCATTCTGTGAAACGTTCCACAAAATAATTTTTTTTTCATGGGGCGGTCATAATGTTTTGGCTGATCATGGAGTTGTCAGCTTTTGTCACCTCCCACTCTAGTTTTGAACATTTCGCCATTCATTCCTACGGGACCAATTTCACCGCAAAAACGACGATATTTCGTGAACCATTCGGTGAAACGTTCAACAAAGTAATAGCACACCAATCGGGAACAATCCACACGTTTTGGTATATTACTTGTCTCTGTAGTTTAAAAACTGTGGGAGGAGTCTACAAGCATTATCAAGTCTAGCAGATGAAGTCACATGCATTTGGGATGTCTCAGCATCTTGTGTTTACAACCACTGTTTCCTAGCAACGCTCATGCCCTGTTTATGCTTCACAAATACTGCTCAATACACAATAGACAGGATAATGAAATATTTAACAACTGTACAGTAATTAAAATGGCCGTATTTTAAAAACTATACATCCTACAGCGAAGATCTTTATATTGTGAGAATCACAAGACCCAGACCTAGATTTTGATGTATAGTATGTCTCTGAAATATTAAAATTGAAGGCACGGTCGCAGTTTAGAAATTGCCCTTCAAATTTGAAGGGGCTAGAGTGTAGTTTCAATGAATGTCAATGGACGGTGTGAGTTGCAAACAAATGGTCATATTATGAAAACTATCAGGACTATGGCTTAGCCGTGGACATGTTTAGTGGCAGCAGGTATAGCTGAACGTTTTCATATAAGATTTGTGTAGGTGGGCTTGAAAATGAGGGAGTGGTGGCAGTTTAGAAATCATGGTCTGATTTTTCAGCTTTTGTCACCTCCCACTCTAGTTTCCCCATTCATTCCTATGGGACCAATTTCGCCGCAAAAATGACGATATTTCGTGAACCATTTGGCGAAACATTCCACAAAATAATAGCACACCATTCGGGAACAATCCGCACGTTTCGGTATATTACTTGTCTATGTAGTGTAAAAACTGTGGGAGGAGTTAGGGTGGTAAATTTGGCTATAATAATAATAAGAATAATATATATGTGAGATAACAGTAAGTGGTCTTGCTATGCAAGAACACTTAATAATATATATGTGAGATAACAGTAAGTGGTCTTGCTATGCAAGAACACTTAATAATATATATGTGAGATAACAGTAAGTAGTCTTGCTATGCAAGAACACTTAATAACTAGAAAAGCTACAATTTCTGGGGAAATTGTGAAAGTGTTCTTGCCTCTACAACTGGAGTGGGCGGAGTAACTGGGTGGGGTGGAGTGGCTTGAGTAACTGTGAAAAGTGTTAAAAAGCTTAATATTTTAAAAAGTATAAATAGTAGGAAAAAAGTTCCATCATTAGCTGAAAAGCTGAACATTTTTTTCAAAAGTAATTTTTTTTTTTCAAAAATGATTTTTTTTTTTCAAAAGTAATTTTTTTTTTCAAAAGTAATTTTTTTTTTCAAAAATAATTTGTTTTTCTTCAAAAATGAATTATTTTTTTTCGAAAATGATTTTTTTTTTCAAAAATGATTTTTTTTTTCAAAAATAATTTTTTCTTTTAAAAAATGAATTTTTTTTTTTTTTAAATAATTTTTTTTTTTTCAAAAATGAATTTTTTTTTTTCAAAAATGAATTATTTTTTTTCAAAAATGATTTTTTTTTTTCAAAAATATTTTTTTTTATGGGGCGGTCATAATGTTTTGGCTGATCATGGGGTTGTCAGCTTTTGTCACCTCCCACTCTAGTTTTGAACATTTCGCCATTCATTCCAATGGGACCAATTTCGTTGCAAAAACGACGATATTTCGTGAACCATTCGGCGAAACGTTCCAGAAAGTAATAGCACACCAATTAAATGACATTGATTCCGGATTCACACTGGTATATTTCAGCTTTTCACAAAGTTCCACAAAGTAATAGCACACCAATTAAATGACATTGAACATTTCACCATTCATTCCTATGGGACCAATTTTGCCGCAAAAACTACGATATTTCGTGAACCATTAGGTGAAACGTTCCACAAAGTAATAGCACACCAATCGGGAACAATCCGCACGTTTCGGTATATTACTTGTCTCTGTAGTGTAAAAACTGTGGGAGGAGTCTACAAGCATTATCACGTCTAGCAGATGAAGTCACATGCATTTGGGGTGTCTCAGCATCTTGTGTTTACCACTGTTTCCTAGCAACGCTCATGCCCTGTTTATGCTTCACAAATACTGCTCCATACACAATAGACCGGACCATGATAGATGTAGTAACTATGCAGTAATTCAAATGACCGTATTTTAAAAACTATAAATCCTACAGTGAAGATCTTTATATTGTGAGAATCACAAGACCCAGACCTAGATTTTGATGTATAGTATGTCTCTGAAATATTAAAAATGGAGGCACGGTCGCAGTTTAGAAATTGCCCTTCAAATTTGAAGGGGCTAGAGTGTAGTTTCAATGAATGTCAATGGACGGCGTGAGTTGCAAACAAATGGTCATATTGTGAAAACTATCAGGACTATGGCTTAGCCGTGGACATGTTTAGTGGCAGCAGGGATAGCTGAACGTTATGATATAAGATTTGTGTAGGTGGGCTTGAAAATGAGGGAGTGGTGGCAGTTTAGAAATCATGTTCTGATTTTTTAGCTTTTGTCACCTCCCACTCTAGTTTCCCCATTCATTCCTATGGGACCAATTTCGCCGCAAAAATGACGATATTTCGTGAACCATTTGGCGAAACATTCCACAAAATAATAGCACACCATTCTGGAACAATCTGCACGTTTCGGTATATATCTTGTCTATGTAGTGTAAAAACAGTGGGAGGAGTTAGGGTGGTAAATTTGGCTATAATAATAATAAGAATAATAACTAGAAAAGGTACAATTTCTGGGGAAATTGTGAAAGTGTTCTTGCCTCTACAACTGGAGTGGGCGGAGTAACTGGGTGGGGTGGAGTGGCTTGAGTAACTGTGAAAAGTGTTAAAAAGCTTAATATTTTAAAAAGTATAAATAGTAGTAAAAAAGTTCCATCATTCGCTGAAAGAGCTGAACATTTTTTTCAAAAGTAATTTTTTTTTTCAAAAATGAATTTTTTTTAATCAAAAATGATTTTTTTTTCTTCAAAAATGATTTTTTTTTTCAAAAGTAATTTTTTTTTCAAAGGTAATTTTTTTTTTCAAAAATGAATTTTTTTATTTCAAAAATAATTTTTTTTTCGAAATTATTATTTTTTTTCAAGTAATTTTTTTTTCAAAAATAATTTTTTTTTTCAAAAATATTTTTTTTTTCAAATATATTTTTTTTTCAAAAATATTTTTTTTTTTAAAAGAAATTTTTTTTCAAAAATATTTTTTTTTTCAAAAATAATTTTTTTTTTTCAAAAATATATTTTTTTTCAAAAATATATATTTTTTTTTTTCAAAAATGATTTTTTTTTTTTCAAAAATTATTTTTTTACTTTTTTCAAAAAAATTTTTTTTTTTTCAAAAATATTTTTTTTTTTACATGGGGCGGTCATAATGTTTTGGCTGATCATGGGGTGGTCATAATGTTTTGGCTGATCATGGGGTTGTCAGCTTTTGTCACTTCCCACTCTAGTTTTGAACATTTCGCCATTCATTCCTATGGGACCAATTTTGCCGCAAAAACGTCATTTCGTGGACCATTCGGCAAAACATTCCAAAAAGTAATAACACACCAATCGGGAACAATCCGCTCGTTTTGGTATATTATTTGTCTCTGTAGTGTGAAAACTGTGGGAGGAGTCTACAAGCATTATCAAGTCTAGCAGATGAAGTCACATGCATTTGGAGTGTCTCAGCATCTTGTGTTTACAACCACTGTTTCCTAGCAACGCTCATGCCCTGTTTATGCTTCCCAAATACTGCTTCATCAAAACTGCCCCATCAGAATTACCCCATCAAAACTGCCCCATCATATTCCTCTATTATAAATCAGTACATGGTGTGTCTGTCCCCTCCCCCGGGCTCTGTAATCAGCTGAGATGCTCCAGCCACCTTCCCCCCCTGTGTATAACAGAAGCTTTGGTAACCATGGCAACAAAACAAACACTAACAGTACACTCTGATTAATGGCTAAAATTTCCTGAAATGACCTCTAAACAAATGGCCGTATTTTAAAAACTATACATCCTACAGCGAAGATCTTTATATTGTGAGAATCACAAGACCCAGACCTAGATTTTGATGTATAGTATGTCTCTGAAATATTAAAAATGAAGGCACAGTCGCAGTTTAGAAATTGCCCTTCAAATTTGGAGGGGGCTAGAGTGTAGTTTCAATGAATGTCAATGGACGGCGTGAGTTGCAAACAAATGGTCATATTGTGAAAACTATCAGGACTATGGCTTAGCCGTGGACATGTTTAGTGGCAGCAGGGATAGCTGAACGTTTTGATATAAGATTTGTGTAGGTGGGCTTGAAAATGAGGGAGTGGCGGCAGTTTAGAAATCATGTTCTGATTTTCCAGCTTTTGTCATCTCCCACTCTAGTTTCCCCATTCATTCCTATGGGACCAATTTCGCCGCAAAAACGACGATATTTCGTGAACCATTCGGCGAAACGTTCCACAAAGTAATAGCACACCATTCGGGAACAATCCACACGTTTCGGTATATTACTTGTCTATGTAGTGTAAAAACTGTGGGAGGAGTTAGGGTGGTAAATTTGGCTATAATAATAAGAATAATATATATGTGAGATAACAGTAAGTGGTCTTGCTATGCAAGAACACTTAATAATATATACGTGAGATAACAGTAAGTGGTCTTGCTATGCAAGAACTCTTAATAATAAGAATAAGAATAATTTATATATGTGAGATAACAGTATGTGGTCTTGCTATGCAAGAACACTTAATAATAATATATATGTGAGATAACAGTAAGTGGTCTTGCTATGCAAGAACACTTAATAATAAGAATAATAATAATATATATGTGAGATAACAGTAAGTGGTCTTGCTATGCAAGAACACTTAATAACTAGCAAAGGTGCAATTTCTGGGGAAATTGTGAAAAGTGTTCTTGCCTCTACAACTGGAGTGGGCGGAGTAACTGAGGGGAGTGGCTGGAGTAACTGTTGTGTGGTTGGAGTAACTGTGGAAAGGTTGAACTGGGCAGATGGGCAGAGTAACTGTGTGGAGTGTTTGTAGTGAGTAAAGATAGTAAACATTACACTAACCAATTGATTGATCAAATTTAAAAAGTGCACAAGTGCTAATGATGTAGAAGGTAGAAATATCGGTAAATTACTTTGTCGGACACAGACTTAAGGGTTACCAGGATTTATTCCACCCCAGCCAAAGCATAGCACCTGACGGACTCGCGTCCCAAAATCAAGTGTGTCAAAAACAGTTTACACAGTGTACATATAATTTCAATATATTGCATCACAAGCGAACTGGCGGTATATTTCCATTATACATTGTATTAACATTTTGAACAGTCAACTTTTTGAACTTTTTTTTAAACCCTTACAAATTTTCAGTTTCTCTGCAGTTTTGCTCCTTGCTGTTTCTTTATCTGTCTTACTAATCAGCAAGCAGGCTATAGCACAGGAAGGAGAGGGTAAGTGTGATGAGGACAGATGTCTGTGATGGATGGGGGGGAGTAAGTGAGTTCAGTGTCTAACAAGTACACCGAACATGAAATATAGAGAATGATTTTTAGCTAATTGTAAATGGTCCCACATGAGTAAAACTGACATAAAACTCACATAACATAAACTGACCCTCATTGCCACTGTATTATCTGTTTGATGACCACTGTCTCACAACCACTGTTTCCTGGCATCACTCATGCCCTGTATATGCAGGCTCTAAGCGTGTTCTAAACCACTGTTCAAAACACAATACACAGGATCATGATAGCTGTAATAACTGTGCAGTACTCCTGACTGGAGACAGTGCTGCAACCTGGAGATGTAAATGTGATCCAACAGTGTGTTTTTTTCTGTGGTGGCTGCCCAGACCAGTTGGGTATATCCTCTTGAGTGAAGAAGGTCAGATATTGGCTTCTTTTCTCTGCACAGAAAATCTTCATTGAAATCTCCACAGAGTATTATAGGTTGGCAATCCATTATTTCCAAAGATTCCAAGAGGCCCAGCAGGTTAGTAAGGAATTGGCCAATACTGTAATCCGCTGGCCTGTAAACAACAGCGATCAAAGCTTGTACAGGGGACTCCAGTTTGACAACCAAGAACTCCAAGTCAGTCACATTGTGATGACACTGCTTTTCAAAGGCCTTGAAATGGTTTCTGACATACAAGGCGACACCTCCACCACTTTTACTTGCAATGTCAGGAAGGTTCGTGTACGAGAGGTGTCTGTTGTGTTTGAACAGGTTGTAGCCCTCCAGCTGGAGACTTTCAGCAACAGAAGAGCCTGAGAGATGAGTTTCAGTGAAACATAAAACATCTCCAAGTGTCAACTCATGGTGAGATTTGATATCTTCAATGTGAGCTGGTAATCCTTCCGTGTTGTGATGGATAATTGTTAATGTTTGCTGTTTGTCTGTTGTCTGTAGAAACTTTAAGAGGGGCATAACACTTTTCAGTGATGCATTCTTCATTGAATCCAGGGAGGCTGTGATTTCAGGATCAGCAAAGATCTTCTTCTCATCAAAGTCGGTTATGTACCGTCCTTGCAGTGTAGTCGTTCTACTCAGAGCAACATAGGCCATTCCCGGTTGGAAGACCCATTTCAATGAGACTACTGCTGACTGTATCGACATCCCCTGACACTTATGAATCATACATGCAAAAGCCAACTTCAGGGGGAACTGCCTGCGAACAACTCCTTTCTGTCTCAGGTTTTCCTCTACCCTTTCTATGTACACCAAGTTGTCAGCATCACAAGACGACTTGTTACGGTATCTCTGTCCTGCATTTGGATTGTCCAGCATAAGCCCAAGCTTGTTTACCGTAGTAGTACCATTCTCAGTCTGGATGATTATTCTTGCAATCTTGCCAAATGTCCCGTTAACAAGCCCGTCTTCTACATCAATGTTTCTTGTGATCATGATACGGGCACCTTCAGCTGCTTGCAGTGTGTCAATCAGATTGTCTTTGTGTCCTTTGAAAGGTTGGTGTTGCCTCAGCATCACTCCTGTCTTAGGGTCTTTTCTGTAATCGTCGGCATCTATGTTGGTGACGTTTGAATGGAGAACAGACACAGTTGCAGCATTATGTTTGTGAACCTCTTTGTTGGTGGCAAATATGTGTAGCACGTCATTAGGGCAGTGGGTGGGATCTGTAAAAGCCTGAGCAAGCAGAGCTTTGTCATCATTGCTTAAGGTGACAGTCTTCTGCTTGACTCTGATTCTATTCAAAAGCTCAGCAAATGAAATGTCATCCTTCTGTCGCATGATCTCTGTCAGCGTGATCATCTGAAAGTTGTCTTTCCAGAGGTCATTGGTATTTTCCTCAAACACGCAGAGTGGCTTACTTTTTCCCAGCGGGGGGACCTGGTAAAAGTCTCCTACTGCTAGTACTGACATACCACCAAAAGGTTTCTTACTGCCTTTGATTTGCTGTAATCTCCAGTTGATGTAGGCAAACAGGGGCTTTGAAATCATTGACACCTCGTCAATAACAATGATCTCTGCATTTTTTTTTTTTTTTAAATCTTTATTTAAATTTTTCACAGACCATACAAAACCTGAGAGAGTCGCCGAGGCTACAACATATACAGTAATAAAATTAACAAAAACATTCCATGGTCTCAACATCCTCTCTCAGTAACCCCTCCCATCCCACCCCCCCTAACCCCAAACCCCTCCACCCTTCCCCCCCAAGCAGACCTCTATTTCCTTTTCCCTTTCTCCGATGTGGTTACTGGATACCCCCTTGGGACAGCTCACTTCGAGACTAATTCGGCATATGAAGGGGAATTCCTAAAGGTCAACCACATTGCCCATCTACCTCTCCTTGATGCATCATCTCTAAGAAGCCCCTCTATATCCCCTTTCTCTAAAATATACAGTCCCTGTATTTTAAGCAGCCAGTCCCTGATATTAGGACCTTCTGTGTTTTGCCAATTCTTGGGGATTTCACTTTTTGCGGTGTTTAATAGTACTGGAATTAAAGACATATTGTACTCCCTCTTACCTCCTTCCGCACTGTGGAACAAACAAATCCATGGGTCACATGGTACTGATCTGCCCGTGATCGTTTTAATTATTTGGATTACTTTTACCCAGAATTTTTTGACCACTGGGCAGCTCCACCAAATATGAGCCATGGATCCCGGCATCCCACATCCCCTCCAGCAATTAGGGGACCTATCTGGTTGATATTTATTAATCTGTAGGGGCGTGGCATACCATCTGGATAGGCATTTATAATTTGACTCTATTGTTTTTATGTCAGAAGCCGTACTGTGTGTGGCTTTTAGTATGTTGCCCTTTGCGTTTTCATCTAATGATACCCCAAGGTCTATCTCCCATTTCTTAACGAATGGTGGCATTTCCAACTCCTCCGCACTCAGTAATATTTTATATATGGCCGAAATGTAACCTTTCAGCTTATTATTATTAAATAACTTCTCTATTGGCAAAAGATTGTTCTCCTCCCGTATCGGAGCCGGGAGGCTTTTAACAAAGTGCGATAGTTGTGTATACCGCCATCGGTCAAGCCTCATTAGCTCTCTATATGTGTTTATGTGCTCATACGTGCCTATTTTCCCTTTCTTCATAATGTGTTTAACTTGTGTCTTGTTGTTTATAATCCAGTTGCCCCCCACTTCCTCCATCCCTGGAGGAAACAGCTCATTATTTTTTAAAAAAATCAATGGTGAATTGTATTCCCACCCGTTTGAAGTGTGCATCCAATCCCAAATTTTAAAAGTGTGCTGTGTAATAGTGTGTGTATTTGGACCTAGTGTTCTACAACCTGGGGGATTCCAAAGTATTGTGTTCAAACGTGCTCCACTTAAACCTATTTCCAGGTTGACCCATCTTTTGGTGGTCTCTCCCTTAACCCAGTCAACTGCTCGTGCTATTGCTATTGCGTGATGATATTTTTTAAAGTCCGGGAGGGCCAGTCCCCCATAGGCTTTCCCTCTACATAATTCTTTGTGTGCTACCCTTGGTCTCTTATTTTTCCAAATGAAACCCTTTAGTATTTGTGTTAACTTTTTAAAATAAATTTGAGGCAATGGGATAGGCAACATTTGCATCTTATAAAATACCTTTGGGGCCAGCGCCATTTTTACTGCATTGATTCGCCCTATCCATGAGGTCGGGCAGTGACTCATCCTCTTCGTCTCTAATCGGACTTCATCCAGCAGGGGCAAAAAATTCAGGGCATACGTCCTCTGCATAGAGTTTGTCAACTTAACCCCTAGGTATTGAATATTGTCCCTTACTGGGAAGTTAAAAGTGTCCCTGATCCAGACCTCATCCCTCCTGTCCATGCCGACACTCAGAGCCTCTGATTTTCCCAAATTGATCTTGTAGTTTGATAACTCACTGTATTTCTTGATGATCGCTAATATGTTAGGGATCGAGATCCTCGGGTTTGTGATGTATAGGAGGACGTCGTCGGCATATGCAGCCAATTTATGTTCCTCTTTCCCTACCATACACCCCTTAATATCAGGATTTTTACGGAGAGCAGCTAGCAACGGCTCCAGTGTCAACACGAACAGGAGGGGGGACAACGGACAGCCCTGTCTAGTGCCGTTTTTCATCTCAAACTGAGCTGAGGGGGAATTGTTGACCCTGACAAAGGCGGAGGGGTGGTGATACAGAACTTTCATCCATTTTAGCATTTTTTCTCCCACCCCCATGGCTTCCAACGTTTTGAACATGAAACCCCAGTCTACCCTGTCAAAGGCCTTTTCGGCGTCAATTGACAGGAATAGACCTGGGGTTCCATTGCTCTTGAAGGCCTCCATCAGGAGCAAGGACCGCACCCCATTGTCTTTGCTTTCTCTCCCGGGGACAAAGCCCGCCTGATCCGGATGGGCCAGGTACGCCATCTTTCCCCTAAGTCTGGATGCAAGCACCTTTGCGTACAGTTTAGTATCAGCGTTTATAAGCGCTATAGGTCTGTAACTGGAGCAAAGGGTGCGGTCCTTGCCCTCCTTGGGGATCAGGGTCACCGCTGCCAGCAGAGCTCCCTTGCTCATCTCTCCCTGGGATCCTAATTCATTCCACAGCCTACACATCCTCGGGATCAGTGTTTTTCCAAATGTTTTAAAGAAGGCCGCTGTAAAGCCGTCCGGTCCTGGGCTTCTCCCCGGGGGAGAGGAACCCAGGGCAAGACTAATTTCCTCCTCTGTTATGGGTCTATCAAGTTCTTTTGAGTCTGATTCGGACAGTTTATGCAACCCTGCTTCTGTAAGAAAAGCCTCTGCGCTATTGTTGGTCCCTTTGTTACCCCCTGATTTGCTCACTGAGTATAGGGCTTTGAAGTAATGCCTAAATTCTTCTCCAATTTCCCCCGAAGCGTATTTAAATAATCCATTTTTGTTTTGTATCTTATCTATAAAGTTTATGTCCCGTTTTTTCCTCAAAGTTTTGGCCAGGTGTTTTCCTGCTTTGTTACCCCACTTGAACCTTTCTCTTATGAATCTGTTCATTATGTGTTGCGTCTCCTGATCCATTAAGTCCCTCAATTCATCTCTTTTGGTGGTTAGGTGCATCAATAGAGTCTTGTCCGGGCCTCTGTAAGCTTTATGTAGCTGCTCTAACCTAAAAATGTCTGCAATGAGTGCTTTTTTTCTTTTTGTTCTTTCTTTTTTCAACCCTGCACCTATCGAGATCAGTATCCCTCTTATGTATGCTTTAAAGGTTTCCCAGACCATCATCCCCCCTATTTCGCCCGTATCGTTGGTTAGGAAAAAATCATCTATCTCCCGCTGAATTCTTTCTACGGTTTTGGGGTCTTTGATTAAGTTCTCGTTTTTTTTTTTTTTTTTTTTTTTTCTTTCAAATTATTTTATTGGTTTTTGCAGAGAAATACAGAGTACAATTGAGAGATTGTACGTCGTGCAACGACGTAGAGTATAACTAGAAATAAAACAACAAAAATTTGCAAACAGGCATTATACATAAAAGTCAGCAGCTTGTCATTGGTTTGAGCGCGCTCAGATGGTCATGGGTATCTTATTTCGCTGTATTATGGTTGCATTACTTTGCAGTTAGGGCCTCTTCTCCCCTCGCAACACCCCTCTTGGGATCTCTTTGTGTTGCAAGGGGAGAGCGGCTCCCACGTGAACTTTGTTAGGTACAGAGAGTTTCCAGTTGTGATAAGGTGTTAAATTTCTATAGTAGTCGAGATGTAACTCGCATGCCTAAGATATGGTAAACAGATTGCTCGGTCAAGAAGGTCTAGGGTTGAGTTTTGGGAGTCTGGGTTTGGGGTGCAGCATTAGTCCAGTTAGTCCAGGGAGACCATTGTTTACTGGCTTGTGTGACTCGACCATTGCTGGTAGCCACTATCACTTCGTAGCTGAAGTGTAGTGATACCAGGTCAATGGTTTGTGTTATGTTTGGTGGTATATCTGACTTCCAGTTCCGTGTTATATTGAGTCTGGAAGCCAAGAGAATATGAGTTATTGTGTGTCTGAGAGGTCCAGGTATGTTTTCTATGGTTAAATTTAGAAGCGCCAATTCTGGTGAGGGTGGGATAGGGCACTTTGTAATGTTGGCTATCAGAGCAAACGTGTCTAACCAGAATTTTCGGATGAGGGGGCATGTCCAGAAAATATGAATCATGTCTCCTCTAGATGCTTTGCATCTCCAGCAAGTCATGGGAGTGTGGGAGTGGAAGGTAGCTAACTTTACTGGGGTTAAGTACCAGCGGAGCGAGATTTTTTGGGTGAGTTCCCAGAGTGATGAACATTGGGTTACTTTGTAAGTGGACTTGAGAGCCAGTTGCCATTGTGCGTCAGAGAAGGTACTGCTAAGATCTTTTTCCCATTGGTAATGGGGGATCAACTTAGTAAAGGATCTTTTCCCTTGTAGCAGGGTGTAGAAGTAGGATATACCTTTGGGCTTTGGAGTGGGGTTTGTGAGGAATTGCCAGGATTTTTGAGGGATGTTGTAATGGAGGCGAGGAAGTTTACTTAGGCAGTGATGTATACGAAGGAATGTAAATCTTTCCCCGTCTGGCAGATTGTATTCTGTTTGTAGTTGGGAGAAGGATTTAATTTGGTTTCCTTGTAGTAGGAGGTGTATCGAGTGTATTCCATTGATGGACCAGTTGGAGAGTCTGAGGTCAGGTGATAAATGATGTAGTGACTCCAGGGGAATATGGAGGTGTGTGTTGGGGGGGGTGCATTCTGAGAGGGCGAGCATTTTTTCCCAGGCGTAGACTGAGGCCTTCATTGTCGGGGAGATGGAGGGTGAGACATACGAGCCCAGAGGGATACTCATTAACCAGTTTTTTAGGTTTGGGCGTACTAGTGAGGAATTTTCTATCTGGGCCCAAAGAGATTGAGTTGTGGGTTGGAACCACTCTGGGAGTTGCGCGAGTATGGCCGCTAGGTAGTAGTCTCTGAAATCTATGGATCCTGTGCCTCCCGCTAGTCTGTGTTTAATTAATTTGGCGTGTGCGCATCTGGGCTTTTTCCCGTTCCAAAGAAACTTGGTAAAGAGTGATTGGAGAGACTTAAAGAACGAGGCGGGAATGGGGATTGGTAGTGTTCGGAAGTAGTATAATATTTGAGGTAGACATGTCATCTTGAAGGCTGCCAGTCTCCCCGACCATGAGAGCTCGTGCTTTGTGATTTGTTGTGAATCAGTTGTGATTTTGTGAAGGAGTGGGAGAAAGTTAGATGAGTATAAATTCTTTGTCGTTTTCGGGAGTTGGATTCCCAGGTATGTGATTTCTTTGTCTGCCCATGTGAAGGAGTATTGTGCCTGGAGTAAGTTCTTAGTGGTGGCATCTATATTGATGTCTAGAATGGAGGATTTGGATGTGTTTAATTTATAGTACGATACTTTACTGAACCAGTTTAATGTGGATTGTACTTCTGCTAGTGATGTTGTGGGATTAGTGAGTATTAAGATAACATCGTCCGCGAAGAGACTAATTTTATGGGTGACGGGACCTATTTGTATTCCGGATATTGTAGTGTTGGATCTAATGTGCTGTGCTAGAGGTTCCATTAATAAATTGAAGATGAGTGGGGACAGGGGGCATCCTTGACGCGTTCCATTTGTGATTGGGAATGGTTTTGAAAGCATACCTTCCGTGAATACTTGGGCCGAAGGGGTGGTATACATAGCTAGTATGGCTCTAAGGATGTGGTCTCTGAAACCAAATTTCTGAAGGACCAATTCTAGGTAGGTCCAGTGAACCCTGTCGAACGCCTTCTCTGCATCCAAGGACAAGAGCAAAGAAGGCGTTCCGGTGGATTCTGCGTGGTGGATCAGGTTGATCATTCTTCTGGTGGCATCTGGTGCCTGTCTTCCTTTGGTGAATCCTGTCTGGTCTCTATGTATGAGGGTGGGTATAATATCTAAAAGGCGTGTGGCGATTGTCTTAGCGTAAATTTTCAGGTCAAGGTAGAGTAGGGATATTGGTCTAAAGTTTTTGGGGGAGTCTGGGTCTTTCCCTGGTTTGGGAATCGTAACTATTAGTGCATTCAAGTAGTCATTCGGAAAATTGGAAGAGGAGGCAGCGTTATTAAATAGCTCAGTAATGTGTGGGACTATCTGTGGGGAATACTGTTTGTAGTATTCGGCTGTTAGGCCGTCAGGACCTGGGGCTTTCCCATTAGGTAGGGAATCAATTGATGTCTGAACTTCCTGCTCTGTAAAGGGCTTATTTAAATTATCTAGTTGAGTGCCTGTTAGGGTGGGTAATTGAATAGATTGGAGAAAATGGTTGATCTCGGCTGATGTTGGTTGCGGTGTGCTAGCATCGCGTTTTAAGTTGTAAAGGTCGCTATAGTAATCGCTGAAAGCGTTAGCTATTTCCTGAGGATTGGACTGGGGGATATTCGTGTGGGGGTGGATAATCTGAGAGATTTTAGACTTGAGTCTTCTGCCTCTGAGTTTCAGAGCTAGATTTTTACCTGCCTTGTTGGAGGTGGCGTAGGAAGTGGCTTTTAACTTACGCTGGAGGTATTCAAATGAGTGGAGGAGCAAGGTTTTCAGTTCTTGCCGTAGATTCAATAATTGGATGGTTTGTGGGGGTTGGGGGTTGGCTTTATGTTGTTGTTCTAGGGAGGTGATTTGGGTTGTTAGTTCATCTAAACGCTGCGTCCTCTTTTTTTTGTGAAGGGAGCTCATTTTAATTAACATACCTCTAATATAGGCCTTGTGGGCACTCCAAACCACCCCATGGTCAGACACTGTGCCTTTGTTTATAGCAAAAAATTCAGTGAGAAGGTTGGAGATTTCTGTTGTGTATTTTTCATTTTGTAGTATAAAATTGTTTGCTCGCCACAGGAATGTGTTGCGTTGTGGAGTGGAATCTGAGATAGTAATAGATATTGGGGCGTGGTCTGACCATGTTGTGGCGTGGATTTCAGATTTGCATATATTCTGAAGGAGCCACTTGTCTGTGACAAATAGATCAATTCGCGAATACGAATTATGCACGTGAGAATAGTAGGTATAGTCCTTTTCTGAGCCGTGGTGGCATCGCCATACATCAAATAGTTCCTGTGAGGACAAAAGATTTTTCAGTGGCGATATACGCCTCTTCGCCGGAGACGTAGTGTCCATGGCGACATCAGGAGCAATATTGAAATCCCCACATAGGATTAGGTGTCCTTTTTTTATCTGCTTGATTAGACGTAGAACCTTATGAAGGAATTTCTTTTGGTTGGAGTTCGGTGCATAAATGTTGGAAAGGGTATAAAAGACTTTGTTGATGGAGCATACTAAAATTAAGTAGCGACCTTCAGGATCAATTAGCATCTGGGATAGTTGGAAGTCCACTGTGTCTTTTATTGCTATCATGACGCCTTTGGATTTGGTGGAGTGACAGGCATGGAAGATATGTGGGAACTGACGATTGGTGCATAGTGGAGAGTCTGATTTTATCAGATGTGTCTCTTGAATACACAAGATGTCGCTCTGTAGAGCATTGGCAGATTTCCAAAGAGAGTGGCGTTTGGCTGGATGGTTCAGGCCTTTAGCATTAAGCGATAATATATTTAGTGGCATGGTGTTGGGAGGTGTAGGTAGGTTGGTGAGGGAAGTCACTTACAGTTAGACGACCTGGTTTACTTGCCGGAGGAGCTTGGTGACTGTAGCAGTTGGTGGATGGTGGTCTGTCGCTGGAGCCGGTAGAGGGAGGATAATAGAGCTGCAGATAGAGCAAAATGTTAATGACAGTTAACGATACAGTGCCAATGAGCAAACCGCTGAAAAGGTAACTTTGCAAAAAGTGAAAAAAGAGACGTAGAGGAGGTGTATCACACCGCTTCAACCTCTAAATGGGGGTTTAAACAGTTAGTAACGAGAGGAGCTGAGTAATCAGTGGAACAATTCGTCTAACTCCAGGGGATGTGCTGTACCGTAGTTAGGCCTATTACGGTATTAACTGTGAAGCCACCTCAGCTGGGGTGGTGATCCATGCGGCTGCGGGCCTGAGATGTGCCGGTGCGAGTTGGTGGGCTCTTGGGGGGTTCCAGAATTATTCCCCAGTTGTGGAGGAGGTGTAGGCCTTTGTGCAGGTCATGTATGACGTGGGATTGCCCATTTCTAGTGACCAGGATAGTTGCTGGATACCGCCATTTGTATGGTATTTTGTGGTTTTGAAGCCCTTTGGTTATTGGGTTTAGGTTTCTTCTTTGTTGGAGAGTATATTTGGATAGATCCGGGAAAAATTGAATTCCCGTGTACGGAGCAGGCAGTGGTGACTTATTTTTGACCCCCAGCAGGAGTTTTTCTTTGACATGGAAGAAGTGGACCCTCATCAAGACATCTCTGGGGATGGAGGCAGCTAGGTGAGATGGCTTGGCTATTCTGTGTATTCTGTCGATGATTATGTCCCTGGGGGATGCTTCTGGGACTATGACATGCATCATTTCTTTCGCATAGCGAGGTAGATCTGCAGGTAGTATGGATTCAGGGACTCCGCGCAGTTTGATATTGTTCCTGCGAGATCTGTCCTCTAAATCGGCCAGCTTGGCGCGCATCCATGTCTGTTCTTCTCTCATATCAGCACATACATCCATGACCTCATTCACTTTGGAAGTGCAGTCACTCATATCATTTTCAATGCATGTCACTCTGTCATCCATTGAGTGTATGTCTGAGGAGATTTTTGCAAACAGTGAGGAGAGATCTGTCATAAGGGAGGTCTGCAGTGAGAGCAGCATGTCCTTTAATGTGGTATCCATAACAGGCTGGCCTGAGGTGGGGAAAGCTGCCATGGATGAGTGTAGGGCCTGGTTGTTGAGAAGGGAGTTGAAAGCCTGGGCCTCAATTTGTGGGATGGGCGGCCGCTGCGGCGGCGCATCGAGCCTCATTTTAGCCTTAGCAGGGCTATTCATGAGGGTGTCACCCTCCGGGGGGTGAGGGGGTAAGGCTGGGGGGTCTGATGTAGCCGGATCTGCCAGGAATTCGTCCGGCAGATCCGTGTATGAGTCCCGCGGCGCGGCATGGCCGGCGCCATCTTGGATATCACTGACCTGCTCCGCCGGCTTGTAGGAGAATTCAGTGAGTTTTTTTGGTTGATATTCCGGGTTTCTCTTCCTAGATGTGCTGGCCATGGTCCCCGGTGTCTTGGAGGCTAGGATGGCACTGGATGAGCTTCTCTGTGCGGCCTGAGTGGTTGCTATATCTCCCCTGTGAGACGAGCTGTGGTATCAGGCGTCCATCTACAGCTCCGGTCGGCCACGCCCGATTAAGTTCTCGTTTAAGCGCCACGTAAACGGGGGTTTGTGCATCTCTTTTAGTTTTAATTTCATCATAACGGGAGCATGGTCTGATAATGTTCGAATCCCAATCTTAGTCTCGACTACTGAGTCCACCAATCTGTGATCTACCAGGAGATAGTCTAGTCTAGAATGTGTATTATACACGGGGGAAAAAAAGGAATAATCCCTCACCCCCGCATGCTGAATCCTCCACATATCTAACAACTGGCTGTCATGTAGTTTGGCCCCTACTCTTCGCAAAGTGCTTTTGCTCATCCCCCGCGTATTTGATGAGCTGTCTAGAGATGGGTCAAAACAAAAATTAAAGTCCCCTGCTACAATCACCTCTCCCTCTCTAAAATCCAGTAGCTCATCTAGGACCCTCATCAAAAATTTTGGTGGGTCTCTATTTGGGCAGTAGATGTTAGCGAGGGTGAGAATTCTCGCTCCTAGCCTAATTTTTAAAAACAAAGAACGCCCCTCCGAGTCGCTCTTCCTATCTATCAGGCAGAAATTGACATTTTTCCCGAAACCAATTGCCACCCCCTTAGCTCGCTTTGTTGGAGAATCACTGTAGAACCAGGATGGGAGATATTTTGAGTAGAGTTTTATATTGGCGTTATATGAAAGATGGGTTTCCTGTAAAAATACTACCTCAGCTCTGAGGTGGTGTAGTTCTTTTAGTAGTTTATGTCTCTTGTTAGGGGAGTTTAGGCCCTTAACGTTATATGTTAAGCATAAGAAATCCATTTGACCTAGGCCTTGTGCCATATTAAGAACGTTGTGAAAAAGGAGTGATCTTCTATGAAAAGTAAGTCTGCCCTGGGTGGCCCCCCCCCTTGCCCTCCCCCCTCCCCCCCCTCTCGTTTCCCAGCGTCCCCTACCCCCCCCAACACCCACCCCCCTCCCCTCTCCCCCCCGCCCACCTCCCGCCATTACTAGGCAAGTGGATCGCAGGGTAGACATCTATATACGCCCGCTCTGCGACCCATGTGCCCTGGGGTGGATCTCGGTACAGAGGTGGCGTCGGTGACTACTTTCGCCAGTTATAACAAATACCTGGTCCCATCCTCGTTATCCATCCTCCTCCCTCCCACCTCCCCAGCCATATCCCCCGCACCCGCCCCCCCCCCCTCGAAGAGCTCTACGGGAAGACATTTTCAGGGATGGCAGGAACCCCAATTTCAAGTTGCCCACAAAAGTCCTGTAAGTCCTCCATTTGTCTCAGGGTGCAGGACCTGCCTTCCTTAGTTACTGTCAAGGACAGCGGAAACCCCCATCTGTACTTTAGGTTTGCATCTCTTAATAAGTCCAATAGGGGCCTCAGCTGTCTCCTTCTTGCCAATGTACCGGCCGATAAATCAGAATAGATCTGTATCTCTTGGTTATTAAATTTAATCGGCCGTGCCCCTCTTAGTCTAGCCCAGATGTTGGCTTTGTCCTCGAACTGATGAAATTTCACGATAATGTCTCTGGGTGTGTCGCCTCTTAAATTATGGGGTTTCCTAATTCTGTGAACACGGTCAATTTTCAGATCACTATCTGGGTTTTTCCCCATGAGGGGGTTAAAAAGCTCTTTGCAGACTAGGAACAAGTCCTCATCTCTGTGTTCTGGCAGTAGTCTGATCCTTAAATTTTGACGTCTGTTTTGGTTTTCATGTTCTTCCATTTTAAATAACAGCTCTCTGTGTCCCCTCTGTAGTGTTTTTACTTGTTTTTTTAAAGTGGCTATTTCTCCTCCTTGTTGTTCCACCTCCTTCTCCATCCCCTCCACTCTTGCTAGAAGATGTCCCATGTCAGTTCTCACATTCAAGATTTCAGCTTTAATTACTTTTTCTAAGTTCACAAACATATCTTGTATTTCGGTTTTTGTAGGGAGCACCTCTCTAGACGGGTCTGTCTCCATATTAAACATTAAGGATCCTTCCGTGTGTGTCTCGGAGGTAGCGGCCCCCCCCTGGACTCCTTTACTTTTGGGGACTGCCTTTTTTCTGTCCTTAGTATCCATTGGCTCTTGTTGTTTATTGTCCGAACTAGGGCTTTTAAGGAATTTTTGAATAGTGCTTGAGTTCAGGCTGTCTCTAGATTTATTGGAATCCACCGTTCTTTGGGGGCGCCCTTTCATGTTCAGCCCCGCACCCCTTCAGCAGACTTAGTCTTAAAGGCCCTGGTTAGTCCCACCACCAGTTCACTGGCTAAATCTAGGCTCCGCTTCTGCCCGTGCGGAGACTCTGACACCAGGAGGATACCCCACCTGCGCCCCTCACTTAAGGGAGGGCCCGCTGTAGCACCTTGTGTACCTTATGTATTTGTATGAGTTAACTTTAACTGGTACAGCCCGACTTTTGTCACAGTTCTGTCCTAGGGGGGGGGAGCCAAAATGTCAGCCAGCCACGGTCTCAACTTGGACCCAGCTTGAGACTGCCTTAGAGGGGCGTACGCTCAAGTTAGGTCCTTAAGGGGGTGCTTATATATTAACGTCGCTCGGATAGACCGAGCACCTTTTGCTGTTTCAGATAGGTAGCGATTCCCCCTGTTTAAATGTCCACTCTAGACACAGCAGTAATGTAGGCTGGCTCCTCTTTCTGTGTCCAGCTTAAATTTATTTTGCAGAGTAAACATGCCTTTCCTTCCGCCACTGTGATTACCATAGCAGTTGCCCTAGCAAGTACCAGTTCGAGAGGCACTAATATCAGCCAGGCTGATCCTACCTGACTCCAGGCGTGCTCCAGGGGGACTCCTTCAGGAACTGTGTCCACGTGTCGATGGAGGGGAGGGGAGGCGGGGGGGTCAGTCCACACTCGGCTCGACTCTCTTCTCCAGCCGATTTAGTCAGGCAGCCCTGTTCGCACTGCTGTAGTCCCACCACCTGTCTCAGCGCAGGAGGTGCAGAGGAGGGAGCGGAGTCCGGAGAGTTCTATGGCAACCGCCTCACAGGGGGGGGCGACCGAAAGTGCCAGAGGCCAATGCGGGAGCTCCTCCTTCCAACTGCAGAGTCAGAGATCCAGGTGCGGCTCCGGTCCCCGGTGTTCGTCGGGCGGCTCTCTCACCCGCTCGAGTCAGCAGGGCGGCATGCCCTATCTGCGGAGGGGGGAGGGAGGAGGGAGAAGCGTTTAGGCAGCCACGGTCTCTCACTCCCGGCTGTTGGGGTACGGACGTGCAGCACACGCCGTCGCACACACCGCTCTCATCCCTCTGACACCGAGACCCTCCCCCAGCTCCCGGCACGTTACGTCATGCCTCCTCGCACGTTACGTCATGCCTCCAATGATCTCTGCATTTGACAGCTGTGCCCTCACTTCATCTATTAGATTTCCAAGTCCTTGGTAGGGTGGCTTCAAGCTTCTTGGCAACTTCAGCAGAGAATGCAAAGTGTTGCCTGAAATGTTGAAAGCTGCTGTTCCTGTAAATGCAGTTAGTAAAACGCTGGGCATGGATATGTCTGCTTCCTCACGTAGTCTGGTAAGTTTACAGAGTATCTTTGTCGCCTCAGCATAGATGCACTTTATCAGGTGTGATTTGCCTGTCACTGCACCACCAGTGACAAAGTAATAGAATGGGTCAGGATTTAGGCCACGCACACGGTTAGTGCACCAGTCACAAACTGAGTAGAATGTCTGAGCTTGTGTCCGGTTAAGGTTTCTGTACATTTTCCGAAGGAAATCAGGGCACATTTGTGGGGCCTTCACAGTAAGCGCAATTCCACCTGTTTGTTTGTGACGTGTATACTCCGGAACATCATCTTGTTCATTCTCATGAAGTGGCTCCCCTTCTTTGCGTTCCTCTATACATTCCAACCTATCCAACTCAGCTTCTGGGGCAAAGGTGTTCCAAGCATCTTCAACAGGGTCGTTTTTTACAAAGTCGTCCAAGACTTGTTCCACAATTTTGTTGTGTTGTTCGAACTTCTTTTGGTTGCTGGTAACAATTGCAGACACTGCTCGGATTGCTTCTTCTCCTGGTAAGCTCACACAGGCGCCTTTGTAAAAATCCTGGTGTATTGGGAACCTTACAGTTTTCAGTGATGACTCTGAATGGTGGGGGAGGTAGAGTTTAAGCAGTCTGCCGTAGTAGTTCTCGGGGTCCTTCTTCTCTGAGAAGCGTGCGTACCTGATGATTGCAGGCTTCCCTCTCGTGCGTTTTTGAATCATTCCCATTTCATTCAATAGGCTGACACGCTTGCTGTCTTCCTTCTACTTGCCATAGACAACCCTGTAATGGGATGCAAAGTCTGCCAGACACATGAACTCAAACTCTGGTGTTTCGGGTCTGGCTCTGTATTTGTCGACAAAACTCGTCATCCACACATTAAGAGAATCGGCTGGTTTGTTCTGCAATGCACTGAGCGGGAGACTCATTTTCAGTGCGTTGTCACCAGTTGGCAGAAAAACAACCTCACGTGAGCAAGACTTCATTTTCAGGCTGCACGTACGGGCCACAGACTCCTGGGCGCTGACCTCTCTGTGTTTTGAATAAGCCTGAAGAACCTCTTTCATTTCTTCTCGTTCTGTCGCTGTTTCTGGGCTCATTTCTTTGACTATTGTTTTGAGATAGTCACTCAGCCCCCGTTCTGGCTTGGATATGTAGGACAACATGTACATGATGCAACCATACTCATCAAGAATGTACTGGATGTCCATGTTGGCGTTCCAGGCCGTCAGCAAATGTGGATTGTAGTTGTTCACCCAGCAGTCCTTGACATCACGCTTCATTAGAATCACGCTTGAGGAGGTCAATGCCTGAATGTACGTGTTGTACTGATTCAAAGTCATATCACACTGTGCCAGTAGCTGTGACATGTCTTCAAGCTGCACTTTTGGGTTATTAAGCAAATCCCAGACTGGTTTCAGTTTGTTTTTGGCTGCTTGTGGTTTCATTGCACAATCTCCTTGTTCTTCTGGCATCGGGTAAGTTATCCTCGTTTTTCTAATAGGTGGCTTTGGAAATCCAAATCTGCATACTCTGTTACCTTTCTTGCATGATTTTGAATGAGATCTGCTGTGCATTTGAAGTTCTGTTACAAATCTGTGAAGTAAGGCCTGTTTGGCTTCATCAGGCAGCTGGCATGAGATGTTATGGTCTATAAAGGCACACACCTTGTCATCACTGTCTTGTCCAAATATAGGAGCTCCTGCTACCCAACAGAGACAATATATATGAGGGCTCCCTCTCACCTGAAATTCAACCCGGTAAAAGTAATCAATAACTTCACCAATTGGCTGTGCAGGACCCAACAGCAGCTCTCGCATCAGAGCATCAACCCGTTTGTCAAACATGCGCATGGTGGTCACTGGGTTGCCTCGAAGAATGTCACACTTTTCAGCCCAGTCTAGCCCCGCAAAATCCACCTTTTGACCTTGTTGTGCCTTTATTGCCGTTATTACCTCTGGCCATCTGAATTCTGCAGCAGAGAAGGTAAGAAAAAATGTTGGCTTACCCAATTGTCTGACCATGGCTAGCAAATTCTTCAGATTTTTATCCCAGTAAGCTGGACTCCCTCTCAGTGGTTGCATGAACCTTGTGGCATCTCAGTTTCGCACCAACCTCTCAACCTCACACTTGTCCTGTAGCAGCTTGTTGGATATTTTCCGTCCATCCCTAGTATTGGGTTTTCCTTTCCTTAACTGGAAGGACATGCTGCTTTTGGCCATGTGTGTTTCTGTGACAAACTGCACAAAGAAGAGGTAGCTTGTGTCTCTTGCAAAACGAGTATCAACACAAAAAAGCCTTGCATTGAAATACATGCTCGGGGACAGTTTGACTTGTCTTGCCTGGTCCAATGTATTCTGTCCAGTAGGGAACTGAACAGGTAAAGCCATTGCCTCAAACAACTGTCTAGGCCAATTCCAGGTCTTAGTGTATCCTTCTCATCCTCTGCATTGGGAGGTTGTTGGTCATGGCCTTCCTGTTGCTCAGAAGCAGCCGGTAAACATGCAGACTGTACCTCTGATGGATCACAATTTTCGATGCGTTCAAGTATCTCCATCATTTCAGTTTCGTCACAACTGTCGAGTTCCATCCCATCATCATCATCATTATCATCATCATCATTAGCGATTGTCTCATCCACTCTAATTGAAATGTCACTGTAGTCGGGGTGTGTGTCAATGAGTTTTGACAGACCTGCTGCTACATTTCCCATGTTGACATTATGAAACAGCTGGTGGCCTTTGTAAGTCAGACGTCTTTTCAGCTTCACTCTGTGTAACTGGGATGTGCTGTGCGATCTTGGTAGAGTATTGACCGTGGTTTCCACCTCGGATGGCACACACACTACAGCGCCATGTATAGCTGCCTGTCGACCTTTGGGAAGTGTGATGATCTTGGCAAATGGCAGTATTCTGGCCAAAAGTTGTCTTTCCAGCACATTCAAATCGCAGAGCTCTGGGGGAATGGGCGCCAGCTCCATGTTGTTAGCCACAGCGATGGATGATTTGTGTCCTGCTTTTAAATGTGAATCACAGTTGTGACAAATCCATTCTTTGGTCCTTTCATCTGGTACGGTGCATTGTTCAGGTCCTTGACAGTGATTGTTGCACACATGGACATATTTCCCTGTCAAACAGGCAGCAACAATGTGTAGATTCTTCTTGTAATTGCTGTGAATGCAATGTTTCACTTGGTTAGGGAAAAGGGTGCGATGACACATCATGCACACAAATGTTGGCCCAGCTTTAATGCATTCATGGAAAGTGGATATAGCTGTCTGCATTAGACTTTTGTCCACTGGTTGACTGCATTCCCGCATGACACGAGTCCATCGTCTGTATTTCATTCTTATTTTGAAGGCACATTGCATCTTATGGGTTATGCGAAAATCTGCTTAAGTGTGACGCTTCATTTTCATGTAACTCATGCAATGTTGCAAGTGACGTTTTCTGAAAGCAGGATCATTATGATATTTTCTGGTGATGTATTGCTTCTGCTTCAAATTGAAATCGGCATTTGTCGCATATTTTCTGGTGATGTATTGCTTCTGCTTCAAGTTGAAATCTGCATTTGTCGCATATTTTCTGGTGATGTATTGCTTCTGCTTCAAGTTGAAATCTGCATTTGTCGCATATTTTCTGGTGATGTATTGCTTCTGCTTCAAGTTGAAATTGGCATCTGTTGCATATTTGCGAATGATATATTGCTTCTGCTTCAACTTAAAATCAGCATCTGCTCTGTATCAGCTGGTGATGTATGTCCTTTTCTTATTGGTGACAGACATCTTTGTAGCCTTGAAATCACACCTTCTTTCATTTCTGTGTCTTGTCTTCAGTTTTTGTCATCTCTGTGCATTTAATTTGGACAATGCCTTACTGTCCTTCCATATGCCCTGTGAGGATTTCGCATCAAGTGACCGTGGAGAATGCTTGCTGGCTGGGAATCCAGTGTGTGTTGCATCTTTGGTCATCTGTGTCACTTTGTTCTCCACATGCTTTGCATTATGTGGTTTGTCAGATTGCACCAGTGGGGACAGCAAACCATCTGACAGACGTCTTGCACGATGAAATGAGACTGGCATGAAGTCATACTGCAGTCCATCAATAGGGCCTCTGGTGTCTGTAAGGAGCAATTCATACAACTTATAAATCCTTGCCCCCATATCACTCAAATGTGTAAAAGTGATCATAACAGCTTTTCCTTTTCCAGTGGCAGGAAGTCCATCCTTATTTCGACTATGAGAATCAAACAGTCCATATCTCCCAGACTTGTCTCTGAACAATGCAATGCAATATGGCACTACTATAAAAAGTGCATGTGTAACATCTGAATTGAGGCACTGAAGTCTTGTGGAGAGGTCAACAAACCAACCTTGGTCGTCACCGTCTACCGTGTCTCTCATACATCCCGATAACACTGGAGATTTAACAACATTATACTCATATTTGTCAGTGTTGACTCTGAGGGGCACTTCTTCCATTGTCAAGTGCTGATGCTGATAGACATTTCTTTGTTTTAGCTGTTTTATTGTTGAGCCATACAAGCTGTTGCCCTTCTTCAGTATTTGATCGAGATCACCCTTTCTCACATCATCAAGCTCACTGTGGTATGCCAAAAATGTCAGAGCCATGCATGTACACTGTTTGTTCCTTAACCTTCCATAGCCATGATGACCCTGATGAAATGATGCCTGCACAGAAATCTCACTTGGTACACATGGTTCTTGCATGCCATGGTTTTCAGAAGTCCCCATCACACTGTCACTGTGCTCTTGAACTTGACACTGAGTTGAACATGAAAATGACACCACAGGTTCACTATGTACCTCCTGGGCACATTCACTGTCACAAACCTCCATATCCACTATGCTGCTGTGGGGCTCCGGATCCAGTTTAGTCCAGCGTATCTTTGCAGCTTTAGATCTCTTTCCTTTAGATGGCATGATGATATTTGTGGAAGGAGCTATAATTCCCCTCAGAGCTTTGTTCAAAGAGCTATAATTCCCCTCAGAGTTGTGTTGGAGGAGGAGCTATAATTCGCCTCAGAGCTGTGTGGGAGGAGCTATAACTCCCCTCTGAGCTGTGTGGGAGGAGCAATAATGCTATAATTCCCCTCAGAGCTGTGTGGGAGGAGATACAATTCCCCTTAGTGTTGTGTGGGAGGAGCTATAATTCCCCTTAGAGCTGTGTGGGAGAAGCTATAATTCCCCTCAGAGCTGTGTGGGAGGAGCTACATTTCCCATCAGAGTTGTGTGGGAGAAGCTATAATTCCCCTCAGAGCTGTTTAAAAGGAGCTATAATTCCCCTCACAGCGGTGTGGGAGAAACTATAATTCCTCTCAGAGTTGTGTGGGAGGAGCTATAATTCTCCTCAGAGCTGTGTAGGAGGAGCTATAATGCTAAGCTGTAATTCCCCTCAGAGCTGTGTGGGAGGAGCTATAATTCCCCTCACAGTGGTGTGGGAGAAATTATAATTCCCCTCAGAGTTGTGTGGGAGGAGCTATAATTCTCCTCAGAGCTGTGTGGGAGGAGCTATAATGCTAAGCTATAATGCTATAATTCCCCTTTGAGCTGTGTGGGAGGAGCTATAATTCCCCTCAAAGCTGTATTGGAGGAGCTATAACTTCCCTCCAAGTTGTGTGGGAGGAGCTATAATGCTATAATTGTCCTTAGAGCTGTGTGAGAGGAGCTATAATTCCCCTCAGAGCTTTGTGATTTTTTTTTTTTTCAAAAACGATTTTGTTTTTTTTCAAAAATGATTTTTTTTAATGATTTTTTTTAATGATTTTTTTTTCAAAAATGAATTTTTTTTTTTTTTCCAAAAGTAATTTTTTTTTTCAAAAATATATTTTTTTTTCAAAAATAATTTTTTTTTCAAAAATATTTATTTTTTTTCAAAAATATTTATTTTTTTCAAAAATATTTTTTTTTTCAAAAATTTATTTTTATTTTTTTCAAAATGATTTTTTTTTTTCAAAAATATTTTTTTTTTTTACATGGGGCGGTCATAATGTTTTGGCTGATCATGGGGTGGTCATAATGTTTTGGCTGATCATGGGGGGGGGTCATAATGTTTTGGCTGATCATGAGGTTGTCAGCTTTTGTCACCTCCCACTCTAGTTTTGAACATTTCGCCATTCATTCCTATGGGACCAATTTCGCCGCAAAAATGACAATATTTCGTGGACCATTCGGCGAAACGTTCCACAAAGTAATAGCACACCATTCGGGAACAATCCGCACGTTTCGGTATATTACTTGTCTCTGTAGTGTAAAAACTGTGGGAGGAGTCTACAAGCATTATCAAGTCTAGCAGATGAAGTCACATGCATTTGGGGTGTCTCAGCATCTTGTGTTTACAACCACTGTTTCCTAGCAACGCTCATGCCCTGTTTATGCTTCACAAATAATGCTCAATACACAATAGACAGGATAATGATAGATTTAACAACTGTGCAGTAATTCAAATGGCCGTATTTTAAAAACTATACATCCTACAGCGAAGATCTTATTGTGAGAATCACAAGACCCAGACCTAGATTTTGATGTATAGTATGTCTCTGAAATATTAAAAATGGAGGCACAGTCGCAGTTTAGAAATTGCCCTTCAAATTTGAAGGGGCTAGAGTGTAGTTTCAATGAATGTCAATGGACGGCGTGAGTTGCAAACAAATGGTCATACTGTGAAAACTATCAGGACTATGGCTTAGCCGTGGACATGTTTAGTGGCAGCAGGGATAGCTGAACGTTTTGATATAAGATTTGTGTAGGTGGGCTTGAAAATGAGGGAGTGGCAGCAGTTTAGAAATCATGCTCTGATTTTTCAGCTTTTGTCACCTCCCACTCTAGTTTCCCCATTCATTCCTATGGGACCAATTTCGCCGCAAAAATGACGATATTTCATGAACCATTCGGTGAAACATTCCACAAAGTAATAGCACACCATTCGGGAACAATCCGCACGTTTCGGTATATTACTTGTCTATGTAGTGTAAAAACTGTGGGAGGAGTTAGGGTGGTAAATTTGGCTATAATAATAATAAGAACTAGAAAGGCTACAATTTCTGGGGAAATTGTGAAAGTGTTCTTGCCTCTACAACTGGAGTGGGCGGTGTAACTGGGTGGGGTGGAGTGGCTTGAGTAACTGTGAAAAGTGTTAAAAAGCTTAATATTTTAAAAAGTATAAATAGTAGTAAAAAAGTTCCATCATTAGCTGAAAGAGCAAAAGTAATTTTTTTTTTTCAAAAATGAATTTTTTTTATTCAAAAATGAATTTTTTTTTATTCAAAAATGATTTTTTTTTCTTCAAAAATGATTTTTTTTTTATTCAAAAATGATTTTTTTTTCTTCAAAAATGAATTTTTTTTTTCAAAAATGATTTTTTTTTTCAAAAGTAATTTTTTTTTTCAAAAATAATTTTTTTTTTCAAAAATGATTTTTTTTTTTTTCAAAAATGATTTTTTTTTTCAAAAATGATTTTTTCTTTTAAAAAATGTATTTTTTTTTCAAAAATGAATTTTTTTTTTCAAAAATGAATTATTTTTTTTCAAAAATTAATTTTTTTTCAAAAATGATTTTTTTTTTCCAAAAATATATTTTTTTTTATGGGGCGGTCATAATGTTTTGGCTGATCATGGGGTTGTCAGCTTTTGTCACCTCCCACTCTAGTTTTGAACATTTCACCATTCATTCCTATGGGACCAATTTCGTCGCAAAAACGACGATATTTCGTGAACCATTCGGCGAAACGTTCCAGAAAGTAATAGCACACTAATTAAATGACATTGATTCCGGATTCACACTGGTATATTTCAGCTGTTCACAAAGTTCCACAAGGTAATAGCACACCAATTAAATGACATTGAACATTTCACCATTCATTCCTATGGGACCAATATTGCCGCAAAAACGATGATATTTCGTGAACCATTCGGCGAAAAAAGTTCCACAAAGCAATAGCACACCAATTAAATGACATTGAACATTTCGCCATTCATTCCTATGGGACCAATTTCGCCGCAAAAACGACGATATTTCGTGAACCATTCGGCAAAACGTTCCACAAAATAATAGCACACCATTCGGGAACAATCCGCACGTTTCGGTATATTACTTGTCTATGTAGTGTAAAAACTGTGGGAGGAGTTAGTGTGGTAAATTTGGCTATAATAAGAATAAGAATAAGAACTAGAAAAGCTACAATTTCTGGGGAAATTGTGAAAAGTGTTCTTGCCTCTACAACTGGAGTGGGTGGAGTAACTGGGTGGAGTGGCTTGAGTAACTATTTTAAAAAGTATCAATAGTAGTAAAAAAGTTGAAGAAGTCCCATAATTAGCTGAAAGAGCTGAACATTTTTTTCAAAAATGAATTTTATTTTTTTTTCAAAAATGATTTTTTTTTTCAAAAAAAATTTTTTTTTTTTAAATGTTTTTTTTTCAAAATTTTTTTTTTTTAATGAATTTTATTTTTTTTTTCAAAAATGAATTTTATTTTTTCAAAAATTATTTTTTTTTTTTTCAAAAATTATTTTTTTTTCAAAAATGATTTTATTTTTCAAAAATGATTTTTTTTTTCAAAAATTATTTATTTTTTTTTTTAAATTAATTTTATTTATTTTTTTTCAAAAATGATTTTTTTTTTTTCAAAAATATATTATATATATGTTTTTTTTTTTTTTTCATATATAGTCAACGCATTTGCTCAATCACCGTATCAAAGATGATGGGTATGTGTGAGGGCAGGGGGTTTGGGTGATGGGGGGGGGCTGGTGGGGTTTTTTTTTGTGATACACCATGCACACTGTTTAGCGTTACACTAAATGTTGTATGTATGTGATAGGGGGGAGGTGGGGTTAACCCCCCCTCCCCCCCCTTATATAGTTAACACTGGTTTAAATTGAATATTTTATGAATAGTCTATGCATATGGCTAAGCACCATATTAAATATTTTGGGTATGTGGTAGGACAGGGGTTATGGGGGATTTGGGGGGTTTTTTTTTGTTTTTTTTTTTTCTTTTCTAATATACAGGTGCACAAAGATTTTCACCATATTTGTTTTGGCCACCTGTGGTCCGAATTGAATAGAGATGAGGGAAAGGGAAAAAAAGGTAGAAAAGGTTTTTTTTTTTTTTTTTTCATATATAGTCAACGCATTTGCTCAATCACCGTATCAAAGATGATGGGTATGTGTGAGGGCAGGGGTTTTTTTTTTTTTTTTGTGATACACCACGCACACTGTTAAGCGTTACACTAAATGTTGTATGTATGTGATAGGGGGGAGGGGGGGTTATCCCCCCCCCTTATATAGTCAACACTGGTTTAAATTGAATATTTTATGAATAGTCTATGCATATGGCTAAGCACCATATTAAATATTTTGGGTATGTGGTAGGACAGGGGGTATGGGGGATTTGGGGTTGTTTTTTTTTTTTGTACATCAATATAAGAGGGTACATTAGACTCTCGATTTTAGGTCTTTCACAGATGATGGTTTCAATATTTAATAGTAGCACAGATGATGATTGTATTTTGTTTTGATACACTATACTATGCACAATGTTAGGTTTTGCACTGAATGATGTACGTATGTGAGAGGGGGTAGGTAGGGGGATTCCCCCTTCCCCCCCTTTTTTTTATTTTTTATTTTGTTGTCTTGTTTTGTATATAGAAACGCATAGGTTTTGGTTATAATTTTGATCACTAATAGGGGTCCAAAGTGAAGATGTAATGGTTTGTTTTTTGTATAGGGATAAGCACTGTACTAAATATTGCGCGTAGATGCTAGGGTATATGGGGGAGGTGGAGGTTTATCCCCCCCTCCCCCCTTTTTTTTTTTTTTTTTTTTTTCTTTTTCTTCCCCCCTTTATTTAAGTATGGCCTATTTAGGCCATTAAGATAGTATGTATATTCTCAAACATGGTATAGAGTGACATAGATATGATATTGGTGAAGGTTATTATCCTCTATGAAAGTTTGTTCTCCCCCGTAACCATCAGAACCAATCAGACAAAGGGAAATGTAATGAATTAAAAAGGTTTATAATACACAAAAAATCAGCGTGTAGCCACTGACTGGTGGGCGGTAATTCGAGGGTACACTCCGCTCTCCCTAGTGTAGGGAACTTACGTTAAAGTAAGATAAGACTGTTTATAGTCAATTAGGTACGAATTGGTGTGTGTGTGGTGGGTGGGAGTGGGTAGGATAGTTTTTGGGGGGGTTTATTTATTTATTTATTTTTTTTCCTTTTTCTTTCTTTTTTCCCTTTATTCGTCCATTTACCCGTAAGTCCTGACTAGTGATGAATATATGTTCCTACAATATTAGGGGTCTCAACTCGACATCAAAGAGATCACAGGTTCTATACTCTCTTCACAAACAGAAGGTGGGGATTATCTTCTTTCAGGAGACGCATTTCCGGTCGGATCATATTCCTAACCTACGAAATAAATATTATACCACATGGTTTCATGATTCCTATGTGTATTCTAAATCGAGAGGGGTGTCTATCGCAGTCCATAGAACAATTCCAATTCAAGTGCTAGAGGAATGGCGCAATAGGGATGGAAGAGCAATACTACTTAAGCTTAATATATATGGCCAAAAATATACCTTGATAAACATATATCTACCAAACCAAAACCAGATTAAAGTAGGCTTACAATTGATTAATCAACTTTTGGAAAAAGCAGAAGGTATAATAATAGTCGGGGGTGATTTCAACTTTGTTATGGATGGCGGGATTGACACCACAGCACCGACGATAGTGCAGTGTAGTAAAGACAAGAGGAAATTTAAGGAATTATTGGCTAAACATCAATTGGTGGATATTTGGCGGTTACTGCACCCAATAGAGAAGAACTTCACATTCTACTCTAAGGTGCATGGATCATACCACCGTATAGATTTTTTCTTAATAAATCAGAGAGGGATAAACACCATCCTTGCGGCAGAAATAGGCAATTCAATATGGTCCGATCACGCACCCGTGTTTCTAAAAGTAGACCTACATATGGGGGAGAACAGTAGGGGTAACTGGCGTCTTAACGATAATTTACTTTATGATGAGATGTGTGTATTAGAAATAAGAAAAGCAATAACGGACTTTGCTGCTGATCATATTGGAGATACTACATCACTGCCTACACAATGGGAAGCGTTGAAATGTGTGTTACGAGGCTTATTTATAAAACATGGGTCTAGATTGAAAAAACAGAAAAGCTGTAGAATTACTCAATTATTTAAAGAAATAGAGACGGCAGAAACACAACATAAACAAAACCTAACACGGGAAACTCTATTGATAGTAACAGAATTAAAGGCAGAATTGCAAATACTATTGAATGAAAAGACGCTGTATGTTAGGGATAAAAACCGGGCCCTATTTTATCAGCAGGGCAACAAGCCAGGTAAGCTACTGGCAAGGGCCCTAAAAAACAGAAGCAGCACACTACCCATTGCCAAGATAAAGTCAGCTGATGGAGACACGAGATATGATCCAAAAGGGATTCTAAAAGAATTTCAAATATTTTTTACAGAGCTGTATAATATTCCTAATGGGAAGATGTATGGCAACCCTGAGATGGCCCAGCAAAAAATACAACAGTACATTAAGGAAACCGCAATCCCGACTTTAACATCCTCAGAGTCAAGCCAGCTTGAGTGTGATTTCTCTATGGAAGAAATACAAAGAGTAATTGACTCATTAGTATCTGGGAAAAGCCCAGGACCGGACGGATTCACCCCTAGGTTCTATAAGACATTTAAAACGGAACTTATGCCCATAATGAAACAGACGTTTAACGCAGTTTCTACTACAGTACCTTTTGGTTCTCAGAGTATGCAGGCTTATATTACCCTCGTACCAAAAATGGATAAAGACCATACCTTATGTGGGAATTATAGGCCGATATCTCTGACAAACCTTGATCTCAGAATATACTCCAAAATCATCGCCAATAGACTTACCCCTATAATACCTCGTTATATCCATCTGGACCAGGTGGGATTCGTTAAAGGAAGAGAAGCCAGGGACAATACCCTGAAAACGCTTACTCTATTGGAATATGTACAGAGAGGCTCCATCCCATCCTGCTTGTTAGCAATAGACGCTGAAAAAGCCTTTGACAGGGTGGGATGGAGCTTCCTCAAAGAGACCCTTATACAGTGGGGGCTTGGGGCTGTAATGATAGACAAGATAATGACCTTGTATCAACATCCAACGGCCAAGATCCGGGCGAATAGCAACCTGTCCGGAGAAATAATGATAGCAAATGGAACCAGACAGGGCTGCCCACTGTCCCCAATATTATATATACTAATTATGGAACACTTATTAAATGCAATTAGGGCGAATAAGGATATACAAGGTATAAGAGTGGGGGATACAGAATACAAGCTGTCTGTCTATGCAGACGACATCCTGATGTATGTCACAAATCCGTTGATAACACTACCAAACCTGATAAGGGAATTTAATCGTTTTGGCATCTTGAGTAATTTTAAAGTCAACTATAATAAATCTGAGGCAATGAATATCAATATGTCTAGAAATATGGTGGAATTGCTCAAGAAGGACTTCCCCTTCAGATGGCAGGAAAATGCTAATAAATATCTGGGCACTTATATCCCTACGGATTTAAAGAAACTGGAAGAGTATAACTATGTCCCGTTGTTGCAAAAAATAACAAAAACACTCCAGCAATATAATAGGGGTACCTTCTCATGGTTGGGAAGGGTAAACGTCATAAAAATGGACATACTCCCAAAAATACTGTATATATTACAAACGATCCCTGTGTTTCCTGCATTGGGTTTCTTCAAAAAGGTTTCGAGGATTATTAGACAATTTGTATGGGCAGGTAAGACCCCTAGAATTAGTAGAAAAGTGCTAAATAAGACCAAAGCAAATGGGGGCCTATCCCTCCCAGACATAGCAGTATATCTTAAGGCGGTAATGGTCACTAGGCTAGTTGACTGGTTCCATAATAGAAAAAAGGGGGGGGATTGGGAAATTGGGACTTTAATTGAGGCTAGTATGGCTGGGTAGAACCATGTGCCTCCATCCCTGTCAACTAGAACAAGATATACACTGAAGCGGCCATGGCAGCAAAGTGTAACAAAAGAGGTGGGACTTTAATTGAAGCTCATGGTGACAAAATGAACTCAGTAGTGGACGATAGAAAATGGTTTTAATATTGCATAAAGACATATTCAACCAACATAAAATTGTACATACATGAGGCTGCACCCATGACTAGGCGCCAGACTCTATAGTAGCAACAACTGGTAACAACATGTTTACAATCCTGTATAATAATTATAAAATTTAGGTAGTCCACTAGTGTTCATAGGGTGTAAAAACATTTCAAAAGATAGCAACTGCACAGTCAAAAGTTCTCAGATCCTTCATCGGTAAAAATGTAAAGATTGCATAATATAATGGGTATATATATGGTTCACAACATCAATTAGCTCGACGCGTTTCGCGGCTTAAAGCCGCTCTTCAGGAGCAGAAATGCGATTTGTCTGTAATATAAAATGTATAGAAAGTCAATAACCCAGTTGGGGGAGTATGGGTAACCTTCCACCCAAAGCCCGGGTAGGGCATATAAACTTACTGGGTATATGCACCAGGACACAGGACGTTAAGGTCCGTGGGCCAGCCCATGGTCAGTAACGGGAACCGAGAGGGCGCGTCCAATGGCGGCAGGCAACACAGACAGCGAGCACAGCAGACCATCGCTCCCAGGCTCACCTGGTGTGAGAAAAATGATTGAAAAACCCTATACGTGTGGGACAATGTGAACAAAACAAACACATGTGGATGTAACAGTGAGAAAGTAAGAATGGGAAGGGGGGGGGCAGAAAGGGTGGTTGGTGGTCAACCAGGGGTGAGGGTGAGAGACCATGGTGGAAGGTCAACACCAAAACGCCCAGTGTAAGGGAAGGAGAAAGAGGGGGAAAAAACTAGGAAATGTACCTGATGGGGAGGAAGGGACAAACCATCCAACCTAAGTGTGAAGCCTATCTGGCAGGGAGCTCAGGGAGCACTGGAACACGCCAGGGCCGCTGACCGCATATACCGCCGCCAAGGATCCGCCCCCAACGTCACCACACGCGAGCGTGAAGGGAGGGGCATCCAGACGCCGACGCACAGGCAAAAAGTTGCCCGCTAGCCGGCGCCGGATTATAGCCCCCCACTGCTCGCGCAGATGGATAGCAAACATCGGAACAGCCGCGTCAAAGGACGCCGCACATCCGGTGTGCGTGTGTGACGTCGATGCGCAGTGGTAGCGTGGCCACCCCCCGAACGTCAGATGACGGGCGGGGGAAGGAGAGGCACCAGTGCGCATCGCGGCTCCCGCACTGAGACGTGGGCAGCCGTCAGGCCAGAGCCATCTAGTGGCCGGTGCAGGATACAACAAAAATAAAAATAAATTACATAACATATCATCACAACCTCCAAATTATAAGTAAGGAGTAGGATAGATAAAATGGTGGTCAAGGGAAGAGGACTAATGAGCCAGTAAGGCTGATTGCAGAAAACAGGTCATAACAATATATGGGTAGATGTCACCAGGAGCTTCCATCCCTATTGTATAATTGAAAAAAGGGGGGGGATTGGGAAATTGGGACTTTAATTGAGGCTAGTATGGCTGGGTAGAACCATGTGCCTCCATCCCTGTCAACTAGAACAAGATATACACTGAAGCGGCCATGGCAGCAAAGTGTAACAAAAGAGGTGGGACTTTAATTGAAGCTCATGGTGACAAAATGAACTCAGTAGTGGACGATAGAAAATGGTTTTAATATTGCATAAAGACATATTCAACCAACATAAAATTGTACATACATGAGGCTGCACCCATGACTAGGCGCCAGACTCTATAGTAGCAACAACTGGTAACAACATGTTTACAATCCTGTATAATAATTATAAAATTTAGGGAGTCCACTAGTGTTCATAGGGTGTAAAAACATTTCAAAAGATAGCAACTGCACGGTCAAAAGTTCTCAGATCCTTCATCGGTAAAAATGTAAAGATTGCATAATATAATGGGTATATATATGGTTCACAACATCAATTAGCTCGACGCGTTTCGCGGCTTAAAGCCGCTCTTCAGGAGCAGAAATGCGATTTGTCTGTAATATAAAATGTATAGAAAGTCAATAACCCAGTTGGGGGAGTATGGGTAACCTTCCACCCAAAGCCCGGGTAGGGCATATAAACTTACTGGGTATATGCACCAGGACACAGGACGTTAAGGTCCGTGGGCCAGCCCACTAGTGGACTCCCTAAATTTTATAATTATTATACAGGATTGTAAACATGTTGTTACCAGTTGTTGCTACTATAGAGTCTGGCGCCTAGTCATGGGTGCAGCCTCATGTATGTACAATTTTATGTTGGTTGAATATGTCTTTATGCAATATTAAAACCATTTTCTATCGTCCACTACTGAGTTCATTTTGTCACCATGAGCTTCAATTAAAGTCCCACCTCTTTTGTTACACTTTGCTGCCATGGCCGCTTCAGTGTATATCTTGTTCTAGTTGACAGGGATGGAGGCACATGGTTCTACCCAGCCATACTAGCCTCAATTAAAGTCCCAATTTCCCAATCCCCCCCCTTTTTTCAATTATACAATAGGGATGGAAGCTCCTGGTGACATCTACCCATATATTGTTATGACCTGTTTTCTGCAATCAGCCTTACTGGCTCATTAGTCCTCTTCCCTTGACCACCATTTTATCTATCCTACTCCTTACTTATAATTTGGAGGTTGTGATGATATGTTATGTAATTTATTTTTATTTTTGTTGTATCCTGCACCGGCCACTAGATGGCTCTGGCCTGACGGCTGCCCACGTCTCAGTGCGGGAGCCGCGATGCGCACTGGTGCCTCTCCTTCCCCCGCCCGTCATCTGACGTTCGGGGGGTGGCCACGCTACCACTGCGCATCGACGTCACACACGCACACCGGATGTGCGGCGTCCTTTGACGCGGCTGTTCCGATGTTTGCTATCCATCTGCGCAAGCAGTGGGGGGCTATAATCCGGCGCCGGCTAGCGGGCAACTTTTTGCCTGTGCGTCGGCGTCTGGATGCCCCTCCCTTCACGCTCGCGTGTGGTGACGTTGGGGGCGGATCCTTGGCGGCGGTATATGCGGTCAGCGGCCCTGGCGTGTTCCAGTGCTCCCTGAGCTCCCTGCCAGATAGGCTTCACACTTAGGTTGGATGGTTTGTCCCTTCCTCCCCATCAGGTACATTTCCTAGTTTTTTCCCCCTCTTTCTCCTTCCCTTACACTGGGCGTTTTGGTGTTGACCTTCCACCATGGTCTCTCACCCTCACCCCTGGTTGACCACCAACCACCCTTTCTGCCCCCCCCTTCCCATTCTTACTTTCTCACTGTTACATCCACATGTGTTTGTTTTGTTCACATTGTCCCACACGTATAGGGTTTTTCAATCATTTTTCTCACACCAGGTGAGCCTGGGAGCGATGGTCTGCTGTGCTCGCTGTCTGTGTTGCCTGCCGCCATTGGACGCGCCCTCTCGGTTCCCGTTACTGACCATGGGCTGGCCCACGGACCTTAACGTCCTGTGTCCTGGTGCATATACCCAGTAAGTTTATATGCCCTACCCGGGCTTTGGGTGGAAGGTTACCCATACTCCCCCAACTGGGTTATTGACTTTCTATACATTTTATATTACAGACAAATCGCATTTCTGCTCCTGAAGAGCGGCTTTAAGCCGCGAAACGCGTCGAGCTAATTGATGTTGTGAACCATATATATACCCATTATATTATGCAATCTTTACATTTTTACCGATGAAGGATCTGAGAACTTTTGACTGTGCAGTTGCTATCTTTTGAAATGTTTTTACACCCTATGAACACTAGTGGACTCCCTAAATTTTATAATTATTATACAGGATTGTAAACATGTTGTTACCAGTTGTTGCTACTATAGAGTCTGGCGCCTAGTCATGGGTGCAGCCTCATGTATGTACAATTTTATGTTGGTTGAATATGTCTTTATGCAATATTAAAACCATTTTCTATCGTCCACTACTGAGTTCATTTTGTCACCATGAGCTTCAATTAAAGTCCCACCTCTTTTGTTACACTTTGCTGCCATGGCCGCTTCAGTGTATATCTTGTTCTAGTTGACAGGGATGGAGGCACATGGTTCTACCCAGCCATACTAGCCTCAATTAAAGTCCCAATTTCCCAATCCCCCCCCTTTTTTCAATTATACAATAGGGATGGAAGCTCCTGGTGACATCTACCCATATATTGTTATGACCTGTTTTCTGCAATCAGCCTTACTGGCTCATTAGTCCTCTTCCCTTGACCACCATTTTATCTATCCTACTCCTTACTTATAATTTGGAGGTTGTGATGATATGTTATGTAATTTATTTTTATTTTTGTTGTATCCTGCACCGGCCACTAGATGGCTCTGGCCTGACGGCTGCCCACGTCTCAGTGCGGGAGCCGCGATGCGCACTGGTGCCTCTCCTTCCCCCGCCCGTCATCTGACGTTCGGGGGTGGCCACGCTACCACTGCGCATCGACGTCACACACGCACACCGGATGTGCGGCGTCCTTTGACGCGGCTGTTCCGATGTTTGCTATCCATCTGCGCGAGCAGTGGGGGGCTATAATCCGGCGCCGGCTAGCGGGCAACTTTTTGCCTGTGCGTCGGCGTCTGGATGCCCCTCCCTTCACGCTCGCGTGTGGTGACGTTGGGGGCGGATCCTTGGCGGCGGTATATGCGGTCAGCGGCCCTGGCGTGTTCCAGTGCTCCCTGAGCTCCCTGCCAGATAGGCTTCACACTTAGGTTGGATGGTTTGTCCCTTCCTCCCCATCAGGTACATTTCCTAGTTTTTTCCCCCTCTTTCTCCTTCCCTTACACTGGGCGTTTTGGTGTTGACCTTCCACCATGGTCTCTCACCCTCACCCCTGGTTGACCACCAACCACCCTTTCTGCCCCCCCCCTTCCCATTCTTACTTTCTCACTGTTACATCCACATGTGTTTGTTTTGTTCACATTGTCCCACACGTATAGGGTTTTTCAATCATTTTTCTCACACCAGGTGAGCCTGGGAGCGATGGTCTGCTGTGCTCGCTGTCTGTGTTGCCTGCCGCCATTGGACGCGCCCTCTCGGTTCCCGTTACTGACCATGGGCTGGCCCACGGACCTTAACGTCCTGTGTCCTGGTGCATATACCCAGTAAGTTTATATGCCCTACCCGGGCTTTGGGTGGAAGGTTACCCATACTCCCCCAACTGGGTTATTGACTTTCTATACATTTTATATTACAGACAAATCGCATTTCTGCTCCTGAAGAGCGGCTTTAAGCCGCGAAACGCGTCGAGCTAATTGATGTTGTGAACCATATATATACCCATTATATTATGCAATCTTTACATTTTTACCGATGAAGGATCTGAGAACTTTTGACTGTGCAGTTGCTATCTTTTGAAATGTTTTTACACCCTATGAACACTAGTGGACTCCCTAAATTTTATAATTATTATACAGGATTGTAAACATGTTGTTACCAGTTGTTGCTACTATAGAGTCTGGCGCCTAGTCATGGGTGCAGCCTCATGTATGTACAATTTTATGTTGGTTGAATATGTCTTTATGCAATATTAAAACCATTTTCTATCGTCCACTACTGAGTTCATTTTGTCACCATGAGCTTCAATTAAAGTCCCACCTCTTTTGTTACACTTTGCTGCCATGGCCGCTTCAGTGTATATCTTGTTCTAGTTGACAGGGATGGAGGCACATGGTTCTACCCAGCCATACTAGCCTCAATTAAAGTCCCAATTTCCCAATCCCCCCCCTTTTTTCAATTATACAATAGGGATGGAAGCTCCTGGTGACATCTACCCATATATTGTTATGACCTGTTTTCTGCAATCAGCCTTACTGGCTCATTAGTCCTCTTCCCTTGACCACCATTTTATCTATCCTACTCCTTACTTATAATTTGGAGGTTGTGATGATATGTTATGTAATTTATTTTTATTTTTGTTGTATCCTGCACCGGCCACTAGATGGCTCTGGCCTGACGGCTGCCCACGTCTCAGTGCGGGAGCCGCGATGCGCACTGGTGCCTCTCCTTCCCCCGCCCGTCATCTGACGTTCGGGGGGTGGCCACGCTACCACTGCGCATCGACGTCACACACGCACACCGGATGTGCGGCGTCCTTTGACGCGGCTGTTCCGATGTTTGCTATCCATCTGCGCGAGCAGTGGGGGGCTATAATCCGGCGCCGGCTAGCGGGCAACTTTTTGCCTGTGTGTCGGCGTCTGGATGCCCCTCCCTTCACGCTCGCGTGTGGTGACGTTGGGGGCGGATCCTTGGCGGCGGTATATGCGGTCAGCGGCCCTGGCGTGTTCCAGTGCTCCCTGAGCTCCCTGCCAGATAGGCTTCACACTTAGGTTGGATGGTTTGTCCCTTCCTCCCCATCAGGTACATTTCCTAGTTTTTTCCCCCTCTTTCTCCTTCCCTTACACTGGGCGTTTTGGTGTTGACCTTCCACCATGGTCTCTCACCCTCACCCCTGGTTGACCACCAACCACCCTTTCTGCCCCCCCCCCTTCCCATTCTTACTTTCTCACTGTTACATCCACATGTGTTTGTTTTGTTCACATTGTCCCACACGTATAGGGTTTTTCAATCATTTTTCTCACACCAGGTGAGCCTGGGAGCGATGGTCTGCTGTGCTCGCTGTCTGTGTTGCCTGCCGCCATTGGACGCGCCCTCTCGGTTCCCGTTACTGACCATGGGCTGGCCCACGGACCTTAACGTCCTGTGTCCTGGTGCATATACCCAGTAAGTTTATATGCCCTACCCGGGCTTTGGGTGGAAGGTTACCCATACTCCCCCAACTGGGTTATTGACTTTCTATACATTTTATATTACAGACAAATCGCATTTCTGCTCCTGAAGAGCGGCTTTAAGCCGCGAAACGCGTCGAGCTAATTGATGTTGTGAACCATATATATACCCATTATATTATGCAATCTTTACATTTTTACCGATGAAGGATCTGAGAACTTTTGACTGTGCAGTTGCTATCTTTTGAAATGTTTTTACACCCTATGAACACTAGTGGACTCCCTAAATTTTATAATTATTATACAGGATTGTAAACATGTTGTTACCAGTTGTTGCTACTATAGAGTCTGGCGCCTAGTCATGGGTGCAGCCTCATGTATGTACAATTTTATGTTGGTTGAATATGTCTTTATGCAATATTAAAACCATTTTCTATCGTCCACTACTGAGTTCATTTTGTCACCATGAGCTTCAATTAAAGTCCCACCTCTTTTGTTACACTTTGCTGCCATGGCCGCTTCAGTGTATATCTTGTTCTAGTTGACAGGGATGGAGGCACATGGTTCTACCCAGCCATACTAGCCTCAATTAAAGTCCCAATTTCCCAATCCCCCCCCTTTTTTCAATTATACAATAGGGATGGAAGCTCCTGGTGACATCTACCCATATATTGTTATGACCTGTTTTCTGCAATCAGCCTTACTGGCTCATTAGTCCTCTTCCCTTGACCACCATTTTATCTATCCTACTCCTTACTTATAATTTGGAGGTTGTGATGATATGTTATGTAATTTATTTTTATTTTTGTTGTATCCTGCACCGGCCACTAGATGGCTCTGGCCTGACGGCTGCCCACGTCTCAGTGCGGGAGCCGCGATGCGCACTGGTGCCTCTCCTTCCCCCGCCCGTCATCTGACGTTCGGGGGGTGGCCACGCTACCACTGCGCATCGACGTCACACACGCACACCGGATGTGCGGCGTCCTTTGACGCGGCTGTTCCGATGTTTGCTATCCATCTGCGCGAGCAGTGGGGGGCTATAATCCGGCGCCGGCTAGCGGGCAACTTTTTGCCTGTGCGTCGGCGTCTGGATGCCCCTCCCTTCACGCTCGCGTGTGGTGACGTTGGGGGCGGATCCTTGGCGGCGGTATATGCGGTCAGCGGCCCTGGCGTGTTCCAGTGCTCCCTGAGCTCCCTGCCAGATAGGCTTCACACTTAGGTTGGATGGTTTGTCCCTTCCTCCCCATCAGGTACATTTCCTAGTTTTTTCCCCCTCTTTCTCCTTCCCTTACACTGGGCGTTTTGGTGTTGACCTTCCACCATGGTCTCTCACCCTCACCCCTGGTTGACCACCAACCACCCTTTCTGCCCCCCCCTTCCCATTCTTACTTTCTCACTGTTACATCCACATGTGTTTGTTTTGTTCACATTGTCCCACACGTATAGGGTTTTTCAATCATTTTTCTCACACCAGGTGAGCCTGGGAGCGATGGTCTGCTGTGCTCGCTGTCTGTGTTGCCTGCCGCCATTGGACGCGCCCTCTCGGTTCCCGTTACTGACCATGGGCTGGCCCACGGACCTTAACGTCCTGTGTCCTGGTGCATATACCCAGTAAGTTTATATGCCCTACCCGGGCTTTGGGTGGAAGGTTACCCATACTCCCCCAACTGGGTTATTGACTTTCTATACATTTTATATTACAGACAAATCGCATTTCTGCTCCTGAAGAGCGGCTTTAAGCCGCGAAACGCGTCGAGCTAATTGATGTTGTGAACCATATATATACCCATTATATTATGCAATCTTTACATTTTTACCGATGAAGGATCTGAGAACTTTTGACTGTGCAGTTGCTATCTTTTGAAATGTTTTTACACCCTATGAACACTAGTGGACTCCCTAAATTTTATAATTATTATACAGGATTGTAAACATGTTGTTACCAGTTGTTGCTACTATAGAGTCTGGCGCCTAGTCATGGGTGCAGCCTCATGTATGTACAATTTTATGTTGGTTGAATATGTCTTTATGCAATATTAAAACCATTTTCTATCGTCCACTACTGAGTTCATTTTGTCACCATGAGCTTCAATTAAAGTCCCACCTCTTTTGTTACACTTTGCTGCCATGGCCGCTTCAGTGTATATCTTGTTCTGGTTCCATAATAGGATCAAAAAACTGTGGGTGGGACTGGAGGAAGAGATTACAGGGTTGAAACTGAAATCTCTGCCATGGATCAAAAGGACATATAGCTCACCGTATGGCTATACACCCTTCTTAGTGACCTCAACAATGAAAGCGTGGGACATTTTGATTAAAACGGGGCGTGTCTCCACCTTTAGAGGACCCATGACCCCTCTGTTCGACAACCCAGAATTCCCGCTTTCACTTGGGGTAAAATCATTCCTTAAGTGGTACAGTCATGAGGATACAAGGGTAATAGAAACACTGGTGGGAAATAAGGTTCTCCCTCTAGAGTCCATGGGGGAGGAACATAGAAAAGAATGGTTGCAGTATGGCTCATTCCAAAAGTATGTTATATCCCTGATAAAGAAGCAGAAATAACTAGACCTCTAACGGCGCTAGAAGAAATCTTTATGCAAGCTGAAAGACCCTCGCACATGCTATCGAAAGTATATAAAATCTTAATTGAGGACGGCCAGAAGTTGGAGTTACCATATATTAAGAAGTGGGAAGAGGAACTGGGGATGGAGATCCCCAGGAAGGAATGGGAAAAAGCCTTAGCAGTCACGCACAAACTCTCTGTTTCAACTAAACATCAAGAAAGAAACTATAAGATTTTAGCTAGATGGTATAAGTGTCCCGTAGACCTCTATAGGATAAGCCCTACGAATAAAGAAGTATGTTGGAGGTGTCAGGAAAGACGTGGTACAATGTCCCATATTTGGTACTATTGCTCTAAAATCCTCCCATTCTGGCAGAAAATTTTCGAAATCTTTAGGGCCATGACAGCGAGGGAAGTATATCCAGATATACAAATGGCAGTATTATCCATGATCCCTGGATCAATGAAAAGTATAAAGAAAGGCCCACTAAAATATTTCCTAATGGCTGCCCGTACGTGTATAGCCAGAAAATGGAAATGTACAGATGCACCCTCCATGGTAGAGTGGGAGTGTGAGATGACGGAGATACGGACCCTGGAAGAAAGAAAGGTGAGAGAGGAAGGATCCAATAAACAGATTAAATGGACAACGGATATTTGGAAGGGGTGGGTAACATATAGCGCCTCGTCAGAATTACTATGTGATCCACAGGAGGCTAGGTATCCTTAGGGATATGGGAATATATATGGTATGGTGGGGATTGGGATTATATCTGTTATCCTTGACCCCATATTCCCCCCCTCCCTCCCCTTCCCCTTTTCCCCTTTTTTTTTTTTTTTTTTTTTTGTGGGTTAGGTATGAGTGGCATAGCATGATTAATGGGATGGGATTGACTGTTAGGATGTTTGATGTTTGAGTATAGGCGATTAGTGTTGGATTAGATCATAGTAAATAATCATTATCCATGGTGTATATGTGTTTTTAGTATGATTATTTTTATTATTGTAAATGTTGCAATGTTAAAATTGAAAACTGTTTGAATAAATAAAGATATTAAAAAAAAAAAAATATATATATTTTTTTTTATTAGGCGGTCATAATGTTTTTTCTGATCATGGGTTGGTCATAATGTTTTGGCTGATCATGGGGTTGTCAGCTTTTGTCACCTCCCACTGTAGTTTTGAACATTTCGCCATTCATTCCTATGGGACCAATTTCGTCGCAAAAACGACGATATTTCGTGAACCATTTGGCAAAACGTTCCACAAAGTAATAGCACACCAATTAAATGACATTGAGGCCGGATTCACACTGGTATTTTTCAGCTTTTCACAAAGTTCCAAAGGTAATAGCACACCAATTAAATGACATTGAACATTTCGCCATTCATTTCTATGGGACCAATTTCGCCGCAAAAACTACAATATTTCGTGGACCATTTGGCGAAACGTTCCACAAAGTAATAGCACACCAATCGGGAACAATCCACACCTTCGGTATATTACTGTCTATGTAGTTTAAAAGCTGTGGGAGGAGTTAGGGTGGTATGATCATGGGGTTGTCAGCTTTTGTCACCTCCCACTCTAGTTTTGAACATTTCGCCATTCATTCCTATGGGACCAATTTCGCCGCAAAAACGACGATATTCCGTGAACCATTCGGCGAATGTGTAAAAACTGTTTTGGGGGTCCTAGTGGATGATAGGCTCAGCAATGGCATGAAATGCCAAGCTGCTACTAATAAAGCAAACAGAATATTGGCATGCATTAAAAGGGGGATCAACTGCAGAGATAAAACGATAATTCTCCCGCTCTACAAGACTCTGGTCCGGCCGCACCTGGAGTATGCTGTCCAGTTCTGGGCACCAGTCCTCAGGAGGGACGTATTGGAAATGGAGCTAGTACAAAGAAGGGCAACAAAGCTAATAAAGGGTCTGGAGGATCTTAGTTATGAGGAAAGGTTGTGAGCACTGAACTTATTCTCTCTGGAGAAGAGACGCTTGAGAGGGGATATGATTTCAATTTACAAATACTGTACTGGTGACCCCACAATAGGGATAAAACTTTTTCGCAGAAGAGAGTTTAATAAGACTCGTGGCCACTCATTACAATTAGAAGAAAAGAGGTTTAACCTTAAACTATGTAGAGGGTTCTTTACTGTAAGAGCGGCAAGGATGTGGAATTCCCTTCCACAGGCGGTGGTCTCAGCGGGGAGCATTGATAGCTTCAAGAAACTATTAGATAATCACCTGAATGACCGCAATATACAGGGATATGCAATGTAATACTGACACATAATCACACACATAGGTTGGACTTGATGGACTTGTGTCTTTTTTCAACCTCACCTACTATGTAACTATGTAACTATGTAACCGTGGGAGGAGTTATGGTGGTAAATTATCAGCATTATCAAGCCTCGCAGATGAAGGTATGGCCACATGCATTTGGGGGGTTTCAGCATCTTGTGTTTACAACCACTGTTTCCTAGCAACGCTCATGTACTGTTTATGCTTCACACGCACTGCTCAATACACAACACAATGTAATTTCTACACAATACAATTACTATCAAAACTGCCCCATCATATTGCCACCATCAAAACTGCCCCATCATAATTGCCCCACCAAAACTGCCCCATCATATTGCCGCCATCAAAACTGCCCCATCATAATTGCCCCATTAAAACTGCCCCATCAGAATTGCCCTATCAAAACTGCCCCATCATATTCCTCTATTATAAATCAGTACATGGTGTGTCTGTCCCCTCCCCCGGGCTCTGTAATCAGAGCTGAGATGCTCCAGCCACCTCCCCCCCTGTGTATAACAGAAGCTTTGGTAACCATGGCAACAAAACAAACACAGTACACTCTGATTAATGGCTAAAATTTCCTGAAATGACCTCTAAACAAAAAGCTTTTTCCCAAAAACTATAAATCCTACAGTGAAGATCTTTATATTGTGAGAATCTCAAGACCCAGACCTAGATTTTGATGTATAGTATGTCTCTGAAATATTAAAAATGGAGGCACAGTCGCAGTTTAGAAATTGCCCCTCAAATTTGAAGGGGCTAGAGTGTAGTTTCAATGAATGTCAATGGACGGCGTGAGTTGCAAACAAATGGTCATATTATGAAAACTATCAGGACTATGGCTTAGCCGTGGACATTTTTAGTGGCAGCAGGGATAGCTGAACGTTTTGATATAAGATTTGTGTAGGTGGGCTTGAAAATGAGGGAGTGGCGGCAGTTTAGATATCATGTTCTGATTTTTCAGCTTTTGTCACCTCCCACTCTAGTTTCCCCATTCATTCCTATGGGACCAATTTCGCCGCAAAAACGACGATATTTCGTGAACCATTCGGCGAAACGTTCCACAAAATAATAGCACACCATTCGGGAACAATCCGCACGTTTCGGTATATTACTTGTCTATGTAGTGTAAAAACTGTGGGAGGAGTTAGGGTGGTAAATTTGGCTATAATAATAATAATAACTAGAAAAGGTACAATTTCTGGGGAAATTGTGAAAAGTGTTCTTGCCTCTACATCTGGAGTGAGCGGAGTAACTGGGGGGAGTGCCTGGAGTAACTGTTGTGTGGTTGGAGTAACTGTGGAAAGGTTGAACTGGGCAGATGGGCAGAGTAACTGTGTGGAGTGTTTGTAGTGAGTAAAGATAGTAAACATTACACTAACCAATTGATTGATCAAATTTAAAAAGTGCACAAGTGCTAATGATGTAGAAGGTAGAAATATCGGTAAATGACTTTGTCGGACACAGACTTAAGGGTTACCAGGATTTATTCCGCCCCAGCCAAAGCATAGCACCTGACGGACTCGCGTCCCAAAATCAAGTGTGTCAAAAACAGTTTACACAGTGTACATATAATTTCAATATATTGCATCACAAGCGAACTGGCGGTATATTTCCGTTATACATTAACATTAACATTAACATTTTGAACAGTCAACTTTTTGAACTTTTTGGATACAAGGCAATTCATTAAAGCATATACTTTAAACCCTTACAAATTTTCAGTTTCTCTGCAGTTTTGCTCCTTGCTGTTTCTTTGTCTTACTAATCAGCAAGCAGGCTATAGCACAGGAAGGAGAGGGTGAGTGTGATGAGGACAGTGTGATAGGGCGAGCTGACGTGCTGCATCTACCGTCTGTAGGACGGGTGATCGTTTTAGCCAGCCGGCTTCTTATGCTTATTTGAATCTGCTACACTGTAAGTGTTATTTTAATTCTTTTAATAAACCTCAAAACCAGGATTACGCTATGTTGTTTCCCTCTCTTTTCCCGGGGTACCCCTAAATGAGAACAACCCCCCAGCTAGGAGTCTTTTATTAATCTCCATGATAAGAGTGATTTCCTGTGACTTGGTGGACTAGTGGTATCATCACCCTTTGGCTGTATGAAGTGGCATGTCGTTTCCTAGAAGCCCATCCAATGAAAGGCCCTGACCGGGTTAAGGTCGCAAGCCCCCTTGTGCTTGCCGTTTGGTAAGCGCGCATTTTATTTTCAGCTACCACCGTGGTGCGGTGGAGGAATTTTTTCTATTTTACATTTCCTGCTTTAAAAAAATGGGGTCTGAGCCTATGTATTTTCACAACATTTATTTGGACTTTATTCACTGTGTTAGGACTGTCCAGTGAACACTTATTGATTTAGGTTTCAAGAACTGTGTTAGTTATTTAATTTGGGTTCTAACCAATTAGTCCTATTCAACACTGGTACTAGTATTTACTCCTATTTACAGCGCTGCTATATTTGTTATATTGTTGTATTAGTGTGTGTATCTCACATAGAGTGGCTGCTTTTGTTATTATGTAGTTTTTTTTAATTTTTTTTCACTAAGTTATTTTCATCACTATTTTGGTTATCCCCTATTTGGTCATTCACAATATTTCACGAACAGGTACCCTTTTTGGGTGCACTACAGCGCGGTATTCCTCTTACTATATGATGAGGACAGATGTCTGTGATGGATGGGGGGGAGTAAGTGAGTTCAGTGTCTAACAAGTACACCGAACATGAAATATAGAGAATGATGTTTAGCTAATTGTAAATGGTCCCACATAACTATGGCCACGTAAACTGACCCTCATTGCCACTTTATCTGTTTGATGACCACTGTCTCACAACCACTGTTTCCTGGCAACACTCATGCCCTGTTTATGCAGGCTCTAAGCGTGTTCACAACCACTGCTCAAAACACAATACACAGGATAATGGTAGCTGTAATAACTGTGCAGTACTCCTGACTGGAGACACTGCTGCACCCTGGAGATGTAAATGTGATCCAACAGTGTGTTTTTTTCTGTGGTGGCTGCCCAGACCAGTTGAGTATATCCTCTTGAGTGAAGAAGGTCAGATATTGGCTTCTTTTCTCTGCACAGAAAATCTTCATTGAAATCTCCACAGAGTATTATAGGTTGGCAATCCATTATTTCCAAAGATTCCAAGAGGCCCAGCAGGTTAGTAAGGAATTGGCCAATACTATAATCCGGTGGCCTGTAAACGACAGCGATCAAAGCTTGTACAGGGGACTCCAGTTTGACAACCAAGAACTCCAAGTCAGTCACATTGTGATGATACTGCTTTTCATAGGCCTTGAAATGGTTTCTGACATACAAGGCGACACCTCCGCCACTTTTACTTGCAATGTCAGGAAGGTTTGTGTACGAGAGGTGTCTGTTGCGTTTGAACAGGTTGTAGCCCTCCAGCTGGAGACTTTCAGCAACAGAAGAGCCTGAGAGATGAGTTTCAGTGAAACATAAAACATCTCCAAGTGTCAACTCATGGTGAGATTTGATATCTTCAATGTGAGCTGGTAATCCTTCCGTGTTGTGATGGATAATTGTTAATGTTTGCTGTTTGTCTGTTGTCTGTAGAAACTTTAACAGGGGCATAACACTTTCCAGTGATGCATTCTTCATTGAATCCAGGGAAGCTGTGATTTCAGGATCAGCAAAGATCTTCTTCTCATCAAAGTCGGTTATGTACAGTCCTTGTAGTGTAGTCGTTCTACTCAGAGCAACATAGGCCATTCCCGGTTGGAAGACCCGTTTCAATGAGACCACTGCCGACTGTATCGACATCCCCTGACACTTATGAATCGTACATCCAAAAGCCAACTTCAGGGGGAACTGCCTGCGAACAACTCCTTTCTGTCTCAGGTTTTCCTCTACCCTTTCTATGTACACCAAGTTGTCAGCATCACAAGACGACTTGTTACGGTATCTCTGTCCTGCATTTGGATTGTCCAGCACAAGCCCAAGCTTGTTTACCGTAGTAGCACCATTCTCAGTCTGGATGATTATTCTTGCAATCTTGCCAAATGTCCCGTTAACAAGCCCGTCTTCTACATCAATGTTTCTTGTGATCATGATACGGGCACCTTCAGCTGCTTGCAGTGTGTCAATCAGATTGTCTTTGTGTCCTTTGAAAGGTTGGTGTTGCCTCAGCATCACTCCTGTCTTAGGGTCTTTTCTGTAATCGTCGGCATCTATGTTGGTGACGTTTGAATGGAGAACAGACACAGTTGCAGCATTATGTTTGTGAACCTCTTTGTTGGTGGCAAATATGTGTAGCACGTCAGTAGGGCAGTGGGTGGGATCTGTAAAAGCCTGAGCAAGCAGAGCTTTGTCATCATTGCTTAAGGTGCCAGTCTTCTGCTTGACTCTGATTCTATTCAAAAGCTCAGCAAATGAAATGTCTTCCTTCTGTCGCATGATCTCTGTCAGCGTGATCATCTGAAAGTTGTCTTTCCAGACGTCATTGGTATTTTCCTCAAACACGCAGAGTGGCTTACTTTTTCCCAGCGGGGGGACCTGGTAAAAGTCTCCTACTGCTAGTACTGACATACCACCAAAAGGTTTCTTACTGCCTTTGATTTGCTGTAATCTCCAGTTGATGTAGGCAAACAGGGGCTTTGAAATCATTGACACCTCGTCAATAACAATGATCTCCGCATTTGACAGCTGTGCCCTCACTTCATCTATTAGATTTCCAAGTCCTTGGTAGGGTGGCTTCAAGCTTCTTGGCAACTTCAGCAGAGAATGCAATGTGTTGCCTGAAATGTTGAAAGCTGCTGTTCCTGTAAATGCAGTTAGTAAAACGCTGGGCATGGATATGTCTGCTTCCTCACGTAGTCTGGTAAGTTTACAGAGTATCTTTGTCGCCTCAGCATAGATGCACTTTATCAGGTGTGATTTGCCTGTCCCTGCACCACCAGTGACAAAGTAATAGAATGGGTCAGGATTTAGGCCACGCACACGGTTAGTGCACCAGTCACAAACTGAGTAGAATGTCTGAGCTTGTGTCCGGTTAAGGTTTCTGTACATTTTCCGAAGGAAATCAGGGCACATTTGTGGGGCTTTCACAGTAAGCGCAATTCCACCTGTTTGTTTGTGACGTGTATACTCCGGAACATCATCTTGTTCATTCTCATGAAGTGGCTCCCCTTCTTTGCGTTCCTCTACACATTCCAACCTATCCAACTCAGCTTCTGGGGCAAAGGTGTTCCAAGCATCTTCAACAGGTCCGTTTTTTACAAAGTCATCCAAGACTTGTTCCACAATTTTGTTGTGTTGTTCGAACTTCTTTTGGTTGCTGGTAACAATTGCAGACACTGCTTGGATTGCTTCTTCTCCTGGTAAGCTCACACAGGCGCCTTTGTAAAAATCCTGGTGTGTTGGGAACCTTACAGTTTTCAGTGATGACTCTGAACGGTGGGGGAGGTACAGTTTAAGCAGTCTGCCGTAGTAGTTCTCAGGGTCCTTCTTCTCTGAGAAGCGTGCGTACCTGATGATTGCAGGCTTCCCTCTCGTGCGTTTTTGAATCATTCCCATTTCATTCAATAGGCTGACACGCTTGCTGTCTTCCTTTTGCTTGCCATCTTCCTTCTGCTTGCCATAGACAACCCTGTAATGGGATGCAAAGTCTGCCAGACACATGGACTCAAACTCTGGTGTTTCAGGTCTGGCTCTATATTTGTCGACAAAACTCGTCATCCACACATTAAGAGAATCGGCTGGTTTGTTCTGCAATGCACTGAGCGGGAGACTCATTTTCAGTGCGTTGTCACCAGTTGGCAGAAAAACAACCTCACGTGAGCAAGACTTCATTTTCAGGCTGCACGTACGGGCCACAGACTCCTGGGCGCTGACCTCTCTGTGTTTTGAATAAGCCTGAAGAACCTCTTTCATTTCTTCTCGTTCTGTCGCTGTTTCTGGGCTCATTTCTTTGACTATTGTTTTGAGATAGTCACTCAGCTCCCGTTCTGGCTTGGATATGTAGGACAACATGTACATGATGCAACCATACTCATCAAGAATGTACTGGATGTCCATGTTGGCGTTCCAGGCCGTCAGCAAATGTGGATTATAGTTGTTCACCCAGCAGTCCTTGACATCACGCTTCATTAGAATCACGCTTGAGGAGGTCAATGCCTGAATGTAGGAGTTGTACTGATTCAAAGTCATATCACACTGTGCCAGTAGCTGTGACATGTCTTCAAGCTGCACTTTTGGGTTATTAAGCAAATCCCAGACTGGTTTCAGTTTGTTTTTGGCTGCTTGTGGTTTCATTGCACAATCTCCTTGTTCTTCTGGCATCGGGTAAGTTATCCTCGTTTTTCTAATAGGTGGCTTTGGAAATCCAAATCTGCATACTCTGTTACCTTTCTTGCATGATTTTGAATGAGATCTGCTGTGCATTTGAAGTTCTGTTACAAATCTGTGAAGTAAGGCCTGTTTGGCTTCATCAGGCAGCTGGCATGAGATGTTATGATCTATAAAGGCACACACCTTGTCATCACTGTCTTGTCCAAATATAGGAGGTCCTGCTACCCAACAGAGACAATGTATATGAGGGCTCCCTCTCGCCTGAAATTCAACCCGGTAAAAGTAATCGATAACTTCACCAATTGGCTGTGCAGGACCCAACAGCAGCTCTCGCATCAGAGCATCAACCCGTTTGTCAAACATGCGCATGGTGGTCACTGGGTTGCCTCGAAGAATGTCACACTTTTCAGCCCAGTCTAGCCCCGCAAAATCCACCTTTTGACCTTGTTGTGCCTTTATTGCCGTTATTACCTCTGGCCATCTGAATTCTGCAGCAGAGAAGGTAAGAAAAAATGTTGGCTTACCCAATTGTCTGACCATGGCTAGCAAATTCTTCAGATTTTTATCCCAGTAAGCTGGACTCCCTCTCAGTGGTTGCATGAACCTTGTGGCATCTCGGTTTCGCACCAACCTCTCAACCTCACACTTGTCCTGTAGCAGCTTGTTGGATATTTTCCGTCCATCCCTGGTATTGGGTTTTCCTTTCCTTAACTGGATGGACATGCTGCTTTTGGCCATGTGTGTTTCTGTGACAAACTGCGCAAAGAAGAGGTAGCTTGTGTCTCTTGCAAAACGAGTATCAACACAAAAAAGCCTTGCATTGAAATACATGCTCGGGGACAGTTTGACTTGTCTTGCCTGGTCCAATGTATTCTGTCCAGTAGGGAACTGAACAGGGAAAGCCATTGCCTCAAGCCTAGGAACTTTAAAGAAGCTGACAGGTGTGTTTCCTTGTGCAGGTGCAATGCTGAATATTCCATCACCGTGTGTCAGTGCTTCCTCTCCAAGGTCAGATGGCTGCAAACAACTGTCTAGGCCAATTCCAGGTCTTAGTGTATCCTTCTCATCCTCTGCATTGGGAGGTTGTTGGTCATGGCCTTCCTGTTGCTCAGAAGCAGCCGGTAAACATGCAGACTGTACCTCTGATGGATCACAATTTTCGATGCGTTCAAGTATCTCCATCATTTCAGTTTCGTCACAACTGTCGAGTTCCATCCCATCATCATTATCATCATCATCAGCGATTGTCTCATCCACTCTAATTGAAATGTCACTGTAGTCGGGGTGTGTGTCAATGAGTTTTGACAGACCTGCTACTACATTTCCCATGTTGACATAATGAAACAGCTGGTGGCCTTTGTAAGTCAGACGTCTTTTCAGCTTGACTCTGTGTAACTGGGATTTGCTGTGCGATCTTGGTAGAGTATTGACCGTGGTTTCCACCTCGGATGGCACACACACTACAGCGCCATGTATAGCTGCCTGTCGACCTTTGGGAAGTGTGATGATCTTGGCAAATGGCAGTATTTTGGCCAAAAGTTGTCTTTCCAGCACATTCAAATCGCAGAGCTCTGGGGGAATGGGCGCCAGCTCCATGTTGTTAGCTACAGCGATGGATGATTTGTGTCCTGCTTTTAAATGTAAATCACAGTTGTGACAAATCCATTCTTTGGTCCTTTCATCTGGTACGGTGCATTGTTCAGGTCCTTGACAGTGATTGTTGCACACATGGACATATTTCCCTGTCAAACAGGCAGCAACAATGTGTAGATTCTTCTTGTAATTGCTGTGAATGCAATGTTTCACTTGGTTAGGGAAAAGGGTGCGATGACACATCGTGCACACAAATATTGGCCCAGCTTTAATGCATTCATGGAAAGTGGATATAGCTGTCTGCATTAGGCTGTTGTCCACTGGTTGACTGCATTCCCGCATGACACGAGTCCATCGTCTGTATTTCATTCTTATTTTGAAGGCACATTGCATCTTATGGGTTATGCGAAAATCTGCTTGAGTTTGACGCTTCATTTTCATGTAACTCATGCAATGTTGCAAGTGACGTTTTCTGAAAGCAGGATCATTATGATATTTTCTGGTGATGTATTGCTTCTGCTTCAACTTGAAATCAACATTTGTGGCATATTTTCTGGTGATGTATTGCTTCTTCTTCAAGTTGTAATCTGCATTTGTCGCATATTTTCTGGTGGTGTACTGCTTCTGTTTCAAGTTGAAATCTGCATTTGTCGCATATTTTCTGGTGATGTATTGCTTCTGCTTCAAGTTGAAATTGGCATCTGTTGCATATTTGCGAATGATATATTTCTTCTGCTTCAACTTAAAATCAGCATCTGCTCTGTATCGGCTGGTGATGTATGTCCTTTTCTTATTGGTGACAGACATCTTTGTAGCCTTGAAATCACGCCTTCTTTCATTTCTGTGTCTTGTCTTCAGTTTTTGTCGTCTCTGTGCATTTAATTTGGACAATGCCTTACTGTCCTTCCATATGCCCTGTGAGGATTTCGCATCAACTGACCGTGGAGAATGCTTGCTGGCTGGGAATCCAGTGTGTGTTACATCTTTGGTCATCTGTGTCACTTTGTTCTCCACATGCTTTGCATTATGTGGTTTGTCAGATTGCACCAGTGGGGACAGCAAACCATCTGACAGACATCTTGCACGATGAAATGAGACTGGCATGAAGTCATACTGCAGTCCATCAATAGGGCCTCTGGTGTCTGTAAGGAGCAATTCATACAACTTATAAATCCTTGCCCCCATATCACTCAAATGTGTAAAAGTGATCATAACAGCTTTTCCTTTTCCAGTGGCAGGAAGTCCATCCTTATTTCGACTATGAGAATCAAACAGTCCATATCTCCCAGACTTGTCTCTGAACAATGCAATGCAATATGGCACTACTATAAAAAGTGCATGTGTAACATCTGCATTGAGGCACTGAAGTCTTGTGGAGAGGTCAACAAACCAACCTTGGTTGTCACCGTCTACCGTGTCTCTCATACATCCCGATAACACTGGAGATTTAACAACGTTATACTCATATTTGTCAGTGTTGACTCTGAGGGGCACTTCTTCCATTGTCAAGTGTTGATGCTGATAGACATTTCTTTGTTTTAGCTGTTTTATTGTTGAGCCATACAAGCTGTTGCCCTTCTTCAGTATTTGATCAAGATCACCCTTTCTCACATCATCAAGCTCACTGTGGTATGCCAAAAATGTCAGAGCCATGCATGTACACTGTTTGTTCCTTAACCTTCCATAGCCATGATGACCCTGATGAAATGATGCCTGCACAGAAATCTCACTTGGTACACATGGTTCTTGCATGCCATGGTTTTCAGAAGTGCCCATCACACTGTCACTGTGCTCTGAACTTGACACTGAGTTGAACATGAAAATGACACCACAGGTTCACTATGTACCTCCTGGGCACATTCACTGTCACAAACCTCCATATCCACTATGCTGCTGTGGGGCTCCGGATCCAGTTTAGTCCAGCGTATCTTTGCAGCTTTAGATCTCTTTCCTTTAGATGGCATGATGATATTTGTGGAAGGAGCTATAATTCTCCTCAGAGCTTTGTTCGAAGAGCTATAATTCCCCTCAGAGTTGTGTTGGAGGAGGAGCTATAATTCGCCTCAGAGCTGTGTGGGAGGAGCTATAACTCCCCTCTGAGCTGTGTGGGAGGAGCAATAATGCTATAATTCCCCTCAGAGCTGTGTGGGAGGAGATACAATTCCCCTTAGTGTTGTGTGGGAGGAGCTATAATTCCCCTTAGAGCTGTGTGGGAGAAGCTATATTTCCCCTCAGAGTTGTGTAGGAGAAGCTATAATTCCCCTCAGAGCTGTTTAAAAGGAGCTATAATTCCCCTCACAGCGGTGTGGAAGAAACTATAATTCCTCTCAGAGTTGTGTGGGAGGAGCTCTAATTCTCCTCAGCTGTGTGGGAGGAGCTATAATGCTAAGCTGTAATTCCCCTCAGAGCTGTGTAGGAGGAGCTATAATTCCCCTCACAGCGGTGTGGGAGAAACTATAATTCCCCTCAGAGTTGTGTGGGAGGAGCTATAATGCTAAGCTATAATGCTATAATTCCCCTTTGAGCTGTGTGGGAGGAGCTATAATTCCCCTCAAAGCTGTATTGGAGGAGCTATAACTTCCCTCCAAGCTGTGTGGGAGGAGCTATAATGCTATAATTGTCCTTAGAGCTGTGTGAGAGGAGCTATAATTCCCCTCAGAGCTTTGTGATTTTTTTTTTTCAAAAATGATTTTGTTTTTTTGTTTTTTCAAAAATGATTTTGTTTTTTTGTTTTTTCAAAAATGATTTTTTTAAATGATTTTTTTTTTCAAAAATGAAATTTTTTTTTTCAAAAATGAATTTAGTTTTTTTCAAAAATGATTTTTTTTTTAATTTTTTTTTTTTCAAAAGTAATTTTTTTTTCAAAAATATATTTTTTTTTCAAAAATATTTTTTTTTCAAAAATATTTTTTTTTTCAAAAATTAATTTTTATTTTTTTCAAAAATATTTTTTTTTTTTACATGGGGCGGTCATAATGTTTTGGCTGATCATGGGGTGGTCATAATGTTTTGGCTGATCATGGGGTTGTCAGCTTTTGTCACCTCCCACTCTAGTTTTGAACATTTCGCCATTCATTCCTATGGGACCAATTTTGCCGCAAAAACGACGATATTTCGTGGACCATTCGGCGAAACGTTCCACAAAGTAATAGCACACCAATCGGGAAAAATCCGCACGTTTCGGTATATTACTTGTCTCTGTAGTGTGGAAAATGTGGGAGGAGTCTACAAGCATTATCAAGTCTAGCAGATGAAGTCACATGCATTTGGGGTGTCTCAGCATCTTGTGTTTACAACCACTGTTTCCTAGCAACATTTCCTTTTGAACATTTTGCCATTCATTCCTATGGGACCAATTTCGCCGCAAAAACGACGATATTTCGTGGACCATTCGGCGAAACGTTCCACAAAGTGATAGCACACCAATCGGAAACAATCCGCACGTTTCGGTATATTACTTGTCTCTGTAGTGTAAAAACTGTGGGAGGAGTCTACAAGCATTATCAAGTCTAGCAGATGAAGTCACATGCATTTGGGGTGTCTCAGCATCTTGTGTTTACTACCACTGTTTCCTAGCAATGCTCATGCCCTGTTTATGCTTCCCAAATACTACTTCATCAAAACTGCCCCATCAGAATTACCCCATCAAAACTGCCCCATCATATTCCTCTATTATAAATCAGTACATGGTGTGTCTGTCCCCTCCCCCGGGCTCTGTAATCAGCTGAGATGCTCCAGCCACCTTCCCCCCCTGTGTATAACAGAAGCTTTGGTAACCATGGCAACAAAACAAACACTAACAGTACACTCTGATTAATGGCTAAAATTTCCTGAAATGACCTCTAAACAAATGGCCGTATTTTAAAAACTATACATCCTACAGCGAAGATCTTTATATTGTGAGAATCACAAGACCCAGACCTAGATTTTGATGTATAGTATGTCTGTGAAATATTAAAAATGAAGGCACGGTCGCAGTTTAGAAATTGCCCTTCAAATTTGGAGGGGGCTAGAGTGTAGTTTCAATGAATGTCAATGGACGGCGTGAGTTACAAACAAATGGTCATATTGTGAAGACTATCAGGACTATGGCTTAGCCGTGGACATGTTTAGTGGCAGCAGGGATAGCTGAACGTTTTGATATAAGATTTGTGTAGGTGGGCTTGAAAATGAGGGAGTGGCGGCAGTTTAGAAATCATGTTCTGATTTTTCAGCTTTTGTCATCTCCCACTCTAGTTTCCCCATTCATTCCTATGGGACCAATTTCGCCGCAAAAATGACGATATTTTGTGAACCATTCGGCGAAATGTTCCACAAAGTAATAGCACACCATTCGGGAACAATCCGCACGTTTCGGTATATTACTTGTCTATGTAGTGTAAAAACTGTGGGAGGAGTTAGGGTGGTAAATTTGGCTATAATAATAAGAATAATATATATGTGAGATAACAGTAAGTGGTCTTGCTATGCAAGAACACTTAACTAGAAAAGCTACAATTTCTGGGGAAATTGTGAAAGTGTTCTTGAATCTACAACTGGAGTGGGCGGAGTAACCGGGTGGGGTGGAGTGGCTTGAGTAACTGTGAAAAGTGTTAAAAAGCTTAATATTTTAAAAAGTATAAATAGTAGTAAAAAAGTTCCATCATTAGCTGAAAGAGCTGAACATTTTTTTCAAAAGTAATTTTTTTTTTTTCAAAAATGAATTTTTTTTTTTCAAAAATGAATTTTTTTTATTCAAAAATTATTTTTTTTATTCAAAAATGATTTTTTTTTCAAAAATGATTTTTTTTTAAAAGTAATTTTTTTTCTCAAAAATAATTTTTTTTTTTCGAAATTATTTTTTTTTTTAAGTAATTTTTTTTTCAAAAATATTTTTTTTTTTCAAAAATAATTTTTTTTTTTCAAAAATAATTTTTATTTTCAAAAATATTTTTTTTTTTTTCAAAAATAATTTTTTTTTTTTCAAAAATATTTTTTTTTTTTCAAAAATATATATATATTTTTTTCAAAAAAATATATTTTTTTTTTCATGGGGCGGTCATAATGTTTCAGCTGATCATGGGGTTGTCAGCTTTTGTCACCTCCCGCTCTAGTTTTGAACATTTCACCATTCATTCCTATGGGACCAATTTCACTGCAAAAACGACGATATTTCGTGAACCATTCGGCGAAACGTTCCACAATGTAATAGCACACCAATTAAATGACATTGAGGCCGGATTCACACTGGTATTTTTCAGCTTTTCACAAAGTTCCACAAGGTAATAGGACACCAATTAAATGACATTGAACATTTCGCAATTCATTTCTATGGGACCAATATTGCCGCAAAAAACTACGATATTTCGTGGACCATTCGGCGAAATATTCCACAAAGTAATAACACACCAATCGGGAACAATCCGCTCGTTTCGGTATATTATTTGTCTCTGTAGTGTGAAAACTGTGGGAGGAGTCTACAAGCATTATCAAGTCTAGCAGATGAAGTCACATGCATTTGGAGTGTCTCAGCATCTTGTGTTTACAACCACTGTTTCCTAGCAACGCTCATGCCCTGTTTATGCTTCCCAAATACTGCTTCATCAAAACTGCCCCATCAGAATTACCCCATCAAAACTGCCCCATCATATTCCTCTATTATAAATCAGTACATGGTGTGTCTGTCCCCTCCCCCGGGCTCTGTAATCAGCTGAGATGCTCCAGCCACCTTCCCCCCTGTGTATAACAGAAGCTTTGGTAACCATGGCAACAAAACAAACACTAACAGTACACTCTGATTAATGGCTAAAATTTCCTGAAATGACCTCTAAACAAATGGCCGTATTTTAAAAACTATACATCCTACAGCGAAGATCTTTATATTGTGAGAATCACAAGACCCAGACCTAGATTTTGATGTATAGTATGTCTCTGAAATATTAAAAATGAAGGCACAGTCGCAGTTTAGAAATTGCCCTTCAAATTTGGAGGGGGCTAGAGTGTAGTTTCAATGAATGTCAATGGACGGCGTGAGTTGCAAACAAATGGTCATATTGTGAAAACTATCAGGACTATGGCTTAGCCGTGGACATGTTTAGTGGCAGCAGGGATAGCTGAACGTTTTGATATAAGAATTGTGTAGGTGGGCTTAAAAATGAGGGAGTGGTGGCAGTTTAGAAATCATTGTCTGATTCTTCAGCTTTTGTCACCTCCCACTCTAGTTTCCCCATTCATTCCTATGGGACCAATTTCGCCGCAAAAACAACGATCTTTCGTGAACCATTCAGCGAAACGTTCCACAAAATAATAGCACACCATTCGGGAACAATCCGCACGTTTCGGTATATTACTTGTCTATGTAGTGTAAAAACTGTGGGAGGAGTTAGGGTGGTAAATTTGGCTATAATAATAATAATAACTAGAAAAGGTACAATTTCTGGGGAAATTGTGAAAGTGTTCTTGCCTCTACAACTGGAGTGGGCGGAGTAACTGGGTGGGGTGGAGTGGCTTGAGTAACTGTGAAAAGTGTTAAAAAGCTTAATATTTTAAAAAGTATAAATAGTAGTAAAAAAGTTCCATCATTCGCTGAAAGAGCTGAACATTTTTTTCAAAAGTAATTTTTTTTTTCAAAAATGAATTTTTTTTAATCAAAAATGATTTTTTTTTCTTCAAAAATGATTTTTTTTTTCAAAAGTAATTTTTTTTTTCAAAGGTAATTTTTTTTTTCAAAAATGAATTTTTTTATTTCAAAAATAATTTTTTTTCGAAATTATTATTTTTTTTAAAGTAATTTTTTTTTCAAAAATAATTTTTTTTTTCAAAAATATTTTTTTTTTTCAAATATATTTTTTTTTCAAAAATAATTTTTTTTTTAAAAGTAATTTTTTTTTCAAAAATATTTTTTTTTTTCAAAAATAATTTTTTTTTTTTCAAAAATATTTTTTTTTTCAAAAATATATATATTTTTTTTTCAAAAATGATTTTTTTTTTTTTCAAAAATTATTTTTTTACTTTTTTCAAAAATTACTTTTTTTTTTCAAAAATATATTTTTTTTTACATGGGGCGGTCATAATGTTTTGGCTGATCATGGGGTGGTCATAATGTTTTGGCTGATCATGGGGTTGTCAGCTTTTGTCACTTCCCACTCTAGTTTTGAACATTTCGCCATTCATTCCTATGGGACCAATTTCGCCGCAAAAACGTCATTTCGTGGACCATTCGGCAAAACATTCCACAAAGTAATAACACACCAATCGGGAACAATCCGCTCGTTTCGGTATATTATTTGTCTCTGTAGTGTGAAAACTGTGGGAGGGGTCTACAAGCATTATCAAGTCTAGCAGATGAAGTCACATGCATTTGGAGTGTCTCAGCATCTTGTGTTTACAACCACTGTTTCCTAGCAACGCTCATGCCCTGTTTATGCTTCCCAAATACTGCGTCATCAAAACTGCCCCATCAGAATTACCCCATCAAAACTGCCCCATCATATTCCTCTATTATAAATCAGTACATGGTGTGTCTGTCCCCTCCCCCGGGCTCTGTAATCAGCTGAGATGCTCCAGCCACCTTCCCCCCTGTGTATAACAGAAGCTTTGGTAACCATGGCAACAAAACAAACACTAACAGTACACTCTGATTAATGGCTAAAATTTCCTGAAATGACCTCTAAACAAATGGCCGTATTTTAAAAACTATACATCCTACAGCGAAGATCTTTATATTGTGAGAATCACAAGACCCAGACCTAGATTTTGATGTATAGTATGTCTCTGAAATATTAAAAATGAAGGCACAGTCGCAGTTTAGAAATTGCCCTTCAAATTTGGAGGGGGCTAGAGTGTAGTTTCAATGAATGTCAATGGACGGCGTGAGTTGCAAACAAATGGTCATATTGTGAAAACTATCAGGACTATGGCTTAGCCGTGGACATGTTTAGTGGCAGCAGGGATAGCTGAACATTTTGATATAAGATTTGTGTAGGTGGGCTTGAAAATGAGGGAGTGGCGGCAGTTTAGAAATCATGTTCTGATTTTCCAGCTTTTGTCATCTCCCACTCTAGTTTCCCCATTCATTCCTATGGGACCAATTTCGCCGCAAAAACGACGATATTTCGTGAACCATTCGGCGAAACGTTCCACAATGTAATAGCACACCATTCGGGAACAATCCGCACGTTTCGGTATATTACTTGTCTATGTAGTGTAAAAACTGTGGGAGGAGTTAGGGTGGTAAATTTGGCTATAATAATAAGAATAATATATATGTGAGATAACAGTAAGTGGTCTTGCTATGCAAGAACACTTAATAATAATATATATGTGAGATAACAGTAAGTGGTCTTGCTATGCAAGAACACTTAATAAGAATAAGAATAATAATATATATGTGAGATAACAGTAAGTGGTCTTGCTATGCAGGAACACTTAATAAGAACTAGAAAAGCTACAATTTCTGGGGAAATTGTGAAAAGTGTTCTTGCCTCTACAACTGGAGTGGGCGGAATAACTGGATGGAGTGGCTTGAGTAACTGTGAAAAGTGTTAAAAAGCTTAATATTTTAAAAAGTATAAATAGTAGTAAAAAAGTTGAAGTCCCATCATTAGCTGAAAGAGCTGAACATTTTTTTCAAAAGAATTTTTTTTTCAAAAATGATTTTTTTTTTTCAAAAATGATTTTTTTTTTCAAAAATGATTTTTTCTTTTAAAAAATGTAGTTTTTTTTTTCAAACAAGAATTTTTTTTTTCAAAAATGAATTATTTTTTTTCAAAAATGATTTTTTTTTTTCAAAAATATTTTTTTTTATGGGGCAGTCATGTTTTGGCTGATCATGGGGTTGTCAGCTTTTGTCACCTCCCACTCTAGTTTTGAACATTTCACCATTCATTCCTATGGGACCAATTTCGTCGCAAAAACGACGATATTTCGTGAACCATTCGGCGAAACGTTCCAGAAAGTAATAGCATACCAATTAAATGACATTGATTCTGAATTCACACTGGTATATTTCAGCTTTTCACAAAGTTCCACAAGGTAATAGCACACCAATTAAATGACATTGAACGTTTCACCATTCATTCCTATGGGACCAATATTGCCGCAAAAACGACGATATTTCGTGAACCATTCGGCGAAAAATGTTCCACAAAGTAATAGCACACCAATTAAATGACATTGAACATTTCGCCATTCATTCCTATGGGACCAATATTGCCGCAAAAACGACGATATTTCGTGAACCATTCGGCGAAAAAAGTTCCACAAAGTAATAGCACACCAATTAAATGACATTGAACATTTCTGTAATTTTTTTTTTTTTTTCAAAAATGATTTTGTTTTTTGTTTTTTCAAAAATGATTTTTTTAAATGATTTTTTTTAATGATTTTTATTTCAAAAATGAATTTTTTTTTTTCAAAAATATTTTTTTTTTTCAAAAATATTTTTTTTTTACATGGGGCGGTCATAATGTTTTGGCTGATCATGGGGTGGTCATAATGTTTTGGCTGATCATGGGGGGGTCATAATGTTTTGGCTGATCATGGGGTTGTCAGCTTTTGTCACCTCCCACTCTAGTTTTGAACATTTCGACATTCATTCCTAAGGGACCAATTTCGCCGCAATAACGACGATATTTCGTGGACCATTCGGTGAAATGTTCCACAAAGTAATAGCACATTAATCGGGAACAATCCGCACGTTTTGGTATATTACTTGTCTCTGTAGTGTAAAAACAGTGGGAGGAGTCTACAAGCATTATCAAGTCTAGCAGATGAAGTCACATGCATTTGGGGTGTCTCAGCATCTTGTGCTTACAACCACTGTTTCCTAGCAACGCTCATGCCCTGTTTATGCTTCACAAATACTGCTCAATACACAATAGACAGGATAATGAAAGATTTAACAACTGTGCAGTAATTCAAATGGCCGTATTTTAAAAACTATACATCCTACAGCGATATTGTGAGAATCACAAGACCCAGACCTAGATTTTGATACATAGTATGTCTCTGAAATATAAAAAATGGAGGCACGGTCGCAGTTTAGAAATTGCCCTTCAAATTTGAAGGGGCTAGAGTGTAGTTTCAACGAATGTAAATGGACGGTGTGAGTTGCAAACAAATGGTCATATTATGAAAACTATGAGGACTATGGCTTAGCCATGGACATGTTTAGTGGCAGCAGGGATAGCTGAACGTTTTGATATAAGAATTGTGTAGGTGGGCTTAAAAATGAGGGAGTGGTGGCAGTTTAGAAATCATTGTCTGATTCTTCAGCTTTTGTCACCTCCCACTCTAGTTTCCCCATTCATTCCTGTGGGACCAATTTCGCCGCAAAAACAACGATCTTTCGTGAACCATTCAGCGAAACGTTCCACAAAATAATAGCACACCATTCGGGAACAATCCGCACGTTTTGGTATATTACTTGTCTATGTAGTGTAAAAACTGTGGGAGGAGTTAGGGTGGTAAATTTGGCTATAATAATAATAATAACTAGAAAAGGTACAATTTCTGGGGAAATTGTGAAAGTGTTCTTGCCTCTACAACTGGAGTGGGCGGAGTAACTGGGTGGGGTGGAGTGGCTTGAGTAACTGTGAAAAGTGTTAAAAAGCTTAATATTTTAAAAAGTATAAATAGTAGTAAAAAAGTTCCATCATTCGCTGAAAGAGCTGAACATTTTTTTCAAAAGTAATTTTTTTTTTCAAAAATGAATTTTTTTTAATCAAAAATGTTTTTTTTTCTTCAAAAATGATTTTTTTTTTCAAAAGTAATTTTTTTTTTCAAAGGTAATTTTTTTTTTCAAAAATGAATTTTTTTATTTCAAAAATAATTTTTTTTTCGAAATTATTATTTTTTTTAAAGTAATTTTTTTTCAAAAATAATTTTTTTTTTTCAAAAATATTTTTTTTTTTCAAATATATTTTTTTTTCAAAAATAATTTTTTTTTTAAAAGTAATTTTTTTTTCAAAAATATTTTTTTTTTTCAAAAATAATTTTTTTTTTCAAAAATATTTTTTTTTTCAAAAATATATATATTTTTTTTTCAAAAATGATTTTTTTTTTTTTCAAAAATTATTTTTTTACTTTTTTCAAAAATTACTTTTTTTTTTCAAAAATATTTTTTTTTTTACATGGGGCGGTCATAATGTTTTGGCTGATCATGGGGTGGTCATAATGTTTTGGCTGATCATGGGGTTGTCAGCTTTTGTCACTTCCCACTCTAGTTTTGAACATTTCGCCATTCATTCCTATGGGACCAATTTCGCCGCAAAAACGTCATTTCGTGGACCATTCGGCAAAACATTCCACAAAGTAATAACACACCAATCGGGAACAATCCGCTCGTTTCGGTATATTATTTGTCTCTGTAGTGTGAAAACTGTGGGAGGAGTCTACAAGCATTATCAAGTCTAGCAGATGAAGTCACATGCATTTGGAGTGTCTCAGCATCTTGTGTTTACAACCACTGTTTCCTAGCAACGCTCATGCCCTGTTTTTGCTTCCCAAATACTGCTTCATCAAAACTGCCCCATCAGAATTACCCCATCAAAACTGCCCCATCATATTCCTCTATTATAAATCAGTACATGGTGTGTCTGTCCCCTCCCCCGGGCTCTGTAATCAGCTGAGATGCTCCAGCCACCTTCCCCCCTGTGTATAACAGAAGCTTTGGTAACCATGGCAACAAAACAAACACTAACAGTACACTCTGATTAATGGCTAAAATTTCCTGAAATGACCTCTAAACAAATGGCCGTATTTTAAAAACTATACATCCTACAGTGAAGATCTTTATATTGTGAGAATCACAAGACCCAGACCTAGATTTTGATGTATAGTATGTCTCTGAAATATTAAAAATGAAGGCACAGTCGCAGTTTAGAAATTGCCCTTCAAATTTGGAGGGGGCTAGAGTGTAGTTTCAATGAATGTCAATGGACGGCGTGAGTTGCAAACAAATGGTCATATTGTGAAAACTATCAGGCCTATGGCTTAGCCGTGGACATGTTTAGTGGCAGCAGGGATAGCTGAACGTTTTGATATAAGATTTGTGTAGGTGGGCTTGAAAATGAGGGAGTGGCGGCAGTTTAGAAATCATGTTCTGATTTTCCAGCTTTTGTCATCTCCCACTCTAGTTTCCCCATTCATTCCTATGGGACCAATTTCGCCGCAAAAACGACGATATTTCGTGAACCATTCGGCGAAACGTTCCACAAAGTAATAGCACACCATTCGGGAACAATCCGCACGTTTCGGTATATTACTTGTCTATGTAGTGTAAAAACTGTGGGAGGAGTTAGGGTGGTAAATTTGGCTATAATAATAAGAATAATATATATGTGAGATAACAGTAAGTGGTCTTGCTATGCAAGAACACTTAACTAGAAAAGGTACAATTTCTGGGGAAATTGTGAAAAGTGTTCTTGCCTCTACAACTGGAGTGGGCGGAGTAACTGGGTGGGGTGGAGTGGCTTGAGTAACTGTGAAAAGTGTTAAAAAGCTTAATATTTTAAAAAGTATAAATAGTAGTAAAAAAGTTCCATCATTAGCTGAAAGAGCTGAACATTTTTTTCAAAAGTCATTTTTTTTTTTTCAAAAATGAATTTTTTTTATTCAAAAATGATTTTTTTTTCTTCAAAAATGTTTTTTTTTTCAAAAATGATTTTTTTTTTAAAGTAATTTTTTTTCTCAAAAATAATTTTTTTTTCGAAATAATTTTTTTTTTTTAAGTAATTTTTTTTTCAAAAATATATATTTTTTTTTTCAAAAATAATTTTTTTTTCGAAATTATTTTTTTTTTAAAGTAATTTTTTTTTCAAAAATATTTTTTTTCAAAAATATTTTTTTTTTTTTCACAAATAATTTTTTTTTTTCAAAAATTTTTTTTTTTTTTCAAAAATATTTTTTTTTTTCAAATATATTTTTTTTTTCAAAAATAATTTTTTTTTTAAAAGTAATTTTTTTTTCAAAAATATTTTTTTTTTTCAAAAATAATTTTTTTTTTTTCAAAAATAATTTTTTTTTTTCAAAAATATTTTTTTTTTTTCAAAAATTATTATTTTTTTTTTTTTCAAAAATTATTTTTTTATTTTTTTCAAAAATTATTTTTTTTTTTCAAAAATATTTTTTTTTTTACATGGGGCGGTCATAATGTTTTGGCTGATCATGGGGTGGTCATAATGTTTTGGCTGATCATGGGGTTGTCAGCTTTTGTCACCTCCCACTCTAGTTTTGAACATTTCGCCATTCATTCCTATGGGACCAATTTCGCTGCAAAAACATTTCGTGGACCATTCGGCGAAATATTCCACAAAGTAATAACACACCAATCGGGAACAATCCGCTCGTTTCGGTATATTACCTGTCTCTGTAGTGTAAAAACTGTGGGAGGAGTCTACAAGCATTATCAAGTCTAGCAGATGAAGTCACATGCATTTGGGGTGTCTCAGCATCTTGTGTTTACAACCACTGTTTCCTAGCAACGCTCATGCCCTGTTTATGCTTCCCAAATACTACTTCATCAAAACTGCCCCATCAGAATTACCCCATCAAAACTGCCCCATCATATTCCTCTATTATAAATCAGTACATGGTGTGTCTGTCCCCTCCCCCGGGCTCTGTAATCAGAGCTGAGATGCTCCAGCCACCTCCCCCCTGTGTATAACAGAAGCTTTGGTAACCATGGCAACAAAACAAACACTAACAGTACACTCTGATTAATGGCTAAAATTTCCTGAAATGACCTCTAAACAAATGGCCGTATTTTAAAAACTATACATCCTACAGCGAAGATCTTTATATTGTGAGAATCACAAGACCCAGTCCTAGATTTTGATACATAGTATGTCTCTGAAATATTAAAAATGGAGGCACAGTCGCAGTTTAGAAATTGCCCTTCAAATTTGAAGGGGCTAGAGCAGGGGTGTCCAATCTTTTTTCCAAGAGGGCCAGATTTGATGAATAGAACATGCTTGAGGGCCGACCATTTTGCCTGACATTCTTAAACCATTAAAATTTGGTCTAAGTGTGTCCATCCGAGCACTAATACACGGCCCAACAAGAATTCTCTTGCCTTTGTGCTGTGTGTGGTGAATAGATGAGCTTGGGCGTGTTATTTGGATATACCGGATTTAATCTGCTTATAACATGCACCTTCACTTTAAAAATGAAGTTTCAGGAAAAAAAATCTTAAATTTTAAATAAAGAACTGTGAAGCAAAATAAGGGTCAGTGCCCATCAATGCAGCCTAATCAGTGCCCATCTGCGGCCCCCACTCCATTGCCATGAATGTGGCCCCCACTGTATTGACATGAATGCAGCCCCCACCGTATTGACATGAATGCAGCCCCCACCGTATTGACATGAATGCAGCCCCCACCGTATTGACATGAATGCAGCCCCCACCACATTAACATGAATGCAGCCCCCACCGTATTGACATGAATGCAGCCCCCACCGTATTGACATGAATGCAGCCCCCACCGTATTGACATGAATGCAGCCCCCACCGTATTGACATGAATGCAGCCCCCACCACATTCACATGAATGCAGCCCCCACCACATTCACATGAATGCAGCCCCCACCACATTCACATGAATGCAGCCCCCACCGTATTGACATGAATGCAGCCCCCACCGTATTGACATGAATGCAGCCCCCACCGTATTGACATGAATGCAGCCCCCACCGTATTGACATGAATGCAGCCCCCACCGTATTGACATGAATGCAGCCCCCACCGTATTGACATGAATGCAGCCCCCACCGTATTGACATGAATGCAGCCCCCACCGTATTGACATGAATGCAGCCCCCACCGTATTGACATGAATGCAGCCCCCACCGTATTGACATGAATGCAGCCCCCACCACATTCACATGAATGCAGCCCCCACCGTATTGACATGAATGCAGCCCCCACCGTATTGACATGAATGCAGCCCCCACCACATTCACATGAATGCAGCCCCCACCACATTGACATAAATACGGCAGCCCCCACCACATTGACATGAATGCAGACTCACCATTGCTGTCAGTGCAGCCTGATTCATGTCCATCTGCAGCCTTGAAGGAGACAGGGAGGGGGCGGGACGAGCGCCAACAGATATACAGGAGAAATTCCTGTTTACACGGCGGCCTCTTTAATTGAAAGTCCCGCCTCCTATGATGGACAAAACAATTGTCCAATGGCAGCGCAGGAGACGGGACTTCCTTTTACACAGGACGCCGTGTAAACAGGAAATTCTCCTGTATCCTGTACGGCGCTTGTCCCGCCCCCTCCAAGGCAGCCAGCATATCTATCTTTTATGGCCCCCGGCGCTCGGGGATTCGTTGGGGGCCACAAAAGATATATATGTCAAAATTACCAGGCGGGCCGTCCGAAACCGGTCCGCGGGCCGCGATTGGCCCGCGGGCCGGACTTTGGACATGCCTGGGCTAGAGTGTAGTTTCAATGAATGTCAATGGACGGCATGAGTTGCAAACAAATGGTCATATTGTGAAAACTATCAGGACTATGGCTTAGCCAAGGACATGTTTAGTGGCAGCAGGGATAGCTGAACGTTTTGATATAAGATTTGTGTAGGTGGGCTTGAAAATGAGGGAGTGGCGGCAGTTTAGAAATCATGTTCTGATTTTCCAGCTTTTGTCATCTCCCACTCTAGTTTCCCCATTCATTCCTATGGGACCAATTTCGCCGCAAAAACAACGATATTTCGTGAACCATTCGGCGAAACGTTCCACAAAGTAATAGCACACCATTCGGGAACAATCCGCACGTTTGGGTATATGACTTGTCTATGTAGTGTAAAAACTGTGGGAGGAGTTAGGGTGGTAAATTTGGCTATAATAATAAGAATAATATATATGTGAGATAACAGTAAGTGGTCTTGCTATGCAAGAACACTTAACTAGAAAAGGTACAATTTCTGGGGAAATTGTGAAAAGTGTTCTTGCCTCTACATCTGGAGTGAGCGGAGTAACTGGGGGGAGTGCCTGGAGTAACTGTTGTGTGGTTGGAGTAACTGTGGAAAGGTTGAACTGGGCAGATGGGCAGAGTAACTGTGTGGAGTGTTTGTAGTGAGTAAAGATAGTAAACATTACACTAACCAATTGATTGATCAAATTTAAAAAGTGCACAAGTGCTAATGGTGTAGAAGGTAGAAATATCGGTAAATGACTTTGTCGGACACAGACTTAAGGGTTACCAGGATTTATTCCGCCCCAGCCAAAGCATAGCACCTGACGGACTCGCGTCCCAAAATCAAGTGTGTCAAAAACAGTTTACACAGTGTACATATAATTTCAATATATTGCATCACAAGCGAACTGGCGGTATATTTCCGTTATACATTAACATTAACATTAACATTTTGAACAGTCAACTTTTTGAACTTTTTGGATACAAGGCAATTCATTAAAGCATATACTTTAAACCCTTACAAATTTTCAGTTTCTCTGCAGTTTTGCTCCTTGCTGTTTCTTTGTCTTACTAATCAGCAAGCAGGCTATAGCACAGGAAGGAGAGGGTGAGTGTGATGAGGACAGTGTGATAGGGCGAGCTGACGTGCTGCATCTACCGTCTGTAGGACGGGTGATCGTTTTAGCCAGCCGGCTTCTTATGCTTATTTGAATCTGCTACACTGTAAGTGTTATTTTAATTCTTTTAATAAACCTCAAAACCAGGATTACGCTATGTTGTTTCCCTCTCTTTTCCCGGGGTACCCCTAAATGAGAACAACCCCCCAGCTAGGAGTCTTTTATTAATCTCCATGATAAGAGTGATTTCCTGTGACTTGGTGGACTAGTGGTATCATCACCCTTTGGCTGTATGAATTGGCATGTCGTTTCCTACAAGCCCATCCAATGAAAGGCCCTGACCGGGTTAAGGTCGCAAGCCCCCTTGTGCTTGCCGTTTGGTAAGCGCGCATTTTATTTTCAGCTACCACCGTGGTGCGGTGGAGGAATTTTTTCTATTTTACATTTCCTGCTTTAAAAAAATGGGGTCTGAGCCTATGTATTTTCACAACATTTATTTGGACTTTATTCACTGTGTTAGGACTGTCCAGTGAACACTTATTGATTTAGGTTTCAAGAACTGTGTTAGTTATTTAATTTGGGTTCTAACCAATTAGTCCTATTCAACACTGGTACTAGTATTTACTCCTATTTACAGCGCTGCTATATTTGTTATATTGTTGTATTAGTGTGTGTATCTCACATAGAGTGGCTGCTTTTGTTATTATGTAGTTTTTTTTAATTTTTTTTCACTAAGTTATTTTCATCACTATTTTGGTTATCCCCTATTTGGTCATTCACAATATTTCACGAACAGGTACCCTTTTTGGGTGCACTACAGCGCGGTATTCCTCTTACTATATGATGAGGACAGATGTCTGTGATGGATGGGGGGGAGTAAGTGAGTTCAGTGTCTAACAAGTACACCGAACATGAAATATAGAGAATGATGTTTAGCTAATTGTAAATGGTCCCACATAACTATGGCCACGTAAACTGACCCTCATTGCCACTTTATCTGTTTGATGACCACTCTCTCACAACCACTGTTTCCTGGCAACACTCATGCCCTGTTTATGCAGGCTCTAAGCGTGTTCACAACCACTGCTCAAAACACAATACACAGGATAATGGTAGCTGTAATAACTGTGCAGTACTCCTGACTGGAGACACTGCTGCACCCTGGAGATGTAAATGTGATCCAACAGTGTGTTTTTTTCTGTGGTGGCTGCCCAGACCAGTTGAGTATATCCTCTTGAGTGAAGAAGGTCAGATATTGGCTTCTTTTCTCTGCACAGAAAATCTTCATTGAAATCTCCACAGAGTATTATAGGTTGGCAATCCATTATTTCCAAAGATTCCAAGAGGCCCAGCAGGTTAGTAAGGAATTGGCCAATACTGTAATCCGGTGGCCTGTAAACGACAGCGATCAAAGCTTGTACAGGGGACTCCAGTTTGACAACCAAGAACTCCAAGTCAGTCACATTGTGATGATACTGCTTTTCATAGGCCTTGAAATGGTTTCTGACATACAAGGCGACACCTCCGCCACTTTTACTTGCAATGTCAGGAAGGTTTGTGTACGAGAGGTGTCTGTTGCGTTTGAACAGGTTGTAGCCCTCCAGCTGGAGACTTTCAGCAACAGAAGAGCCTGAGAGATGAGTTTCAGTGAAACATAAAACATCTCCAAGTGTCAACTCATGGTGAGATTTGATATCTTCAATGTGAGCTGGTAATCCTTCCGTGTTGTGATGGATAATTGTTAATGTTTGCTGTTTGTCTGTTGTCTGTAGAAACTTTAAGAGGGGCATAACACTTTCCAGTGATGCATTCTTCGTTGAATCCAGGGAAGCTGTGATTTCAGGATCAGCAAAGATCTTCTTCTCATCAAAGTCGGTTATGTACAGTCCTTGTAGTGTAGTCGTTCTACTCAGAGCAACATAGGCCATTCCCGGTTGGAAGACCCGTTTCAATGAGACCACTGCCGACTGTATCGACATCCCCTGACACTTATGAATCGTACATCCAAAAGCCAACTTCAGGGGGAACTGCCTGCGAACAACTCCTTTCTGTCTCAGGTTTTCCTCTACCCTTTCTATGTACACCAAGTTGTCAGCATCACAAGATGACTTGTTACGGTATCTCTGTCCTGCATTTGGATTGTCCAGCACAAGCCCAAGCTTGTTTACCGTAGTAGCACCATTCTCAGTCTGGATGATTATTCTTGCAATCTTGCCAAATGTCCCGTTAACAAGCCCGTCTTCTACATCAATGTTTCTTGTGATCATGATACGGGCACCTTCAGCTGCTTGCAGTGTGTCAATCAGATTGTCTTTGTGTCCTTTGAAAGGTTGGTGTTGCCTCAGCATCACTCCTGTCTTAGGGTCTTTTCTGTAATCGTCGGCATCTATGTTGGTGACGTTTGAATGGAGAACAGACACAGTTACAGCATTATGTTTGTGAACCTCTTTGTTGGTGGCAAATATGTGTAGCACGTCATTAGGGCAGTGGGTGGGATCTGTAAAAGCCTGAGCAAGCAGAGCTTTGTCATCATTGCTTAAGGTGCCAGTCTTCTGCTTGACTCTGATTCTATTCAAAAGCTCAGCAAATGAAATGTCTTCCTTCTGTCGCATGATCTCTGTCAGCGTGATCATCTGAAAGTTGTCTTTCCAGACGTCATTGGTATTTTCCTCAAACACGCAGAGTGGCTTACTTTTTCCCAGCGGGGGGACCTGGTAAAAGTCTCCTACTGCTAGTACTGACATACCACCAAAAGGTTTCTTACTGCCTTTGATTTGCTGTAATCTCCAGTTGATGTAGGCAAACAGGGGCTTTGAAATCATTGACACCTCGTCAATAACAATGATCTCCGCATTTGACAGCTGTGCCCTCACTTCATCTATTAGATTTCCAAGTCCTTGGTAGGGTGGCTTCAAGCTTCTTGGCAACTTCAGCAGAGAATGCAATGTGTTGCCTGAAATGTTGAAAGCTGCTGTTCCTGTAAATGCAGTTAGTAAAACGCTGGGCATGGATATGTCTGCTTCCTCACGTAGTCTGGTAAGTTTACAGAGTATCTTTGTCGCCTCAGCATAGATGCACTTTATCAGGTGTGATTTGCCTGTCCCTGCACCACCAGTGACAAAGTAATAGAATGGGTCAGGATTTAGGCCACGCACACGGTTAGTGCACCAGTCACAAACTGAGTAGAATGTCTGAGCTTGTGTCCGGTTAAGGTTTCTGTACATTTTCCGAAGGAAATCAGGGCACATTTGTGGGGCTTTCACAGTAAGCGCAATTCCACCTGTTTGTTTGTGACGTGTATACTCCGGAACATCATCTTGTTCATTCTCATGAAGTGGCTCCCCTTCTTTGCGTTCCTCTACACATTCCAACCTATCCAACTCAGCTTCTGGGGCAAAGGTGTTCCAAGCATCTTCAACAGGTCCGTTTTTTACAAAGTCATCCAAGACTTGTTCCACAATTTTGTTGTGTTGTTTGAACTTCTTTTGGTTGCTGGTAACAATTGCAGACACTGCTTGGATTGCTTCTTCTCCTGGTAAGCTCACACAGGCGCCTTTGTAAAAATCCTGGTGTGTTGGGAACCTTACAGTTTTCAGTGATGACTCTGAACGGTGGGGGAGGTACAGTTTAAGCAGTCTGCCGTAGTAGTTCTCAGGGTCCTTCTTCTCTGAGAAGCGTGCGTACCTGATGATTGCAGGCTTCCCTCTCGTGCGTTTTTGAATCATTCCCATTTCATTCAATAGGCTGACACGCTTGCTGTCTTCCTTTTGCTTGCCATCTTCCTTCTGCTTGCCATAGACAACCCTGTAATGGGATGCAAAGTCTGCCAGACACATGGACTCAAACTCTGGTGTTTCAGGTCTGGCTCTGTATTTGTCGACAAAACTCGTCATCCACACATTAAGAGAATCGGCTGGTTTGTTCTGCAATGCACTGAGCGGGAGACTCATTTTCAGTGCGTTGTCACCAGTTGGCAGAAAAACAATCTCACGTGAGCAAGACTTCATTTTCAGGCTGCACGTACGGGCCACAGACTCCTGGGCGCTGACCTCTCTGTGTTTTGAATAAGCCTGAAGAACCTCTTTCATTTCTTCTCGTTCTGTCGCTGTTTCTGGGCTCATTTCTTTGACTATTGTTTTGAGATAGTCACTCAGCTCCCGTTCTGGCTTGGATATGTAGGACAACATGTACATGATGCAACCATACTCATCAAGAATGTACTGGATGTCCATGTTGGCGTTCCAGGCCGTCAGCAAATGTGGATTATAGTTGTTCACCCAGCAGTCCTTGACATCACGCTTCATTAGAATCACGCTTGAGGAGGTCAATGTCTGAATGTAGGAGTTGTACTGATTCAAAGTCATATCACACTGTGCCAGTAGCTGTGACATGTCTTCAAGCTGCACTTTTGGGTTATTAAGCAAATCCCAGACTGGTTTCAGTTTGTTTTTGGCTGCTTGTGGTTTCATTGCACAATCTCCTTGTTCTTCTGGCATCGGGTAAGTTATCCTCGTTTTTCTAATAGGTGGCTTTGGAAATCCAAATCTGCATACTCTGTTACCTTTCTTGCATGATTTTGAATGAGATCTGCTGTGCATTTGAAGTTCTGTTACAAATCTGTGAAGTAAGGCCTGTTTGGCTTCATCAGGCAGCTGGCATGAGATGTTATGATCTATAAAGGCACACACCTTGTCATCACTGTCTTGTCCAAATATAGGAGCTCCTGCTACCCAACAGAGACAATGTATATGAGGGCTCCCTCTCGCCTGAAATTCAACCCGGTAAAAGTAATCGATAACTTCACCAATTGGCTGTGCAGGACCCAACAGCAGCTCTCGCATCAGAGCATCAACCCGTTTGTCAAACATGCGCATGGTGGTCACTGGGTTGCCTCGAAGAATGTCACACTTTTCAGCCCAGTCTAGCCCCGCAAAATCCACCTTTTGACCTTGTTGTGCCTTTATTGCCGTTATTACCCCTGGCCATCTGAATTCTGCAGCAGAGAAGGTAAGAAAAAATGTTGGCTTACCCAATTGTCTGACCATGGCTAGCAAATTCTTCAGATTTTTATCCCAGTAAGCTGGACTCCCTCTCAGTGGTTGCATGAACCTTGTGGCATCTCGGTTTCGCACCAACCTCTCAACCTCACACTTGTCCTGTAGCAGCTTGTTGGATATTTTCCGTCCATCCCTGGTATTGGGTTTTCCTTTCCTTAACTGGATGGACATGCTGCTTTTGGCCATTTGTGTTTCTGTGACAAACTGCGCAAAGAAGAGGTAGCTTGTGTCTCTTGCAAAACGAGTATCAACACAAAAAAGCCTTGCATTGAAATACATGCTCGGGGACAGTTTGACTTGTCTTGCCTGGTCCAATGTATTCTGTCCAGTAGGGAACTGAACAGGGAAAGCCATTGCCTCAAGCCTAGGAACTTTAAAGAAGCTGACAGGTGTGTTTCCTTGTGCAGGTGCAATGCTGAATATTCCATCACCGTGTGTCAGTGCTTCCTCTCCAAGGTCAGATGGCTGCAAACAACTGTCTAGGCCAATTCCAGGTCTTAGTGTATCCTTCTCATCCTCTGCATTGGGAGGTTGTTGGTCATGGCCTTCCTGTTGCTCAGAAGCAGCCGGTAAACATGCAGACTGTACCTCTGATGGATCACAATTTTCGATGCGTTCAAGTATCTCCATCATTTCAGTTTCGTCACAACTGTCGAGTTCCATCCCATCATCATTATCATCAGCGATTGTCTCATCCACTCTAATTGAAATGTCACTGTAGTCGGGGTGTGTGTCAATGAGTTTTGACAGACCTGCTACTACATTTCCCATGTTGACATAATGAAACAGCTGGTGGCCTTTGTAAGTCAGACGTCTTTTCAGCTTGACTCTGTGTAACTGGGATTTGCTGTGCGATCTTGGTAGAGTATTGACCGTGGTTTCCACCTCGGATGGCACACACACTACAGCGCCATGTATAGCTGCCTGTCGACCTTTGGGAAGTGTGATGATCTTGGCAAATGGCAGTATTTTGGCCAAAAGTTGTCTTTCCAGCACATTCAAATCGCAGAGCTCTGGGGGAATGGGCGCCAGCTCCATGTTGTTAGCTACAGCGATGGATGATTTGTGTCCTGCTTTTAAATGTAAATCACAGTTGTGACAAACCCATTCTTTGGTCCTTTCATCTGGTACGGTGCATTGTTCAGGTCCTTGACAGTGATTGTTGCACATATGGACATATTTCCCTGTCAAACAGGCAGCAACAATGTGTAGATTCTTCTTGTAATTGCTGTGAATGCAATGTTTCACTTGTTTAGGGAAAAGGGTGCGATGACACATCGTGCACACAAATGTTGGCCCAGCTTTAATGCATTCATGGAAAGTGGATATAGCTGTCTGCATTAGGCTGTTGTCCACTGGTTGACTGCATTCCCGCATGACACGAGTCCATCGTCTGTATTTCATTCTTATTTTGAAGGCACATTGCATCTTATGGGTTATGCGAAAATCTGCTTGAGTTTGACGCTTCATTTTCATGTAACTCATGCAATGTTGCAAGTGACGTTTTCTGAAAGCAGGATCATTATGATATTTTCTGGTGATGTATTGCTTCTGCTTCAACTTGAAATCGACATTTGTGGCATATTTTCTGGTGATGTATTGCTTCTTCTTCAAGTTGTAATCTGCATTTGTCGCATATTTTCTGGTGGTGTACTGCTTCTGTTTCAAGTTGAAATCTGCATTTGTCGCATATTTTCTGGTGATGTATTGCTTCTGCTTCAAGTTGAAATTGGCATCTGTTGCATATTTGCGAATGATATATTGCTTCTGCTTCAACTTAAAATCAGCATCTGCTCTGTATCGGCTGGTGATGTATGTCCTTTTCTTATTGGTGACAGACATCTTTGTAGCCTTGAAATCACGCCTTCTTTCATTTCTGTGTCTTGTCTTCAGTTTTTGTCGTCTCTGTGCATTTAATTTGGACAATGCCTTACTGTCCTTCCATATGCCCTGTGAGGATTTCGCATCAACTGACCGTGGAGAATGCTTGCTGGCTGGGAATCCAGTGTGTGTTACATCTTTGGTCATCTGTGTCACTTTGTTCTCCACATGCTTTGCATTATGTGGTTTGTCAGATTGCACCAGTGGGGACAGCAAACCATCTGACAGACGTCTTGCACGATGAAATGAGACTGGCATGAAGTCATACTGCAGTCCATCAATAGGGCCTCTGGTGTCTGTAAGGAGCAATTCATACAACTTATAAATCCTTGCCCCCATATCACTCAAATGTGTAAAAGTGATCATAACAGCTTTTCCTTTTCCAGTGGCAGGAAGTCCATCCTTATTTCGACTATGAGAATCAAACAGTCCATATCTCCCAGACTTGTCTCTGAACAATGCAATGCAATATGGCACTACTATAAAAAGTGCATGTGTAACATCTGCATTGAGGCACTGAAGTCTTGTGGAGAGGTCAACAAACCAACCTTGGTTGTCACCGTCTACCGTGTCTCTCATACATCCCGATAACACTGGAGATTTAACAACGTTATACTCATATTTGTCAGTGTTGACTCTGAGGGGCACTTCTTCCATTGTCAAGTGTTGATGCTGATAGACATTTCTTTGTTTTAGCTGTTTTATTGTTGAGCCATACAAGCTGTTGCCCTTCTTCAGCATTTGATCAAGATCACCCTTTCTCACATCATCAAGCTCACTGTGGTATGCCAAAAATGTCAGAGCCATGCATGTACACTGTTTGTTCCTTAACCTTCCATAGCCATGATGACCCTGATGAAATGATACCTGCACAGAAATCTCACTTGGTACACATGGTTCTTGCATGCCATGGTTTTCAGAAGTGCCCATCACACTGTCACTGTGCTCTTGAACTTGACACTGAGTTGAACATGAAAATGACACCACAGGTTCACTATGTACCTCCTGGGCACATTCACTGTCACAAACCTCCATATCCACTATGCTGCTGCGGGGCTCCGGATCCAGTTTAGTCCAGCGTATCTTTGCAGCTTTAGATCTCTTTCCTTTAGATGGCATGATGATATTTGTGGAAGGAGCTATAATTCTCCTCAGAGCTTTGTTCGAAGAGCTATAATTCCCCTCAGAGTTGTGTTGGAGGAGGAGCTATAATTCGCCTCAGAGCGGTGTGGGAGGAGCTATAACTCCCCTCTGAGCTGTGTGGGAGGAGCAATAATGCTATAATTCCCCTCAGAGCTGTGTGGGAGGAGATACAATTCCCCTTAGTGTTGTGTGGGAGGAGCTATAATTCCCCTTAGAGCTGTGTGGGAGAAGCTATATTTCCCCTCAGAGCTGTGTGGGAGAAGCTACATTTCCCATCAGAGTTGTGTGGGAGAAGCTATAATTCCCCTCAGAGCTGTTTAAAAGGAGCTATAATTCCCCTCACAGCGGTGTGGGAGAAACTATAATTCCTCTCAGAGTTGTGTGGGAGGAGCTCTAATTCTCCTCAGCTGTGTGGGAGGAGCTATAATGCTAAGCTGTAATTCCCCTCAGAGCTGTGTAGGAGGAGCTATAATTCCCCTCACAGCGGTGTGGGAGAAACTATAATTCCCCTCAGAGTTGTGTGGGAGGAGCTATAATGCTAAGCTATAATGCTATAATTCCCCCTTGAGCTGTGTGGGAGGAGCTATAATTCCCCTCAAAGCTGTGTGGGAGGAGCTATAATTCCCCTCACAGCGGTGTGGGAGAAACTATAATTCCCCTCAGAGTTGTGTAGGAGGAGCTATAATTCCCCTCACAGCGGTGTGGGAGAAACTATAATTCCCCTTTGAGCTGTGTGGGAGGAGCTATAATTCCCCTCAAAGCTGTATTGGAGGAGCTATAACTTCCCTCCAAGCTGTGTGGGAGGAGCTATAATGCTATAATTGTCCTTAGAGCTGTGTGAGAGGAGCTATAATTCCCCTCAGAGCTTTGTGATTTTTTTTTTTCAAAAATGATTTTGTTTTTTTGTTTTTTCAAAAATGATTTTTTTTTTTGTTTTTTCAAAAATGATTTTTTTAAATGATTTTTTTTTTCAAAAATGAAATTTTTTTTTTCAAAAATGAATTTTGTTTTTTTCAAAAATGATTTTTTTTTCATTTTTTTTTTTTCAAAAGTAATTTTTTTTTCAAAAATATATATTTTTTTCAAAAATATTTTTTTTTTCAAAAATATTTTTTTTTTCAAAAATTAATTTTTATTTTTTTCAAAAATATTTTTTTTTTTACATGGGGCGGTCAAAATGTTTTGGCTGATCATGGGGTGGTCATAATGTTTTGGCTGATCATGGGGTTGTCAGCTTTTGTCACCTCCCACTCTAGTTTTGAACATTTCGCCATTCATTCCTATGGGACCAATTTTGCCGCAAAAACGACGATATTTCGTGGACCATTCGGCGAAACGTTCCACAAAGTAATAGCACACCAATCGGGAAAAATCCGCACGTTTCGGTATATTACTTGTCTCTGTAGTGTAAAAACTGTGGGAGGAGTCTACAAGCATTATCAAGTCTAGCAGATGAAGTCACATGCATTTGGAGTGTCTCAGCATCTTGTGTTTACAACCACTGTTTCCTAGCAACGCTCATGCCCTGTTTATGCTTCCCAAATACTACTTCATCAAAACTGCCCCATCAGAATTACCCCATCAAAACTGCCCCATCATATTCCTCTATTATAAATCAGTACATGGTGTGTCTGTCCCCTCCCCCGGGCTCTGTAATCAGAGCTGAGATGCTCCAGCCACCTCCCCCCCTGTGTATAACAGAAGCTTTGGTAACCATGGCAACAAAACAAACACTAACAGTACACTCTGATTAATGGCTAATATTTCCTGAAATGACCTCTAAACAAATGGCCGTATTTTAAAAACTATACATCCTACAGCGAAGATCTTTATATTGTGAGAATCACAAGACCCAGACCTAGATTTTGATGTATAGTATGTCTCTGAAATATTAAAAATGAAGGCACGGTCGCAGTTTAGAAATTGCCCTTCAAATTTGGAGGGGGCTAGAGTGTAGTTTCAATGAATGTCAATGGACGGCATGAGTTACAAACAAATGGTCATATTATGAAAACTATCAGGACTATGGCTTAGCCGTGGACATGTTTAGTGGCAGCAGGGATAGCTGAACGTTTTGATATAAGATTTGTGTAGGTGGGCTTGAAAATGAGGGAGTGGCGGCAGTTTAGAAATCATGTTCTGATTTTTCAGCTTTTGTCATCTCCCACTCTAGTTTCCCCATTCATTCCTATGGGACCAATTTCGCCGCAAAAATGACGATATTTCGTGAACCATTCGGCGAAACGTTCCACAAAGTAATAGCACACCATTCGGGAACAATCCGCACGTTTCGGTATATTACTTGTCTATGTAGTGTAAAAACTGTGGGAGGAGTTAGGGTGGTAAATTTGGCTATAATAATAAGAATAATATATATGTGAGATAACAGTAAGTGGTCTTGCTATGCAAGAACACTTAATAACTAGAAAAGGTACAATTTCTGGGGAAATTGTGAAAGTGTTCTTGCCTCTACAACTGGAGTGGGCGGAGTAACTGGGTGGGGTGGAGTGGCTTGAGTAACTGTGAAAAGTGTTAAAAAGCTTAATATTTTAAAAAGTATAAATAGTAGTAAAAATGTTCCATCATTCGCTGAAAGAGCTGAACATTTTTTTCAAAGGTAATTTTTTTTTTCAAAAATGAATTTTTTTATTTCAAAAATAATTTTTTTTTCGAAATTATTTTTTTTTTAAAGTAATTTTTTTTTCAAAAATATTTTTTTTTTTTTCAAAAATATTTTTTTTTTTCAAAAATATTTTTTTTTTTCAAAAATGATTTTTTTTTTTTTCAAAAATTATTTTTTTATTTTTTTCAAAAATTATTTTTTTTTTTCAAAAATATTTTTTTTTTTACATGGGGCGGTCATAATGTTTTGGCTGATCATGGGGCGGTCATAATGTTTTGGCTGATCATGGGGTTGTCAGCTTTTGTCACCTCCCACTCTAGTTTTGAACATTTCGCCATTCATTCCTATGGGACCAATTTGGCCGCAAAAACATCATTTCGTGGACCATTCGGCGAAACATTCCACAAAGTAATAACACACCAATCGGGAACAATCCGCTCATTTTGGTATATTACTTGTCTCTGTAGTGTAAAAACTGTGGGAGGAGTCTACAAGCATTATCAAGTCTAGCAGATGAAGTCACATGCATTTGGGGTGTCTCAGCATCTTGTGTTTACAACCACTGTTTCCTAGCAACGCTCATGGCCTGTTTATGCTTCCCAAATACTACTTCATCAAAACTGCCCCATCAGAATTACCCCATCAAAACTGCCCCATCATATTCCTCTATTATAAATCAGTACATGGTGTGTCTGTCCCCTCCCCCGGGCTCTGTAATCAGCTGAGATGCTCCAGCCACCTTCCCCTCCTGTGTATAACAGAAGCTTTGGTAACCATGGCAACAAAACAAACACTAACAGTACACTCTGATTAATGGCTAAAATTTCCTGAAATGACCTCTAAACAAATGGCCGTATTTTAAAAACTATACATCCTACAGCGAAGATCTTTATATTGTGAGAATCACAAGACCCAGACCTAGATTTTGATGTATAGTATGTCTGTGAAATATTAAAAATGAAGGCACGGTCGCAGTTTAGAAATTGCCCTTCAAATTTGGAGGGGGCTAGAGTGTAGTTTCAATGAATGTCAATGGACGGCGTGAGTTACAAACAAATGGTCATATTGTGAAAACTATCAGGACTATGGCTTAGCCGTGGACATGTTTAGTGGCAGCAGGGATAGCTGAACGTTTTGATATAAGATTTGTGTAGGTGGGCTTGAAAATGAGGGAGTGGCGGCAGTTTAGAAATCATGTTCTGATTTTTCAGCTTTTGTCATCTCCCACTCTAGTTTCCCCATTCATTCCTATGGGACCAATTTCGCCGCAAAAATGACGATATTTTGTGAACCATTCGGTGAAACGTTCCACAAAGTAATAGCACACCATTCGGGAACAATCCGCACGTTTCGGTATATTACTTGTTTATGTAGTGTAAAAACTGTGGGAGGAGTTAGGGTGGTAAATTTGGCTATAATAATAAGAATAATATATATGTGAGATAACAGTAAGTGGTCTTGCTATGCAAGAACACTTAATAATATGTATGTGAGATAACAGTAAGTGGTCTTGCTATGCAAGAACACTTAATAACTAGAAAAGCTACAATTTCTGGGGAAATTGTGAAAGTGTTCTTGCCTCTACAACTGGAGTGGGCGGAGTAACTGGGTGGGGTGGAGTGGCTTGAGTAACTGTGAAAAGTGTTAAAAAGCTTAATATTTTAAAAAGTATAAATAGTAGTAAAAAAGTTTCATCATTAGCTGAAAGAGTTGAACATTTTTTTCAAAAGTAATTTTTTTTTTTCAAAAATGAATTTTTTTTCTTCAAAAATGATTTTTTTTCTTCAAAAATGATTTTTCTTTTTCAAAAATGATTTTTTTTTAAAAGTAATTTTTTTTCTCAAAAATAATTTTTTTTTTCGAAATTATTTTTTTTTTTTAAGTAATTTTTTTTTCAAAAATATATTTTTTTTTTTTCCAAAAATAATTTTTTTTTTTCAAAAATAATTTTTTTTTTTCAAAAATATTTTTTTTTTTTCAAAAATATTTTTTTTTTCAAAAATAATTTTTTTTTTCAAAAATAATTTTTTTTTTTCAAAAATATATATATATTTTTTTTCAAAAATATATTTTTTTTTTTATGGGGCGGTCATAATGTTTCAGCTGATCATGGGGTTGTCAGCTTTTGTCACCTCCCGCTCTAGTTTTGAACATTTCACCATTCATTCCTATGGGACCAATTTCACCGTAAAAACGACGATATTTCGTGAACCATTCGGCGAAACGTTCCACAGAGTAATAGCACACCAATTAAATGACATTGAGGCCGGATTCACACTGGTATTTTTCAGCTTTTCACAAAGTTCCACAAGGTAATAGGACACCAATTAAATGACATTGAACATTTCGCAATTCATTCCTATGGGACCAATATTGCCGCAAAAAACTACGATATTTTGTGGACCATTCGGCGAAATATTCCATAAAAGTAATAACACACCAATCGGGAACAATCCGCTCGTTTTGGTATATTACTTGTCTCTGTAGTGTAAAAACTGTGGGAGGAGTCTACAAGCATTATCAAGTCTAGCAGATGAAGTCACATGCATTTGGGGTGTCCCAGCATCTTTCGTTTACAACCACTGTTTCCTAGCAACGCTCATGCCCTGTTTATGCTTCCCAAATACTACTTCATCAAAACTGCCCCATCAGAATTACCCCATCAAAACTGCCCCATCATATTCCTCTATTATAAATCAGTACATGGTATTTCTGTCCACTCCCCCGGGCTCTGTAATCAGAGCTGAGATGCTCCAGCCACCTCCCCCCTGTGTATAACAGAAGCTTTGGTAACCATGGCAACAAAACAAACACTAACAGTACACTCTGATTAATGGCTAAAATTTCCTGAAATGACCTCTAAACAAATGGCCGTATTTTAAAAACTATACATCCTACAGCGAAGATCTTTATATTGTGAGAATCACAAGACCCAGACCTAGATTTTGATGTATAGTATGTCTCTGAAATATTAAAAATGAAGGCACAGTCGCAGTTTAGAAATTGCCCTTCAAATTTGAAGGGGCTAGAGTGTAGTTTCAATGAATGTCAATGGACGGCGTGAGTTGCAAACAAATGGTTATATTGTTAAAACTATCAGGACTATGGCTTAGCCGTGGACATGTTTAGTGGCAGCAGGGATAGCTGAACGTTTTGATATAAGATTTGTGTAGGTGGGCTTGAAAATGAGGGAGTGGCGGCAGTTTAGAAATCATGTTCTGATTTTCCAGCTTTTGCCATCTCCCACTCTAGTTTCCCCATTCATTCCTATGGGACCAATTTCACCTCAAAAACTACGATATTTCGTGAACCATTCAGCAAAACGTTCCACAAAGTAATAGCACACCATTCGGGAACAATCCGCACGTTTCGGTATATTACTTGTCTATGTAGTGTAAAAACTGTGGGAGGAGTTAGGGTGGTAAATTTGGCTATAATAATAATAAGAACTAGAAAAGGTACAATTTCTGGGGAAATTGTGAAAAGTGTTCTTGCCTCTACATCTGGAGTGAGCGGAGTAACTGGGGGGAGTGCCTGGAGTAACTGTTGTGTGGTTGGAGTAACTGTGGAAAGGTTGAACTGGGCAGATGGGCAGAGTAACTGTGTGGAGTGTTTGTAGTGAGTAAAGATAGTAAACATTACACTAACCAATTGATTGATCAAATTTAAAAAGTGCACAAGTGCTAATGGTGTAGAAGGTAGAAATATCGGTAAATGACTTTGTCGGACACAGACTTAAGGGTTACCAGGATTTATTCCGCCCCAGCCAAAGCATAGCACCTGACGGACTCGCGTCCCAAAATCAAGTGTGTCAAAAACAGTTTACACAGTGTACATATAATTTCAATATATTGCATCACAAGCGAACTGGCGGTATATTTCCGTTATACATTAACATTAACATTAACATTTTGAACAGTCAACTTTTTGAACTTTTTGGATACAAGGCAATTCATTAAAGCATATACTTTAAACCCTTACAAATTTTCAGTTTCTCTGCAGTTTTGCTCCTTGCTGTTTCTTTGTCTTACTAATCAGCAAGCAGGCTATAGCACAGGAAGGAGAGGGTGAGTGTGATGAGGACAGTGTGATAGGGCGAGCTGACGTGCTGCATCTACCGTCTGTAGGACGGGTGATCGTTTTAGCCAGCCGGCTTCTTATGCTTATTTGAATCTGCTACACTGTAAGTGTTATTTTAATTCTTTTAATAAACCTCAAAACCAGGATTACGCTATGTTGTTTCCCTCTCTTTTCCCGGGGTACCCCTAAATGAGAACAACCCCCCAGCTAGGAGTCTTTTATTAATCTCCATGATAAGAGTGATTTCCTGTGACTTGGTGGACTAGTGGTATCATCACCCTTTGGCTGTATGAATTGGCATGTCGTTTCCTACAAGCCCATCCAATGAAAGGCCCTGACCGGGTTAAGGTCGCAAGCCCCCTTGTGCTTGCCGTTTGGTAAGCGCGCATTTTATTTTCAGCTACCACCGTGGTGCGGTGGAGGAATTTTTTCTATTTTACATTTCCTGCTTTAAAAAAATGGGGTCTGAGCCTATGTATTTTCACAACATTTATTTGGACTTTATTCACTGTGTTAGGACTGTCCAGTGAACACTTATTGATTTAGGTTTCAAGAACTGTGTTAGTTATTTAATTTGGGTTCTAACCAATTAGTCCTATTCAACACTGGTACTAGTATTTACTCCTATTTACAGCGCTGCTATATTTGTTATATTGTTGTATTGGTGTGTGTATCTCACATAGAGTGGCTGCTTTTGTTATTATGTAGTTTTTTTTAATTTTTTTTCACTAAGTTATTTTCATCACTATTTTGGTTATCCCCTATTTGGTCATTCACAATATTTCACGAACAGGTACCCTTTTTGGGTGCACTACAGCGCGGTATTCCTCTTACTATATGATGAGGACAGATGTCTGTGATGGATGGGGGGGAGTAAGTGAGTTCAGTGTCTAACAAGTACACCGAACATGAAATATAGAGAATGATGTTTAGCTAATTGTAAATGGTCCCACATAACTATGGCCACGTAAACTGACCCTCATTGCCACTTTATCTGTTTGATGACCACTCTCTCACAACCACTGTTTCCTGGCAACACTCATGCCCTGTTTATGCAGGCTCTAAGCGTGTTCACAACCACTGCTCAAAACACAATACACAGGATAATGGTAGCTGTAATAACTGTGCAGTACTCCTGACTGGAGACACTGCTGCACCCTGGAGATGTAAATGTGATCCAACAGTGTGTTTTTTTCTGTGGTGGCTGCCCAGACCAGTTGAGTATATCCTCTTGAGTGAAGAAGGTCAGATATTGGCTTCTTTTCTCTGCACAGAAAATCTTCATTGAAATCTCCACAGAGTATTATAGGTTGGCAATCCATTATTTCCAAAGATTCCAAGAGGCCCAGCAGGTTAGTAAGGAATTGGCCAATACTGTAATCCGGTGGCCTGTAAACGACAGCGATCAAAGCTTGTACAGGGGACTCCAGTTTGACAACCAAGAACTCCAAGTCAGTCACATTGTGATGATACTGCTTTTCATAGGCCTTGAAATGGTTTCTGACATACAAGGCGACACCTCCGCCACTTTTACTTGCAATGTCAGGAAGGTTTGTGTACGAGAGGTGTCTGTTGCGTTTGAACAGGTTGTAGCCCTCCAGCTGGAGACTTTCAGCAACAGAAGAGCCTGAGAGATGAGTTTCAGTGAAACATAAAACATCTCCAAGTGTCAACTCATGGTGAGATTTGATATCTTCAATGTGAGCTGGTAATCCTTCCGTGTTGTGATGGATAATTGTTAATGTTTGCTGTTTGTCTGTTGTCTGTAGAAACTTTAAGAGGGGCATAACACTTTCCAGTGATGCATTCTTCGTTGAATCCAGGGAAGCTGTGATTTCAGGATCAGCAAAGATCTTCTTCTCATCAAAGTCGGTTATGTACAGTCCTTGTAGTGTAGTCGTTCTACTCAGAGCAACATAGGCCATTCCCGGTTGGAAGACCCGTTTCAATGAGACCACTGCCGACTGTATCGACATCCCCTGACACTTATGAATCGTACATCCAAAAGCCAACTTCAGGGGGAACTGCCTGCGAACAACTCCTTTCTGTCTCAGGTTTTCCTCTACCCTTTCTATGTACACCAAGTTGTCAGCATCACAAGACGACTTGTTACGGTATCTCTGTCCTGCATTTGGATTGTCCAGCACAAGCCCAAGCTTGTTTACCGTAGTAGCACCATTCTCAGTCTGGATGATTATTCTTGCAATCTTGCCAAATGTCCCGTTAACAAGCCCGTCTTCTACATCAATGTTTCTTGTGATCATGATACGGGCACCTTCAGCTGCTTGCAGTGTGTCAATCAGATTGTCTTTGTGTCCTTTGAAAGGTTGGTGTTGCCTCAGCATCACTCCTGTCTTAGGGTCTTTTCTGTAATCGTCGGCATCTATGTTGGTGACGTTTGAATGGAGAACAGACACAGTTGCAGCATTATGTTTGTGAACCTCTTTGTTGGTGGCAAATATGTGTAGCACGTCATTAGGGCAGTGGGTGGGATCTGTAAAAGCCTGAGCAAGCAGAGCTTTGTCATCATTGCTTAAGGTGCCAGTCTTCTGCTTGACTCCGATTCTATTCAAAAGCTCAGCAAATGAAATGTCTTCCTTCTGTCGCATGATCTCTGTCAGCGTGATCATCTGAAAGTTGTCTTTCCAGACGTCATTGGTATTTTCCTCAAACACGCAGAGTGGCTTACTTTTTCCCAGCGGGGGGACCTGGTAAAAGTCTCCTACTGCTAGTACTGACATACCACCAAAAGGTTTCTTACTGCCTTTGATTTGCTGTAATCTCCAGTTGATGTAGGCAAACAGGGGCTTTGAAATCATTGACACCTCGTCAATAACAATGATCTCCGCATTTGACAGCTGTGCCCTCACTTCATCTATTAGATTTCCAAGTCCTTGGTAGGGTGGCTTCAAGCTTCTTGGCAACTTCAGCAGAGAATGCAATGTGTTGCCTGAAATGTTGAAAGCTGCTGTTCCTGTAAATGCAGTTAGTAAAACGCTGGGCATGGATATGTCTGCTTCCTCACATAGTCTGGTAAGTTTACAGAGTATCTTTGTCGCCTCAGCATAGATGCACTTTATCAGGTGTGATTTGCCTGTCCCTGCACCACCAGTGACAAAGTAATAGAATGGGTCAGGATTTAGGCCACGCACACGGTTAGTGCACCAGTCACAAACTGAGTAGAATGTCTGAGCTTGTGTCCGGTTAAGGTTTCTGTACATTTTCCGAAGGAAATCAGGGCACATTTGTGGGGCTTTCACAGTAAGCGCAATTCCACCTGTTTGTTTGTGACGTGTATACTCCGGAACATCATCTTGTTCATTCTCATGAAGTGGCTCCCCTTCTTTGCGTTCCTCTACACATTCCAACCTATCCAACTCAGCTTCTGGGGCAAAGGTGTTCCAAGCATCTTCAACAGGTCCGTTTTTTACAAAGTCATCCAAGACTTGTTCCACAATTTTGTTGTGTTATTCAAACTTCTTTTGGTTGCTGGTAACAATTGCAGACACTGCTTGGATTGCTTCTTCTCCTGGTAAGCTCACACAGGCGCCTTTGTAAAAATCCTGGTGTGTTGGGAACCTTACAGTTTTCAGTGATGACTCTGAACGGTGGGGGAGGTACAGTTTAAGCAGTCTGCCGTAGTAGTTCTCAGGGTCCTTCTTCTCTGAGAAGCGTGCGTACCTGATGATTTCAGGCTTCCCTCTCGTGCGTTTTTGAATCATTCCCATTTCATTCAATAGGCTGACACGCTTGCTGTCTTCCTTTTGCTTGCCATCTTCCTTCTGCTTGCCATAGACAACCCTGTAATGGGATGCAAAGTCTGCCAGACACATGGACTCAAACTCTGGTGTTTCAGGTCTGGCTCTGTATTTGTCGACAAAACTCGTCATCCACACATTAAGAGAATCGGCTGGTTTGTTCTGCAATGCACTGAGCGGGAGACTCATTTTCAGTGCGTTGTCACCAGTTGGCAGAAAAACAATCTCACGTGAGCAAGACTTCATTTTCAGGCTGCACGTACGGGCCACAGACTCCTGGGCGCTGACCTCTCTGTGTTTTGAATAAGCCTGAAGAACCTCTTTCATTTCTTCTCGTTCTGTCGCTGTTTCTGGGCTCATTTCTTTGACTATTGTTTTGAGATAGTCACTCAGCTCCCGTTCTGGCTTGGATATGTAGGACAACATGTACATGATGCAACCATACTCATCAAGAATGTACTGGATGTCCATGTTGGCGTTCCAGGCCGTCAGCAAATGTGGATTATAGTTGTTCACCCAGCAGTCCTTGACATCACGCTTCATTAGAATCACGCTTGAGGAGGTCAATGCCTGAATGTAGGAGTTGTACTGATTCAAAGTCATATCACACTGTGCCAGTAGCTGTGACATGTCTTCAAGCTGCACTTTTGGGTTATTAAGCAAATCCCAGACTGGTTTCAGTTTGTTTTTGGCTGCTTGTGGTTTCATTGCACAATCTCCTTGTTCTTCTGGCATCGGGTAAGTTATCCTCGTTTTTCTAATAGGTGGCTTTGGAAATCCAAATCTGCATACTCTGTTACCTTTCTTGCATGATTTTGAATGAGATCTGCTGTGCATTTGAAGTTCTGTTACAAATCTGTGAAGTAAGGCCTGTTTGGCTTCATCAGGCAGCTGGCATGAGATGTTATGATCTATAAAGGCACACACCTTGTCATCACTGTCTTGTCCAAATATAGGAGCTCCTGCTACCCAACAGAGACAATGTATATGAGGGCTCCCTCTCGCCTGAAATTCAACCCGGTAAAAGTAATCGATAACTTCACCAATTGGCTGTGCAGGACCCAACAGCAGCTCTCGCATCAGAGCATCAACCCGTTTGTCAAACATGCGCATGGTGGTCACTGGGTTGCCTCGAAGAATGTCACACTTTTCAGCCCAGTCTAGCCCCGCAAAATCCACCTTTTGACCTTGTTGTGCCTTTATTGCCGTTATTACCTCTGGCCATCTGAATTCTGCAGCAGAGAAGGTAAGAAAAAATGTTGGCTTACCCAATTGTCTGACCATGGCTAGCAAATTCTTCAGATTTTTATCCCAGTAAGCTGGACTCCCTCTCAGTGGTTGCATGAACCTTGTGGCATCTCGGTTTCGCACCAACCTCTCAACCTCACACTTGTCCTGTAGCAGCTTGTTGGATATTTTCCGTCCATCCCTGGTATTGGGTTTTCCTTTCCTTAACTGGATGGACATGCTGCTTTTGGCCATGTGTGTTTCTGTGACAAACTGCGCAAAGAAGAGGTAGCTTGTGTCTCTTGCAAAACGAGTATCAACACAAAAAAGCCTTGCATTGAAATACATGCTCGGGGACAGTTTGACTTGTCTTGCCTGGTCCAATGTATTCTGTCCAGTAGGGAACTGAACAGGGAAAGCCATTGCCTCAAGCCTAGGAACTTTAAAGAAGCTGACAGGTGTGTTTCCTTGTGCAGGTGCAATGCTGAATATTCCATCACCGTGTGTCAGTGCTTCCTCTCCAAGGTCAGATGGCTGCAAACAACTGTCTAGGCCAATTCCAGGTCTTAGTGTATCCTTCTCATCCTCTGCATTGGGAGGTTGTTGGTCATGGCCTTCCTGTTGCTCAGAAGCAGCCGCTAAAACATGCAGACTGTACCTCTGATGGATCACAATTTTCGATGCATTCAAGTATCTCCATCATTTCAGTTTCGTCACAACTGTCGAGTTCCATCCCATCATCATTATCATCATCATCAGCGATTGTCTCATCCACTCTAATTGAAATGTCACTGTAGTCGGGGTGTGTGTCAATGAGTTTTGACAGACCTGCTACTACATTTCCCATGTTGACATAATGAAACAGCTGGTGGCCTTTGTAAGTCAGACGTCTTTTCAGCTTGACTCTGTGTAACTGGGATTTGCTGTGCGATCTTGGTAGAGTATTGACCGTGGTTTCCACCTCGGATGGCACACACACTACAGCGCCATGTATAGCTGCCTGTCGACCTTTGGGAAGTGTGATGATCTTGGCAAATGGCAGTATTTTGGCCAAAAGTTGTCTTTCCAGCACATTCAAATCGCAGAGCTCTGGGGGAATGGGCGCCAGCTCCATGTTGTTAGCTACAGCGATGGATGATTTGTGTCCTGCTTTTAAATGTAAATCACAGTTGTGACAAACCCATTCTTTGGTCCTTTCATCTGGTACGGTGCATTGTTCAGGTCCTTGACAGTGATTGTTGCACACATGGACATATTTCCCTGTCAAACAGGCAGCAACAATGTGTAGATTCTTCTTGTAATTGCTGTGAATGCAATGTTTCACTTGGTTAGGGAAAAGGGTGCGATGACACATCGTGCACACAAATGTTGGCCCAGCTTTAATGCATTCATGGAAAGTGGATATAGCTGTCTGCATTAGGCTGTTGTCCACTGGTTGACTGCATTCCCGCATGACACGAGTCCATCGTCTGTATTTCATTCTTATTTTGAAGGCACATTGCATCTTATGGGTTATGCGAAAATCTCCTTGAGTTTGACGCTTCATTTTCATGTAACTCATGCAATGTTGCAAGTGACGTTTTCTGAAAGCAGGATCATTATGATATTTTCTGGTGATGTATTGCTTCTGCTTCAACTTGAAATCGACATTTGTGGCATATTTTCTGGTGATGTATTGCTTCTTCTTCAAGTTGTAATCTGCATTTGTCGCATATTTTCTGGTGGTGTACTGCTTCTGTTTCAAGTTGAAATCTGCATTTGTCGCATATTTTCTGGTGATGTATTGCTTCTGCTTCAAGTTGAAATTGGCATCTGTTGCATATTTGCGAATGATATATTGCTTCTGCTTCAACTTAAAATCAGCATCTGCTCTGTATCGGCTGGTGATGTATGTCCTTTTCTTATTGGTGACAGACATCTTTGTAGCCTTGAAATCACGCCTTCTTTCATTTCTGTGTCTTGTCTTCAGTTTTTGTCGTCTCTGTGCATTTAATTTGGACAATGCCTTACTGTCCTTCCATATGCCCTGTGAGGATTTCGCATCAACTGACCGTGGAGAATGCTTGCTGGCTGGGAATCCAGTGTGTGTTACATCTTTGGTCATCTGTGTCACTTTGTTCTCCACATGCTTTGCATTATGTGGTTTGTCAGATTGCACCAGTGGGGACAGCAAACCATCTGACAGACGTCTTGCACGATGAAATGAGACTGGCCTGAAGTCATACTGCAGTCCATCAATAGGGCCTCTGGTGTCTGTAAGGAGCAATTCATACAACTTATAAATCCTTGCCCCCATATCACTCAAATGTGTAAAAGTGATCATAACAGCTTTTCCTTTTCCAGTGGCAGGAAGTCCATCCTTATTTCGACTATGAGAATCAAACAGTCCATATCTCCCAGACTTGTCTCTGAACAATGCAATGCAATATGGCACTACTATAAAAAGTGCATGTGTAACATCTGCATTGAGGCACTGAAGTCTTGTGGAGAGGTCAACAAACCAACCTTGGTTGTCACCGTCTACCGTGTCTCTCATACATCCCGATAACACTGGAGATTTAACAACGTTATACTCATATTTGTCAGTGTTGACTCTGAGGGGCACTTCTTCCATTGTCAAGTGTTGATGCTGATAGACATTTCTTTGTTTTAGCTGTTTTATTGTTGAGCCATACAAGATGTTGCCCTTCTTCAGTATTTGATCAAGATCACCCTTTCTCACATCATCAAGCTCACTGTGGTATGCCAAAAATGTCAGAGCCATGCATGTACACTGTTTGTTCCTTAACCTTCCATAGCCATGATGACCCTGATGAAATGATGCCTGCACAGAAATCTCACTTGGTACACATGGTTCTTGCATGCCATGGTTTTCAGAAGTGCCCATCACACTGTCACTGTGCTCTTGAACTTGACACTGAGTTGAACATGAAAATGACACCACAGGTTCACTATGTACCTCCTGGGCACATTCACTGTCACAAACCTCCATATCCACTATGCTGCCGTGGGGCTCCGGATCCAGTTTAGTCCAGCGTATCTTTGCAGCTTTAGATCTCTTTCCTTTAGATGGCATGATGATATTTGTGGAAGGAGCTATAATTCTCCTCAGAGCTTTGTTCGAAGAGCTATAATTCCCCTCAGAGTTGTGTTGGAGGAGGAGCTATAATTCGCCTCAGAGCTGTGTGGGAGGAGCTATAACTCCCCTCTGAGCTGTGTGGGAGGAGCAATAATGCTATAATTCCCCTCAGAGCTGTGTGGGAGGAGATACAATTCCCCTTAGTGTTGTGTGGGAGGAGCTATAATTCCCCTCAGAGCTGTTTAAAAGGAGCTATAATTCCCCTCACAGCGGTGTGGGAGAAACTATAATTCCTCTCAGAGTTGTGTGGGAGGAGCTCTAATTCTCCTCAGCTGTGTGGGAGGAGCTATAATGCTAAGCTGTAATTCCCCTCAGAGCTGTGTAGGAGGAGCTATAATTCCCCTCACAGCGGTGTGGGAGAAACTATAATTCCCCTCAGAGTTGTGTGGGAGGAGCTATAATGCTAAGCTATAATGCTATAATTCCCCCTTGAGCTGTGTGGGAGGAGCTATAATTCCCCTCAAAGCTGTGTGGGAGGAGCTATAATTCCCCTCACAGCGGTGTGGGAGAAACTATAATTCCCCTCAGAGTTGTGTAGGAGGAGCTATAATTCCCCTCACAGCGGTGTGGGAGAAACTATAATTCCCCTTTGAGCTGTGTGGGAGGAGCTATAATTCCCCTCAAAGCTGTATTGGAGGAGCTATAACTTCCCTCCAAGCTGTGTGGGAGGAGCTATAATGCTATAATTGTCCTTAGAGCTGTGTGAGAGGAGGTATAATTCCCCTCAGAGCTTTGTGATTTTTTTTTTCAAAAATGATTTTGTTTTTTTGTTTTTTCAAAAATGATTTTGTTTTTTTGTTTTTTCAAAAATGATTTTTTTAAATGATTTTTTTTTTCAAAAATGAAATTTTTTTTTTCAAAAATGAAATTTTTTTTTTCAAAAATGAATTTTGTTTTTTTCAAAAATGATTTTTTTTTTAATTTTTTTTTTTCAAAAGTAATTTTTTTTTCAAAAATATATTTTTTTTTCAAAAATATTTTTTTTTTCAAAAATATTTTTTTTTTCAAAAATTAATTTTTATTTTTTTCAAAAATATTTTTTTTTTTTACATGGGGCGGTCATAATGTTTTGGCTGATCATGAGGTGGTCATAATGTTTTGGCTGATCATGGGGTTGTCAGCTTTTGTCACCTCCCACTCTAGTTTTGAACATTTCGCCATTCATTCCTATGGGACCAATTTTGCCGCAAAAACGACGATATTTCATGGACCATTCGGCGAAACGTTCCACAAAGTAATAGCACACCAATCGGGAAAAATCCGCACGTTTCGGTATATTACTTGTCTCTGTAGTGTAAAAACTGTGGGAGGAGTCTACAAGCATTATCAAGTCTAGCAGATGAAGTCACATGCATTTGGAGTGTCTCAGCATCTTGTGTTTACAACCACTGTTTCCTAGCAACGCTCATGCCCTGTTTATGCTTCCCAAATACTACTTCATCAAAACTGCCCCATCAGAATTACCCCATCAAAACTGCCCCATCATATTCCTCTATTATAAATCAGTACATGGTGTGTCTGTCCCCTCCCCCGGGCTCTGTAATCAGAGCTGAGATGCTCCAGCCACCTCCCCCCCTGTGTATAACAGAAGCTTTGGTAACCATGGCAACAAAACAAACACTAACAGTACACTCTGATTAATGGCTAAAATTTCCTGAAATGACCTCTAAACAAATGGCCGTATTTTAAAAACTATACATCCTACAGCGAAGATCTTTATATTGTGAGAATCACAAGACCCAGACCTAGATTTTGATGTATAGTATGTCTCTGAAATATTAAAAATGAAGGCACGGTCGCAGTTTAGAAATTGCCCTTCAAATTTGGAGGGGGCTAGAGTGTAGTTTCAATGAATGTCAATGGACGGCGTGAGTTACAAACAAATGGTCATATTATGAAAACTATCAGGACTATGGCTTAGCCGTGGACATGTTTAGTGGCAGCAGGGATAGCTGAACGTTTTGATATAAGATTTGTGTAGGTGGGCTTGAAAATGAGGGAGTGGCGGCAGTTTAGAAATCATGTTCTGATTTTTCAGCTTTTGTCATCTCCCACTCTAGTTTCCCCATTCATTCCTATGGGACCAATTTCGCCGCAAAAATGACGATATTTCGTGAACCATTCGGCGAAACGTTCCACAAAGTAATAGCACACCATTCGGGAACAATCCGCACGTTTCGGTATATTACTTGTCTATGTAGTGTAAAAACTGTGGGAGGAGTTAGGGTGGTAAATTTGGCTATAATAATAAGAATAATATATATGTGAGATAACAGTAAGTGGTCTTGCTATGCAAGAACACTTAATAATATATATGTGAGATAACAATAAGTGGTCTTGCTATGCAAGAACACTTAATAAGAATAACTAGAAAAGGTACAATTTCTGGGGAAATTGTGAAAAGTGTTCTTGCCTCTACAACTGGAGTGAGCGGAGTAACTGGGTGGAGTGGCTTGAGTAACTGTTGTGTGGTTGGAGTGACTGGAGTAACTGTGAAAAGTGTTAAAAAGCTTAATATTTTAAAAAGTATAAATAGTAGTAAAAAAGTTGAAGTCCCATCATTAGCTGAAAGAGCTGAACATTTTTTTCAAAAGTTTTTTTTTTTCAAAAATGAATTTTTTTTTTTCAAAAATGATTTTTTTTTTTTATTTTAAACGAAATTTTTTTTTTCAAAAATATTTTTTTTTTCAAAAACTGCCATCAAAACTACCCCATCAGAATTGTCCCATCAAAACTGACCCATCATATTGCCACCATCAAAACTGCCCCATCAGAATTGCCCCATCAAAACTGCCCCATCAGAATTGCCCCATCAAAACTGCCCCATCATATTGCCACCATCAAAACTGCCCCATCAGAATTGCCCTATCAAAACAGCCCCATCATAATCATATTGCCACCATCAAAACTGCCCCATCAGAATTGCCCCATCATATTGCCACCATCAAAACTGCCCCATCAGAATTGCCCTATCAAAACTGCCCCATCATATTGCCACCATCAAAACTGCCCCATCATAATTGCCCCACCAAAACTGCCCCATCATATTGCCACCATCAAAACTGCCCCATCATAATTGCCCCATTAAAACTGCCCCATCAGAATTGCCCCATCAAAACTGCCCCATCAGAATTGCCCCATCAAAACTGCCCCATCATATTGCCACCATCAAAACTGCCCCATCAGAATTACCCCATCAAAACTGCCCCATCATATTCCTCTATTATAAATCAGTACATGGTGTGTCTGTCCCCTCCCCCGGGCTCTGTAATCAGAGCTGAGATGCTCCAGCCACCTCCCCCCCGTGTATAACAGAAGCTTTGGTAACCATGGCAACAAAACAAACACAGTAGACTCTGATTAATGGCTAAAATTTCCTGAAATGACCTCTAAACAAAAAGCTTTTTCCCAAAAACTATAAATCCTAAAGCGAAGATCTTTATATTTTGAGAATCAGAAGACCCAGACCTAGATTTTGATGTATAGTATGTCTCTGAAATATTAAAAATGGAGGCACAGTCGCAGTTTAGAAATTGCCCTTCAAATTTGAAGGGGCTAGAGTGTAGTTTCAATGAATGTCAAAGGACGGCGTGAGCTGCAAACAAATGGTCATATTGTGAAAACTATCAGGCCTATGGCTTAGCCATGGACATGTTTAGTGGCAGCAGGGATAGCTGAACGTTTTGATATAAGATTTGTGTAGGTGGGCTTGAAAATGAGGGAGTGGCGGCAGTTTAGAAATCATGTTCTGATTTTTCAGCTTTTGTCACCTCCCACTCTAGTTTCCCCATTCATTCCTATGGGACCAATTTCACCGCAAAAACGACGATATTTCGTGAACCATTCGGTGAAACGTTCCACAAAATAATAGCACACCATTCGGGAACAATCCGCACATTTCGGTATATTACTTGTCTATGTAGCGTAAAAACTGTGGGAGGAGTTAGGGTGGTAAATTTGGCTATAATAATAAGAATAACTAGAAAAGCTACAATTTCTGGGGAAATTGTGAAAAGTGTTCTTGTCTCTACATCTGGAGTGGGCGGAGTAACTGGGGGGAGTGGCTGGAGTAACTGTTGTGTGGTTGGAGTAACTGTGGAAAGGTTGAACTGGGCAGATGGGCAGAGTAACTGTGTGGAGTGTTTGTAGTGAGTAAAGATAGTAAACATTACACTAACCAATTGATTGATCAAATTTAAAAAGTGCACAAGTGCTAATGATGTAGAAGATAGAAATATCAGTAAATGACTTTGTCGGACACAGACTTAAGGGTTACCAGGATTTATTCCGCCCCAGCCAAAGCATAGCACCTGACGGACTCGCGTCCCAAAATCAAGTGTGTCAAAAACAGTTTACACAGTGTACATATAATTTCAATATATTGCATCACAAGTGAACTGGCGGTATATTTCCGTTATACATTGTATTAACATTTTGAACAGTCAACTTTTTGAACTTTTTGGATACAAGGCAATTCATTAAAGCATATACTTTAAACCCTTACAAATTTTCAGTTTCTCTGCAGTTTTGTTCCTTGCTGTTTCTTTATCTGTCTTACTAATCAGCAAGCAGGCTATAGCACAGGAAGGAGAGGGTGAGTGTGATGAGGACAGATGTCTGTGATGGATGGGGGGGAGTAAGTGAGTTCAGTGTCTAACAAGTACACCGAACATGAAATATAGAGAATGATTTTTAGCTAATTGTAAATGGTCCCACATAACTAAAACTGACATAAAACTCACATAACATAAACTGACCCTCATTGCCACTGTATTATCTGTTTGATGACCACTGTCTCACAACCACTGTTTCCTGGCATCACTCATGCCCCGTTTATGCAGGCTCTAAGCGTGTTCTAAACCACTGTTCAAAACACAATACACAGGATGATAGCTGTAATAACTGTGCAGTACTCCTGACTGGAGACAGTGCTGCACCCTGGAGATGTAAATGTGATCCAACAGTGTGTTTTTTTCTGTGGTGGCTGCCCAGACCAGTTGGGTATATCCTCTTGAGTGTAGAAGGTCAGATATTGGCTTCTTTTCTCTGCACAGAAAATCTTCATTGAAATCTCCACAGAGTATTATAGGTTGGCAATCCATTATTTCCAAAGATTCCAAGAGGCCCAGCAGGTTAGTAAGGAATTGGCCAATACTGTAATCCGGTGGCCTGTAAACAACAGCGATCAAAGCTTGTACAGGAGACTCCAGTTTGACAACCAAGAACTCCAAGTCAGTCACATTGTGATGATACTGCTTTTCAAAGGCCTTGAAATGGTTTCTGACATACAAGGCGACACCTCCACCACTTTTACTTGCAATGTGAGGAAGGTTCGTGTACGAGAGGTGTCTGTTGCGTTTGAACAGGTTGTAGCCCTCCAGCTGGAGACTTTCAGCAACAGAAGAGCCTGAGAGATGAGTTTCAGTGAAACATAAAACATCTCCAAGTGTCAACTCATGGTGAGATTTGATATCTTCAATGTGAGCTGGTAATCCTTCCGTGTTGTGATGGATAATTGTTAATGTTTGCTGTTTGTCTGTTGTCTGTAGAAACTTTAAGAGGGGCATAACACTTTCCAGTGATGCATTCTTCATTGAATCCAGGGAGGCTGTGATTTCAGGATCAGCAAAGATCTTCTTCTCATCAAAGTCGGTTATGTACAGTCCTTGCAGTGTAGTCGTTCTACTCAGAGCAACATAGGCCATTCCCGGTTGGAAGACCCGTTTCAATGAGACCACTGCTGACTGTATCGACATCCCCTGACACTTATGAATCGTACATGCAAAAGCCAACTTCAGGGGGAACTGCCTGCGAACAACTCCTTTCTGTCTCAGGTTTTCCTCTACCCTTTCTATGTACACCAAGTTGTCAGCATCACAAGACGACTTGTTACGGTATCTCTGTCCTGCATTTGGATTGTCCAGCATAAGCCCAAGCTTGTTTACCGTAGTAGTACCATTCTCAGTCTGGATGATTATTCTTGCAATCTTGCCAAATGTCCCGTTAACAAGCCCGTCTTCTACATCAATGTTTTTTGTGATCATGATACGGGCACCTTCAGCTGCTTGCAGTGTGTCAATCAGATTGTCTTTGTGTCCTTTGAAAGGTTTGTGTTGCCTCAGCATCACTCCTGTCTTAGGGTCTTTTCTGTAATCGTCGGCATCTATGTTGGTGACGTTTGAATGGAGAACAGACACAGTTGCAGCATTATGTTTGTGAACCTCTTTGTTGGTGGCAAATATGTGTAGCACGTCATTAGGGCAGTGGGTGGGATCTGTAAAAGCCTGAGCAAGCAGAGCTTTGTCATCATTGCTTAAGGTGACAGTCTTCTGCTTGACTCTGATTCTATTCAAAAGCTCAGCAAATGAAATGTCATCCTTCTGTCGCATGATCTCTGTCAGCGTGATCATCTGAAAGTTGTCTTTCCAGAGGTCATTGGTATTTTCCTCAAACACGCAGAGTGGCTTACTTTTTCCCAGCGGGGGGACCTGGTAAAAGTCTCCTACTGCTAGTACTGACATACCACCAAAAGGTTTCTTACTGCCTTTGATTTGCTGTAATCTCCAGTTGATGTAGGCAAACAGGGGCATGGAAATCATTGAATCCTCGTCAATAACAATGATCTCCGCATTTGACAGCTGTGCCCTCACTTCATCTATTAGATTTCCAAGTCCTTGGTAGGGTGGCTTCAAGCTTCTTGGCAACTTCAGCAAAGAATGCAAAGTGTTGCCTGAAATGTTGAAAGCTGCTGTTCCTGTAAATGCAGTTAGTAAAACGCTGGGCATGGATATGTCTGCTTCCTCACGTAGTCTGGTAAGTTTACAGAGTATCTTTATCGCCTCAGCATAGATGCACTTTATCAGGTGTGATTTGCCTGTCCCTGCACCACCAGTGACAAAGTAATAGAATGGGTCAGGATTTAGGCCACTCACACGGTTAGTGCACCAGTCACAAACTGAGTAGAATGTCTGAGCTTGTGTCCGGTTAAGGTTTCTGTACATTTTCCGAAGGAAATCTGGGCACATTTGTGGGGCCTTCACAGTAAGCCCAATTCCACCTGTTTGTTTGTGACGTGTATACTCCGGAACATCATCTTGTTCATTCTCATGAAGTGGCTCCCCTTCTTTGCGTTCCTCTATACATTCCAACCTATCCAACTCAGCTTCTGGGGCAAAGGTGTTCCAAGCATCTTCAACAGGGCCGTTTTTTACAAAGTCATCCAAGACTTGTTCCACAATTTTGTTGTGTTGTTCGAACTTCTTTTGGTTGCTGGTAACAATTGCAGACACTGCTCGAATTGCTTCTTCTCCTGGTAAGCTCACACAGGCGCCTTTGTAAAAATCCTGGTGTGTTGGGAACCTTACAGTTTTCAGTGATGACTCTGAATGGTGGGGGAGGTAGAGTTTAAGCAGTCTGCCGTAGTAGTTCTCGGGGTCCTTCTTCTCTGAGAAGCGTGCGTACCTGATGATTGCAGGCTTCCCTCTCGTGCGTTTTTGAATCATTCCCATTTCATTCAATAGGCTGACACGCTTGCTGTCTTCCTTCTGCTTGCCATAGACAACCCTGTAATGGGATGCAAAGTCTGCCAGACACATGGACTCAAACTCTGGTGTTTCGGGTCTGGCTCTGTATTTGTCGACAAAACTCGTCATCCACACATTAAGAGAATCGGCTGGTTTGTTCTGCAATGCACTGAGCGGGAGACTCATTTTCAGTGCGTTGTCACCAGTTGGCAGAAAAACAACCTCACGTGAGCAAGACTTCATTTTCAGGCTGCACGTACGGACCACAGACTCCTGGGCGCTGACCTCTCTGTGTTTTGAATAAGCCTGAAGAACCTCTTTCATTTCTTCTCGTTCTGTCGCTGTTTCTGGGCTCATTTCTTTGACTATTGTTTTGAGATAGTCACTCAGCTCCCTTTCTGGCTTGGATATGTAGGACAACATGTACATGATGTAACCATACTCATCAAGAATGTACTGGATGTCCATGTTGGCGTTCCAGGCCGTCAGCAAATGTGGATTGTAGTTGTTCACCCAGCAGTCCTTGACATCACGCTTCATTAGAATCACGCTTGAGGAGGTCAATGCCTGAATGTACGAGTTGTACTGATTCAAAGTCATATCACACTGTGCCAGTAGCTGTGACATGTCTTCAAACTGCACTTTTGGGTTATTAAGCAAATCCCAGACTGGTTTCAGTTTGTTTTTGGCTGCTTGTGGTTTCATTGCACAATCTCCTTGTTCTTCTGGCATCGGGTAAGTTATCCTCGTTTTTCTAATAGGTGGCTTTGGAAATCCAAATCTGCATACTCTGTTACCTTTCTTGCATGATTTTGAATGAGATCTGCTGTGCATTTGAAGTTCTGTTACAAATCTGTGAAGTAAGGCCTGTTTGGCTTGATCAGGCAGCTGGCATGAGATGTTATGATCTATAAAGGCACACACCTTGTCATCACTGTCTTGTCCAAATATAGGAGCTCCTGCTACCCAACAGAGACAATGTATATGAGGGCTCCCTCTCGCCTGAAATTCAACCCGGTAAAAGTAATCGATAACGTCACCAATTGGCTGTGCAGGACCCAACAGCAGCTCTCGCATCAGAGCATCAACCCGTTTGTCAAACATGCGCATGGTGGTCACTGGGTTGCCTCGAAGAATGTCACACTTTTCAGCCCAGTCTAGCCCCACAAAATCCACCTTTTGACCTTGTTGTGCCTTTATTGCCGTTATTACCTCTGGCCATCTGAATTCTGCAGCAGAGAAGGTAAGAAAAAATGTTGGCTTACCCAATTGTCTGACCATGGCTAGCAAATTCTTCAGATTTTTATCCCAGTAAGCTGGACTCCCTCTCAGTGGTTGCATGAACCTTGTGGCATCTCGGTTTTGCACCAACCTCTCAACCTCACACTTGTCCTGTAGCAGCTTGTTGGATATTTTCCGTCCATCCCTAGTATTGGGTTTTCCTTTCCTTAACTGGATGGACATGCTGTTTTGGCCATGTGCGTTTCTGTGACAAACTGCGCAAAGAAGAGGTAGCTTGTGTCTCTTGCAAAACGAGTATCAACACAAAAAAGCCTTGCATTGAAATACATGCTCGGGGACAGTTTGACTTGTCTTGCCTGGTCCAATGTATTCTGTCCAGTAGGGAACTGAACAGGGAAAGCCATTGCCTCAAGCCTAGGAACTTTAAAGAAGCTGACAGGTGTGTTTCCTTGTGCAGGTGCAATGCTGAATATTCCATCACCGTGTGTCAGTGCTTCCTCTCCAAGGTCAGATGGCTGCAAACAACTGTCTAGGCCAATTCCAGGTCTTAGTGTATCCTTCTCATCCTCTGCATTGGGAGGTTGTTGGTCATGGCCTTCCTGTTGCTCAGAAGCAGCCGGTAAACATGCAGACTGTACCTCTGATCAGGCCTGTGCTGGCCATCGGGACTACCGGGAGATTCCCGGTGGGCCGATTGGCAGCGGGCCACTACACCAATGACTCTCTCTCTGTGTCAGACAGTGACTGTGTCACTGTCTCTCTCCGTCCCAGCGTCGCCGGGCGCCGGGCGGCTCCGCTCCAGCACTCGGCGGGCGGGCTGGCCGCCGGCGTCACAAAAGAACAGGCATTGACACTCCCCCAGGCACTCCCCCTAACAGCTATCAATATAGCCATTTGGGCGGCCTCTTTGTCCTGGCACCGTGACGTCACTCACGGACGGAGGGCGGAGGCGGCCCGGGGACATAGGAGGAGGCGGAGCCAGGGCGATGTCACAAGCAAATGGAGATGGACAAGAAAAGAGGAGGAGGAGGGGCCGCCGGGGGGAGCAGCAGCAGCGTGACATGAGAAAGAACTTACTACAGAGGCTGCCTGTGCTACTCTGCATGTGAAGAAAACAACAAGTAAACGCTGTGCCCTGATGTGCCCTGATTGTACCCCATGTGCCCTGATGTGCCCTGATTGTACCCCATGTGCCCTGATTGTACCCCATGTGCCCTGAATGTACCCCATGTGCCCTGAATGTGCCCTCATGTGCCCTGATGTTCCCTGATGTTCCCTGAATGTGCCCTGATGTACCCCATGTGCCTGATGTGCCCCATGTGCCCTGATGTTCCCTGAATGTACCCCATGTGCCCTGATGTTCCCTGAATGTGCCCTGATGTGCCCTGAATATGCCCTGATGTACCCTATGTGCCTGATGTTCCCTGATGTACCCCATGTGCCTCATGTGCCCTGAATGTACCCTGATGTTCCCTGAATGTGCCCTGATGTGCCCCATGTGCCCCATGTGCCCTGATGTTCCCTGAATGTGCCCCATGTGCCCTGATGTTCCCTGAATGTGCCTGATGTGCCCTGATGTGCCCTGAATGTGCCCTGATGTGCCCCATGTGCCCGAATATGCCCTGAATCTGCTCTGATGTGCCCTGCATGTGCCCTGATGTGCCCCATGTGCCCTATGTACCCTCATGTGCCCCATGTACCCTCATGTGCCCCATGTACCCTGATGTGCTGTACCCTGATCTTGCTGTGTTGTGTTGCCCCGATGTGTGCTGTGCCCCGATGTGCAATGTACCCTGATGTGCTGTGCCCTGATGTGCTGTGTTGTGTTGCCCCGAAGTGCGCTGTGCCCCGATGTGCGATGTACCCTGATGTGCTGTGCCCTCATGTGCTTTTACCCTGATGTGCCCTCATGTGCTGTGCCCTGGGCCATTCTGGATAAAGTCAAGGGCCACATTTTTGTCCCAGTCCAGCCCTGCCTCTGATGGATCACAATTTTCGATGCGTTCAAGTATCTCCATCATTTCAGTTTCGTCACAACTGTTGAGTTCCATCCCATCATCATCATCATCATCATCATCAGCGATTGTCTCATCCACTCTAATTGAAATGTCACTGTAGTCGGGGTGTGTGTCAATGAGTTTTGACAGACCTGCTACTACATTTCCCATGTTGACATTATGAAACAGCTGGTGGTCTTTGTAAGTCAGACGTCTTTTCAGCTTCACTCTGTGTAACTGGGATGTGCTGTGCGATCTTGGTAGAGTATTGACCGTGGTTTCCACCTTGGATGGCACACACACTACAGCGCCATGTATACTGCCTGTCGACCTTTGGGAAGTGTGATGATCTTGGCAAATGGCAGTATTTTGGCCAAAAGTTGTCTTTCCAGCACATTCAAATCGCAGAGCTCTGGGGGAATGGGCGCCAGCTCCATGTTGTTAGCCACAGCGATGGATGATTTGTGTCCTGCTTTTAAATGTGAATCACAGTTGTGACAAATCCATTCTTTGGTCCTTTCATCTGGTACAGTGCATTGTTCAGGTCCTTGACAGTGATTGTTGCACACATGGACATGTCAAACAGGCAGCAACAATGTGTAGATTCTTCTTGTAATTGCTGTGAATGCAATGTTTCACTTGGTTAGGGAAAAGGATGCGATGACACATCGTGCACACAAATGTTGGCCCAGCTTTAATGCATTCATGGAAAGTGGATATAGCTGTCTGCATTAGGCTGTTGTCCACTGGTTGACTGCATTCCCGCATGACATGAGTCCATCGTCTGTATTTCATTCTTATTTTGAAGGCACATTGCATCTTATGGGTTATGCGAAAATCTGCTTGAGTGCGACGCTTCATTTTCATGTAACTCATGCAATGTTGCAAGTGACGTTTTCTGAAAGCAGGATCATTATGATATTTTCTGGTGATGTATTGCTTCTGCTTCAAATTGAAATCGGCATTTGTCGCATATTTTCTGGTGATGTATTGCTTCTGCTTCAAGTTGAAATCGGCGTTTGTCGCATATTTTCTGGTGATGTATTGCTTCTTCTTCAAGTTGTAATCTGCATTTGTCGCATATTTTCTGGTGATGTATTGCTTCTGCTTCAAGTTGAAATCGGCATTTGTCGCATATTTTCTGGTGATGTATTGCTTCTTCTTCAAGTTGTAATTTGCATTTGTTGCATATTTTCTGGTCATGTATTGCTTCTGCTTCAAGTTGAAATCTGCATTTGTTGCATATTTTCTGGTGATGTATTGCTTCTGCTTCAAGTTGAAATCTGCATTTGTCGCATATTTTCTGGTGATGTATTGCTTCTGCTTCAAGTTGAAATTGGCATCTGTTGCATATTTGCGAATGATATATTGCTTCTGCTTCAACTTAAAATCAGCATCTGCTCTGTATCGGCTGGTGATGTATGTCCTTTTCTTATTGGTGACAGACATCTTTGTAGCCTTGAAATCACGCCTTCTTTCATTTCTGTGTCTTGTCTTCGGTTTTTGTCGTCTCTGTGCATTTAATTTGGACAATGCCTGTCCTTCCATATGCCCTGTGAGGATTTCGCATCAAGTGACCGTGGAGAATGCTTGCTGGCTAGGAATCCAGTGTGTGTTGCATCTTTGGTCATCTGTGTCACTTTGTTCTCCACATGCTTTGCATTATGTGGTTTGTCAGATTGCACCAGTGGGGACAGCAAACCATCTGACAGACGTCTTGCACGATGAAATGAGACTGGCATGAAGTCATACTGCAGTCCATCAATAGGGCCTCTGGTGTCTGTAAGGAGCAATTCATACAACTTATAAATCCTTGCCCCCATATCACTCAAATGTGTAAAAGTGATCATAACAGCTTTTCCTTTTCCAGTCGCAGGAAGTCCATCCTTATTTCGACTATGAGAATCAAACAGTCCATATCTCCCAGACTTGTCTCTGAACAATGCAATGCAATATGGCACTACTATAAAAAGTGCATGTGTAACATCTGCATTGAGGCACTGAAGTCTTGTAGAGAGGTCAACAAACCAACCTTGGTTGTCACCGTCTACCGTGTCTCTGATACATCCCAATAACACTGGAGATTTAACAACGTTATACTCATATTTGTCAGTGTTGACTCTGAGGGGCACTTCTTCCATTGTCAAGTGCTGATGCTGATAGACATTTCTTTGTTTTAGCTGTTTTATTGTTGAGCCATACAAGCTGTTGCCCTTCTTCAGTATTTGATCAAGATCACCCTTTCTCACATCATCAAGCTCACTGTGGTATGCCAAAAATGTCAAAGCCATGCATGTACACTGTTTGTTCCTTAACCTTCCATAGCCATGATGACCCTGATGAAATGATGCCTGCACAGAAATCTCACTTGGTACACATGGTTCTTGCATGCCATGGTTTTCAGAAGTGCCCATCACACTGTCACTGTGCTCTTGAACTTGACACTGAGTTGAACATGAAAATGACACCACAGGTTCACTATGTACCTCCTGGGCACATTCACTGTCACAAACCTCCATATCCACTATGCTGCTGTGGGGCTCCGGATCCAGTTTAGTCCAGCGTATCTTTGCAGCTTTAGATCTCTTTCCTTTAGGTGGCATGATGATATTTGTGGAAGGAGCTATAATTCCCCTCAGAGCTTTGTTCGAAGAGCTATAATTCCCCTCAGAGTTGTGTTGGAGGAGGAGCTATAATTCACCTCAGAGCTGTGTGGGAGGAGCTATAACTCCCCTCTGAGCTGTGTGGGAGGAGCAATAATGCAATAATTCCCCTCAGAGCTGTGTGGGAGGAGATACAATTCCCCTTAGCGCTGTGTGGGAGGAGCTATAATTCCCCTTAGAGCTGTGTGGGAGAAGCTATAATTCCCCTCAGAGCTGTGTGGGAGGAGCTACATTTCCCATCAGAGTTGTGTGGGAGAAGCTATAATTCCCCTCAGAGCTGTTTAAAAGGAGCTATAATTCCCCTCACAGCGGTGTGGGAGAAACTATAATTCCTCTCAGAGTTGTGTGGGAAGAGCTCTAATTCTCCTCAGAGCTGTGTGGGAGGAGCTATAATGCTAAGCTGTAATTCCCCTCAGAGCTGTGTGGGAGGAGCTATAATTCCCCTCACAGCGGTGTGGGAGAAACTATAATTCCCCTCAGAGTTGTGTGGGAGGAGCTATAATTCTCCTCAGAGCTGTGTGGGAGGAGCTATAATGCTAAACTATAATGCTATAATTCCCCTTTGAGCTGTGTGGGAGGAGCTATAATTCCCCTCAAAGCTGTATTGGAGAAGCTATAACTTCCCTCCAAGCTGTGTGGGAGAAGCTATAATGCTATAATTGTCCTTAGAGCTGTGTGAGAGGAGCTATAATTCCCCTCAGAGCTTTGTGATTTTTTTTTTTCAAAAATGATTTTGTTTTTTTTTCAAAAATGATTTTGTTTTTTTGTTTTTTCAAAAATGATTTTTTTAATGATTTTTTTAATGATTTTTTTCAAAAATGAATTTTATTTTTTTCAAAAATGATTTTTTTTTTTTAATTTTTTTCAAAAGTAATTTTTTTTTTCAAAAATATTTTTTTTTTTTCAAAAATATATTTTTTTTTCAAAAATAATTTTTCAAAAATATTTTTTTTTTCAAAAATATTTTTTTTTTTCAAAAATTAATTTAAATTTTTTTCAAAATGATTTTTTTTTTTCAAAAATAATTTTTTTTTTACATGGGGCGGTCATAATGTTTTGGCTGATCATGGGGTGGTCATAATGTTTTGGCTGATCATGGGGGGGTAATAATGTTTTGGCTGATCATGGGGTTATCAGCTTTTGTCACCTCCCACTCTAGTTTTGAACAGTTCGCAATTCATTCCTATGGGACCAATTTCGCCGCAAAAACGACAATATTTCGTGGACCATTAGTTGAAACGTTCCACAAAGTAATAGCACACCATTCGGGAACAATCCACACGTTTCGGTATATTACTTGTCTCTGTAGTGTAAAAACTGTGGGAAGAGTCTACAAGCATTATCAAGTCTAGCAGATGAAGTCACATGCATTTGGGGTGTCTCAGCATCTTGTGTTTACAACCACTGTTTCCTAGCAACGCTCATGCCCTGTTTGTGCTTCACAAATACTGCTCAATACACAATAGACAGGATAATGATAGATTTAACAACTGTGCAGTAATTCAAATGGCCGTATTTTAAAAACTATACAATCCTACAGCGAAGATCTTTATATTGTGAGAATCACAAGACCCATACCTAGATTTTGATGTATAGTATGTCTCTGAAATATTAAAAATGGAGGCACAGTCGCAGTTTAGAAATTGCCCTTCAAATTTGAAGGAGCTAGAGTGTAGTTTCAATGAATGTCAATGGACGGCGTGAGTTGCAAACAAATGGTCATATTGTGAAAACTATCAGGACTATGGCTTAGCCATGGACATGTTTAGTGGCAGCAGGGATAGCTGAACATTTTGATATAAGATTTGTGTAGGTGGGCTTGAAAATGAGGGAGTGGCGGCAGTTTAGAAATCATGTTCTGATTTTTCAGCTTTTGTCACCTCCCACTCTAGTTTCCCCATTCATTCCTATGGGACCAATTTCGCCGCAAAAATGGCGATATTTCGTGAACCATTCGGCAAAACGTTCCACAAAGTAATAGCACACCATTCGGGAACAATCCGCACGTTTCGGTATATTACTTGTCTATGTAGTGTAAAAACTGTGGGAGGAGTTAGGGTGGTAAATTTGGCTATAATAATAATAAGAACTAGAAAAGGTACAATTTCTGGGGAAATTGTGAAAGTGTTCTTGCCTCTACAACTGGAGTGGGCGGAGTAACTGGGTGGGGTGGAGTGGCTTGAGTAACTGTGAAAAGTGTTAAAAAGCTTAATATTTTAAAAAGTATAAATAGTAGTAAAAAAGTTCCATCATTCGCTGAAAGAGCTGAACATTTTTTTCAAAAGTAATTTTTTTTTTCAAAAATGAATTTTTTTTAATCAAAAATGATTTTTTTTTCTTCAAAAATAATTTTTTTTTTCTAAAGTAATTTTTTTTTTCAAAGGTAATTTTTTTTTTCAAAAATGAATTTTTTTATTTCAAAAATAATTTTTTTTTCGAAATTATTATTTTTTTTAAAGTAATTTTTTTCAAAAATAATTTTTTTTTTCAAAAATATTTTTTTTTTTCAAATATATTTTTTTTTCAAAAATAATTTTTTTTTTAAAAGTAATTTTTTTTTCAAAAATATTTTTTTTTTTCAAAAATAATTTTTTTTTTCAAAAATATTTTTTTTTTCAAAAATATATATTTTTTTTTCAAAAATGATTTTTTTACTTTTTTCAAAAATTTTTTTTTTTTTCAAAAATATTTTTTTTTTTACATGGGGCGGTCATAATGTTTTGGCTGATCATGGGGTGGTCATAATGTTTTGGCTGATCATGGGGTTGTCAGCTTTTGTCACTTCCCACTCTAGTTTTGAACATTTCGCCATTCATTCCTATGGGACCAATTTCGCCGCAAAAACGTCATTTCGTGGACCATTCGGCAAAACATTCCACAAAGTAATAACACGCCAATCGGGAACAATCCGCTCGTTTCGGTATATTATTTGTCTCTGTAGTGTGAAAACTGTGGGAGGAGTCTACAAGCATTATCAAGTCTAGCAGATGAAGTCACATGCATTTGGAGTGTCTCAGCATCTTGTGTTTACAACCACTGTTTCCTAGCAACGCTCATGCCCTGTTTATGCTTCCCAAATACTGCTTCATCAAAACTGCCCCATCAGAATTACCCCATCAAAACTGCCCCATCATATTCCTCTATTATAAATCAGTACATGGTGTGTCTGTCCCCTCCCCCGGGCTCTGTAATCAGCTGAGATGCTCCAGCCACCTTCCCCCCTGTGTATAACAGAAGCTTTGGTAACCATGGCAACAAAACAAACACTAACAGTACACTCTGATTAATGGTTAAAATTTCCTGAAATGACCTCTAAACAAATGGCTGTATTTTAAAAACTATACATCCTACAGCGAAGATCTTTATATTGTGAGAATCACAAGACCCAGACCTAGATTTTGATGTATAGTATGTCTCTGAAATATTAAAAATGAAGGCACAGTCGCAGTTTAGAAATTGCCCTTCAAATTTGGAGTGGGCTAGAGTGTAGTTTCAATGAATGTCAATGGACGGCGTGAGTTGCAAACAAATGGTCATATTGTGAAAACTATCAGGACTATGGCTTAGCCGTGGACATGTTTAGTGGCAGCAGGGATAGCTGAACGTTTTGATATAAGATTTGTGTAGGTGGGCTTGAAAATGAGGGAGTGGCAGCAGTTTAGAAATCATGTTCTGATTTTTCAGCTTTTGTCATCTCCCACTCTAGTTTCCCCATTCATTCCTATGGGACCAATTTTGCCGCAAAAATGACGATATTTCGTGAACCATTCGGCGAAACGCTCCACAAAATAATAGCACACCATTCGGGAACAATCCGCACGTTTCGGTATATTACTTGTCTATGTAGTGTAAAAACTGTGGGAGGAGTTAGGGTGGTAAATTTGGCTATAATAATAAGAATAATATATATGTGAGATAACAGTAAGTGGTCTTGCTATGCAAGAACACTTAACTAGAAAAGCTACAATTTCTGGGGAAATTGTGAAAGTGTTCTTGCCTCTACAACTGGAGTGGGCGGAGTAACTGGGTGGGGTGGAGTGGCTTGAGTAACTGTGAAAAGTGTTAAAAAGCTTAATATTTTAAAAAGTATAAATAGTAGTAAAAAAGTTCCATCATTAGCTGAAAGAGCTGAACATTTTTTTCAAAAATGATTTTTTTTTTTCAAAAATGATTTTTTTTTTCAAAAATGAATTTTTTTTATTCAAAAATGATTTTTTTTTCTTCAAAAATGATTTTTTTTTTTCAAAAATAATTTTTTTTTTTTTTTAAATATTTTTTTTTTCGAAATTATTTTTTTTTTTAAAGTAATTTTTTTTTCAAAAATATTTTTTTTTTTCAAAAATTATTTTTTTTTTTCAAAAATAATTTTTTTTTTTCAAAAATAATTTTTTTTTTTCAAAAATATTTTTTTTTTTTCAAAAATATTTTTTTTTTTTCAAAAATGATTTTTTTTTCTTCAAAAATGATTTTTTTTTTTCAAAAATGATTTTTTTTTTAAAAGTAATTTTTTTTCTCAAAAATAATTTTTTTTTTTCTAAATTATTTTTTTTTAAGTAATTTTTTTTTCAAAAATATTTATTTTTTTTGAAAAATAATTTTTTTTTTTTTCAAAAATAATTTTTTTTTTTTCAAAAATAATTTTTTTTTCGAAATTATTTTTTTTTTTAAAGTAATTTTTTTTTCAAAAATATTTTTTTTTTTTCAAAAATTATTTTTTTTTTCAAAAATAATTTTTTTTTTTCAAAAATAATTTTTTTTTTTCAAAAATATATTTTTTTTTCAAAAATATTTTTTTTTTCAAAAATAATTTTTTTTTTCAAAAATATTTTTTTTTTTCAAAAATAATTTTTTTTTTTCAAAAATATTTTTTTTTTTCAAAAATATTTTTTTTTTTTCAAAAATAATTTTTTTTTTCAAAAATAATTTTTTTTTTTCAAAAATATTTTTTTTTTTTCAAAAATATATATTTTTTTTTTCAAAAATATATTTTTTTTTTTTCAAAAATATATTTTTTTTTTACATGGGGCGGTCATAATGTTTCAGCTGATCATGGGGTTGTCAGCTTTTGTCACCTCCCGCTCTAGTTTTGAACATTTCACCATTCATTCCTATGGGACCAATTTCAGCGCAAAAACGACGATATTTCGTGAACCAATCGGTGAAACGTTCCACAAAGTAATAGCACACCAATTAAATGACATTGAGGCCGGATTCACACTGGTATTTTTCAGCTTTTCACAAAGTTCCACAAGGTAATAGGACACCAATTAAATGACATTGAACATTTCGCAATTCATTCCTATGGGACCAATATTGCCGCAAAAAACTACGATATTTCGTGGACCATTCGGCGAAATATTCCACAAAGTAATAACACACCAATCGGGAACAATCCGCTCGTTTCGGTATATTACTTGTCTCTGTAGTGTAAAAACTGTGGGAGGAGTCTACAAGCATTATCAAGTCTAGCAGATGAAGTCACATGCATTTGGGGTGTCTCAGCATCTTGTGTTTACAACCACTGTTTCCTAGCAACGCTCATGCCCTGTTTATGCTTCCCAAATACTACTTCATCAAAACTGCCCCATCAGAATTACCCCATCAAAACTGCCCCATCATATTCCTCTATTATAAATCAGTACATGGTGTGTCTGTCCCCTCCCCCGGGCTCTGTAATCAGAGCTGAGATGCTCCAGCCACCTCCCCCCTGTGTATAACAGAAGCTTTGGTAACCATGGCAACAAAACAAACACTAACAGTACACTCTGATTAATGGCTAAAATTTCCTGAAATGACCTCTAAACAAATGGCCGTATTTTAAAAACTATACATCCTACAGCGAAGATCTTTATATTGTGAGAATCACAAGACCCAGACCTAGATTTGGATACATAGTATGTCTCTCAAATATTAAAATTGAAGGCACGGTCGCAGTTTAGAAATTGCCCTTCAAATTTGGAGGGGGCTAGAGTGTAGTTTCAATGAATGTCAATGGACGGCGTGAGTTGCAAACAAATGGTCATATTGTGAAAACTATCAGGACTATGGCTTAGCCGTGGACATGTTTAGTGGCAGCAGGGATAGCTGAACGTTTTGATATAAGATTTGTGTAGGTGGGCTTGAAAATGAGGGAGTGGCGGCAGTTTAGAAATCATGTTCTGATTTTCCAGCTTTTGTCATCTCCCACTCTAGTTTCCCCATTCATTCCTATGGGACCAATTTCGCCGCAAAAACTACGATATTTCGTGAACCATTCGGCGAAACGTTCCACAAAGTAATAGCACACCATTCGGGAACAATCCGCACGTTTCGGTATATTACTTGTCTATGTAGTGTAAAAACTGTGGGAGGAGTTAGGGTGGAAAATTTGGCTATAATAATCAGAATAATATATATGTGAGATAACAATAAGTGGTCTTGCTATGCAAGAACACTTAACTAGAAAAGGTACAATTTCTGGGGAAATTGTGAAAGTGTTCTTGCCTCTACAACTGGAGTGGGCGGAGTAACTGGGTGGGGTGGAGTGGCTTGAGTAACTGTGAAAAGTGTTAAAAAGCTTAATATTTTAAAAAGTATAAATAGTAGTAAAAAAGTTCCATCATTCACTGAAAGAGCTGAACATTTTTTTCAAAAGTAATTTTTTTTTTCAAAAATGAATTTTTTTTAATCAAAAATGATTTTTTTTTCTTCAAAAATGATTTTTTTTTTCAAAAGTAATTTTTTTTTTCAAAGGTAATTTTTTTTTTCAAAAATGAATTTTTTTATTTCAAAAATAATTTTTTTTTCGAAATTATTATTTTTTTTAAAGTAATTTTTTTTTCAAAAATAATTTTTTTTTTCAAAAATATTTTTTTTTTCAAATATATTTTTTTTTCAAAAATAATTTTTTTTTTTTCAAAAATATTTTTTTTTTCAAAAATATTTTTTTTTTTCAAAAATGATTTTTTTTTTTCAAAAATTATTTTTTTACTTTTTTCAAAAATTACTTTTTTTTTTCAAAAATATTTTTTTTTTTACATGGGGCGGTCATAATGTTTTGGCTGATCATGGGGTGGTCATAATGTTTTGGCTGATCATGGGGTTGTCAGCTTTTGTCACTTCCCACTCTAGTTTTGAACATTTCGCCATTCATTCCTATGGGACCAATTTCGCCGCAAAAACGTCATTTCGTGGACCATTCGGCAAAACATTCCACAAAGTAATAACACGCCAATCAGGAACAATCCGCTCGTTTCGGTATATTATTTGTCTCTGTAGTGTGAAAACTGTGGGAGGAGTCTACAAGCATTATCAAGTCTAGCAGATGAAGTCACATGCATTTGGAGTGTCTCAGCATCTTGTGTTTACAACCACTGTTTCCTAGCAACGCTCATGCCCTGTTTATGCTTCCCAAATACTGCTTCATCAAAACTGCCCCATCAGAATTACCCCATCAAAACTGCCCCATCATATTCCTCTATTATAAATCAGTACATGGTGTGTCTGTCCCCTCCCCCGGGCTCTGTAATCAGCTGAGATGCTCCAGCCACCTCCCCCCTGTGTATAACAGAAGCTTTGGTAACCATGGCAACAAAACAAACACTAACAGTACACTCTGATTAATGGCTAAAATTTCCTGAAATGACCTCTAAACAAATGGCCGTATTTTAAAAACTATACATCCTACAGCGAAGATCTTTATATTGTGAGAATCACAAGACCCAGACCTAGATTTTGATGTATAGTATGTCTCTGAAATATTAAAAATGAAGGCACAGTCGCAGTTTAGAAATTGCCCTTCAAATTTGGAGGGGGCTAGAGTGTAGTTTCAATGAATGTCAATGGACGGCGTGAGTTGCAAACAAATGGTCATATTGTGAAAACTATCAGGACTATTGCTTAGCCGTGGACATGTTTAGTGGCAGCAGGGATAGCTGAACGTTTTGATATAAGATTTGTGTAGGTGGGCTTGAAAATGAGGGAGTGGCGGCAGTTTAGAAATCATGTTCTGATTTTCCAGCTTTTGTCATCTCCCACTCTAGTTTCCCCATTCATTCCTATGGGACCAATTTCGCCGCAAAAATGACGATATTTCGTGAACCATTCGGCGAAACGTTCCACAAAGTAATAGCACACCATTCGGGAACAATCCGCACGTTTCGGTATATTACTTGTCTATGTAGTGTAAAAACTGTGGGAGGAGTTAGGGTGGAAAATTTGGCTATAATAATAAGAATAATATATATGTGAGATAACAGTAAGTGGTCTTGCTATGCAAGAACACTTAATAATATATATGTGAGATAACAATAAGTGGTCTTGCTATGCAAGAACACTTAATAATATATATGTGAGATAACAGTAAGTGGTCTTGCTATGCAAGAACACTTAATAATATATATGTTAGATAACAGTAAGTGGTCTTGCTATGCAAGAACACTTAATAAGAACTAGAAAAGGTACAATTTCTAGTGAAATTGTGAAAGTGTTCTTGCCTCTACAACTGGAGTGGGCGGAGTAACTGGGTGGAGTGGCTTGAGTAACTGTTGTGTGGTTGGAGTGGCTGGAGCTCCTGTGAAAAGCGTTAAAAAGCTTAATATTTTAAAAAGTATAAATAGTAGTAAAAAAGTTGAAGTCTCATCATTAGCTGAAAGAGCACAAACATTTTTTTTTTCAAAAATGATTTTTTTTTTCAAAAATGATTTTTTTTTTCAAAAGTGATTTTTTTTTCAAAAATATATATATATATATTTTTTCAAAAATATATATTTTTTTTCAAAAATATATATATTTTTTCAAAAATATATTTTTTTTTCAAAATGATTTTTTTTTTCAAAAATGATTTTTTTTTTTTTTTTTCAAAAATATTTTTTTTTTTACATGGGGCGGTCATAATGTTTTGGCTGATCATGGGGTGGTCATAATGTTTTGGCTGATCATGGGGTTGTCAGCTTTTGTCACCTCCCACTCTAGTTTTGAACATTTCGCCATTCATTCCTATGGGACCAATTTTGCCGCAAAAACGATGATATTTCGTGGACCATTCGGCGAAACATTCCACAAAGTAATAACACACCAATCGGGAACAATCCGCTCGTTTCGGTATATTACTTTTCTCTGTAGTGTAAAAACTGTGGGAGGAGTCTACAAGCATTATCAAGTCTAGCAGATGAAGTCACATGCATTTGGTGTGTCTCAGCATCTTGTGTTTACAACCACTGTTTCCTAGCAACGCTCATGCCCTGTTTATGCTTCCCAAATACTACTTCATCAAAACTGCCCCATCAGAATCACCCCATCAAAACTGCCCCATCATATTCCTCTATTATAAATCAGTACATGGTGTGTCTGTCCCCTCCCCCGGGCTCTGTAATCAGAGCTGAGATGCTCCAGCCACCTCCCCCCTGTGTATAACAGAAGCTTTGGTAACCATGGCAACAAAACAAACAAAGTACACTCTGATTAATGGCTAAAATTTCCTGAAATGACCTCTAAACAAATGGCCATATTTTAAAAACTATACATCCTACAGCGAAGATCTTTATATTGTGAGAATCACAAGACCCAGACCTAGATTTTGATACATAGTATGTCTCTGAAATATTAAAACTGAAGGCACGGTCGCAGTTTAGAAATTGCCCTTCAAATTTGAAGGGTCTAGAGTGTAGTTTCAATGAATGTCAATGGACGGCGTGAGTTGCAAACAAATGGTCATATTGTGAAAACTATCAGGACTATGGCTTAGCCGGGGACATTTTTAGTGGCAGCAGGGATAGCTGAACGTTTTGATATAAGATTTGTGTAGGTGGGCTTGAAAATGAGGGAGTGGCGGCAGTTTAGAAATCATGTTCTGATTTTCCAGCTTTTGTCATCTCCCACTCTAGTTTCCCCATTCATTCCTATGGGACCAATTTCACCGCAAAAATAACGATATTTCATGAACCATTCGGCGAAACGTTCCACAAAATAATAGCACACCATTCAGGAACAATCCGCACGTTTCGGTATATTACTTGTCTATGTAGTGTAAAAACTGTGGGAGGAGTTAGGGTGGTAAATTTGGCTATAATAATAATAAGAACTAGAAAAGATACAATTTCTGGGGAAATTGTGAAAGTGTTCTTGCCTCTACAACTGGAGTGGGCGGAGTAACTGGGTGGGGTGGAGTGGCTTGAGTAACTGTGAAAAGTGTTAAAAAGCTTAATATTTTAAAAAATATAAATAGTAGTAAAAAAGTTCCATCATTCGCTGAAAGAGCTGAACATTTTTTTCAAAAGTAATTTTTTTTTTCAAAAATGAATTTTTTTTCTTCAAAAATGATTTTTTTTTTCAAAAGTAATTTTTTTTTTCAAAGGTAATTTTTTTTTTCAAAGGTAATTTTTTTTTTTCAAAAATAATTTTTTTTTCGAAATTATTATTTTTTTTAAAGTAATTTTTTTTCAAAAATAATTTTTTTTTTCAAAAATATTTTTTTTTCAAATATATTTTTTTTCAAAAATAATTTTTTTTTTAAAAGTAATTTTTTTTTCAAAAATATTTTTTTTTTTCAAAAATATTTTTTTTTTCAAAAATATTTTTTTTTTTTTCAAAAATGATTTTTTTTTTTTCAAAAATTATTTTTTTACTTTTTTCAAAAATTATTTTTTTTTTTCAAAAATATTTTTTTTTTTTACATGGGGCGGTCATAATGTTTTGGCTGATCATGGGGTGGTCATAATGTTTTGGCTGATCATGGGGTTGTCAGCTTTTGTCACTTCCCACTCTAGTTTTGAACATTTCGCCATTCATTCCTATGGGACCAATTTCGCCGCAAAAACGTCATTTCGTGGACCATTCGGCAAAACATTCCACAAAGTAATAACACACCAATCGGGAACAATCCGCTCGTTTCGGTATATTATTTGTCTCTGTAGTGTGAAAACTGTAGGAGGAGACTACAAGCATTATCAAGTCTAGCAGATGAAGTCACATGCATTTGGGGTGTCTCAGCATCTTGTGTTTACAACCACTGTTTCCTAGCAACGCTCATGCCCTGTTTATGCTTCCCAAATACTGCTTCATCAAAATTGCCCCATCAGAATTACCCCATCAAAACTGCCCCATCATATTCCTCTATTATAAATCAGTACATGGTGTGTCTGTCCCCTCCCCCGGGCTCTGTAATCAGCTGAGATGCTCCAGCCACCTTCCCCCCTGTGTATAACAGAAGCTTTGGTAACCATGGCAACAAAACAAACACTAACAGTACACTCTGATTAATGGCTAAAATTTCCTGAAATGACCTCTAAACAAATGGCCGTATTTTAAAAACTATACATCCTACAGCGAAGATCTTTATATTGTGAGAATCACAAGACCCAGACCTAGATTTTGATGTATAGTATGTCTCTGAAATATTAAAAATGAAGGCACAGTCGCAGTTTAGAAATTGCCCTTCAAATTTGGAGGGGGCTAGAGTGTAGTTTCAATGAATGTCAATGGACGGCGTGAGTTGCAAACAAATGGTCATATTGTGAAAACTATCAGGACTATGGCTTAGCCGTGGACATGTTTAGTGGCAGCAGGGATAGCTGAACGTTTTGATATAAGATTTGTGTAGGTGGGCTTGAAAATGAGGGAGTGGCGGCAGTTTAGAAATCATGTTCTGATTTTCCAGCTTTTGTCATCTCCCACTCTAGTTTCCCCATTCATTCCTATGGGACCAATTTCGCCGCAAAAACTACGATATTTCGTGAACCATTCGGCGAAACGTTCCACAAAGTAATAGCACACCATTCGGGAAAAATCCGCACGTTTCGGTATATTACTTGTCTATGTAGTGTAAAAACTGTGGGAGGAGTTAGGGTGGTAAATTTGGCTATAATAATAAGAATAATATATATGTGAGATAACAGTAAGTGGTCTTGCTATGCAAGAACACTTAACTAGAAAAGCTACAATTTCTGGGGAAATTGTGAAAAGTGTTCTTGCCTCTACAACTGGAGTGGGCGGAGTAACTGGGGGGAGTGGCTGGAGTAACTTTTGTGTGGTTGGAGTAACTGTGGAAAGGTTGAACTGGACAGATGGGGAGAGTAACTGTGTGGAGTTTTTGTAGTGAGTAAAGATAGTAAACATTACGCTAACGAATTGATTGATCAAATTTAAAAAGTGCACAAGTGCTAATGATGTAGAAGGTAGAAATATTGGTAAATGACTTTGTCGGACACAGACTTAAGGGTTACCAGGATTTATTCCGCCCCAGCCAAAGCATAGCACCTGACGGACTCGCGTCCCAAAATCAAGTGTGTCAAAAACAGTTTACACAGTGTACATATAATTTCAATATATTGCATCACAAGCGAACTGGCAGTATATTTCCGTTATACATTGTATTAACATTTTGAACAGTCAACTTTTTGAACTTTTTGGATACAAGGCAATTCATTAAAGCATATACTTTAAACCCTTACAAATTTTCAGTTTCTCTGCAGTTTTGCTCCTTGCTGTTTCTTTATCTGTCTTACTAAACAAGCAAGCAGGCTATAGCACAGGAAGGAGAGGGTGAGTGTGATGAGGACAGATGTCTGTGATGGATGGGGGGGAGTAAGTGAGTTCAGTGTCTAACAAGTACACCGAACATGAAATATAGAGAATGATTTTTAGCTAATTGTAAATGGTCCCACATAACTAAAACTGACATAAAACTCACATAACATAAACTGACCCTCATTGCCACTTTATTATCTGTTTGATGACCACTGTCTCACAACCACTGTTTCCTGGCATCACTCATGCCCTGTTTATGCAGGCTCTAAGCGTGTTCACAACCACTGTTCAAAACACAATACACAGGATCATGATAGCTGTAATAACTGTGCAGTACTCCTGACTGGAGACAGTGCTGCACCCTGGAGATGTAAATGTGATCCAACAGTGTGTTTTTTTCTGTGGTGGCTGCCCAGACCAGTTGGGTATATCCTCTTGAATGAAGAAGGTCAGATATTGGCTTCTTTTCTCTGCACAGAAAATCTTCATTGAAATCTCCACAGAGTATTATAGGTTGGCAATCCATTATTTCCAAAGATTCCAAGAGGCCCAGCAGGTTAGTAAGGAATTGGCCAATACTGTAATCCGGTGGCCTGTAAACAACAGCGATCAAAGCTTGTACAGGGGACTCCAGTTTGACAACCAAGAACTCCAAGTCAGTCACATTGTGATGATACTGCTTTTCAAAGGCCTTGAAATGGTTTCTGACATACAAGGCGACACCTCCACCACTTTTACTTGCAATGTCAGGAAGGTTCGTGTACGAGAGGTGTCTGTTGCGTTTGAACAGGTTGTGGCCCTCCAGCTGGAAACTTTCAGCAACAGAAGAGCCTGAGAGATGAGTTTCAGTGAAACATAAAACATCTCCAAGTGTCAACTCATGGTGAGATTTGATATCTTCAATGTGAGCTGGTAATCCTTCCGTGTTGTGATGGATAATTGTTAATGTTTGCTGTTTGTCTGTTGTCTGTAGAAACTTTAACAGGGGCATAACACTTTCCAGTGATGCATTCTTCATTGAATCCAGGGAGGCTGTGATTTCAGGATCAGCAAAGATCTTCTTCTCATCAAAGTTTGTTATGTACAGTCCTTGCAGTGTAGTTGTTCTACTCAGAGCAACATAGGCCATTCCCGGTTGGAAGACCCGTTTCAATGAGACCACTGCTGACTGTATCGACATCCCCTGACACTTATGAATCGTACATGCAAAAGCCAACTTCAGGGGGAACTGCCTGCGAACAACTCCTTTCTGTCTCAGGTTTTCCTCTACCCTTTCTATGTACACCAAGTTGTCAGCATCACAAGACGACTTGTTACGGTATCTCTGTCCTGCATTTGGATTGTCCAGCATGAGCCCAAGCTTGTTTACCGTAGTAGTACCATTCTCAGTCTGGATGATTATTCTTGCAATCTTGCCAAATGTCCCGTTAACAAGCCCGTCTTCTACATCAATGTTTCTTGTGATCATGATACGGGCACCTTCAGTTGCTTGCAGTGTGTCAATCAGATTGTCTTTGTGTCCTTTGAAAGGTTGGTGTTGCCTCAGCATCACTCCTGTCTTAGGGTCTTTTCTGTAATCGTCGGCATCTATGTTGGTGACGTTTGAATGGAGAACAGACACAGTTGCAGCATTATGTTTGTGAACCTCTTTGTTGGTGGCAAATATGTGTAGCACGTCATTAGGGCAGTGGGTGGGATCTGTAAAAGCCTGAGCAAGCAGAGCTTTGTCATCATTGCTTAAGGTGACAGTCTTCTGCTTGACTCTGATTCTATTCAAAAGCTCAGCAAATGAAATGTCATCCTTCTGTCGCATGATCTCTGTCAGCGTGATCATCTGAAAGTTGTCTTTCCAGAGGTCATTGGTATTTTCCCTCAAACACGCAGAGTGGCTTACTTTTTCCCAGCGGGGGGACCTGGTAAAAGTCTCCTACTGCTAGTACTGACATACCACCAAAAGGTTTCTTACTGCCTTTGATTTGCTGTAATCTCCAGTTGATGTAGGCAAACAGGGGCTTTGAAATCATTGACACCTCGTCAATAACAATGATCTCCGCCTTTGACAGCTGTGCCCTCACTTCATCTATTAGATTTCCAAGTCCTTGGTAGGGTGGCTTCAAGCTTCTTGGCAACTTCAGAAGAGAATGCAAAGTGTTGCCTGAAATGTTGAAAGCTGCTGTTCCTGTAAATGCAGTTAGTAAAACGCTGGGCATGGATATGTCTGCTTCCTCACGTAGTCTGGTAAGTTTACAGAGTATCTTTGTCGCCTCAGCATAGATGCACTTTATCAGGTGTGATTTGCCTGTCCCTGCACCACCAGTGACAAAGTAATAGAATGGGTCAGGATTTAGGCCACGCACACGGTTAGTGCACCAGTCACAAACTGAGTAGAATGTCTGAGCTTGTTAAGGTTTCTGTACATTTTCCGAAGGAAATCAGGGCACATTTGTGGGGCCTTCACAGTAAGCGCAATTCCACCTGTTTGTTTGTGACGTGTATACTCCGGAACATCATCTTGTTCATTCTCATGAAGTGGCTCCCCTTCTTTGCGTTCCTCTATACATTCCAACCTATCCAACTCAGCTTCTGGGGCAAAGGTGTTCCAAGCATCTTCAACAGGGCCGTTTTTTACAAAGTCATCCAAGACTTGTTCCACAATTTTGTTGTGTTGTTCGAACTTCTTTTGGTTGCTGGTAACAATTGCAGACACTGCTCGGATTGCTTCTTCTCCTGGTAAGCTCACACAGGCGCCTTTGTAAAAATCCTGGTGTGTTGGGAACCTTACAGTTTTCAGTGATGACTCTGAACGGTGGGGGAGGTAGAGTTTAAGCAGTCTGCCGTAGTAGTTCTCGGGGTCCTTCTTCTCTGAGAAGCGTGCGTACCTGATGATTGCAGGCTTCCCTCTCATGCGTTTTTGAATCATTCCCATTTCATTCAATAGGCTGACAAGCTTGCTGTCTTCCTTCTGCTTGCCATAGACAACCCTGTAATGGGATGCAAAGTCTGCCAGACACATGGACTCAAACTCTGGTGTTTCGGGTCTGGCTCTGTATTTGTCGACAAAACTCGTCATCCACACATTAAGAGAATCGGCTGGTTTGTTCTGCAATGCACTGAGCGGGAGACTCATTTTCAGTGCGTTGTCACCAGTTGGCAGAAAAACAACCTCACGTGAGCAAGACTTCATTTTCAGGCTGCACGTACGGGCCACAGACTCCTGGGCGCTGACCTCTCTGTGTTTTGAATAAGCCTGAAGAACCTCTTTCATTTCTTCTCGTTCTGTCGCTGTTTCTGGGCTCATTTCTTTGACTATTGTTTTGAGATAGTCACTCAGCTCCCGTTCTGGCTTGGATATGTAGGACAACATGTACATGATGCAACCATACTCATCAAGAATGTACTGGATGTCCATGTTGGCGTTCCAGGCCGTCAGCAAATGTGGATTGTAGTTGTTCACCCAGCAGTCCTTGACATCACGCTTCATTAGAATCACGCTTGAGGAGGTCAATGCCTGAATGTACGAGTTGTACTGATTCAAAGTCATATCACACTGTGCCAGTAGCTGTGACATGTCTTCAAGCTGCACTTTTGGGTTATTAAGCAAATCCCAGACTGGTTTCAGTTTGTTTTTGGCTGCTTGTGGTATCATTGCACAATCTCCTTGTTCTTCTGGCATCGGGTAAGTTATCCTCGTTTTTCTAATAGGTGGCTTTGGAAATCCAAATCTGCATACTCTGTTACCTTTCTTGCATGATTTTGAATGAGATCTGCTGTGCATTTGAAGTTCTGTTACAAATCTGTGAAGTAAGGCCTGTTTGGCTTCATCAGGCAGCTGGCATGAGATGTTATGATCTATAAAGGCACACACCTTGTCATCACTGTCTTGTCCAAATATAGGAGCTCCTGCTACCCAACAGAGACAATGTATATGAGGGCTCCCTCTCGCCTGAAATTCAACCCGGTAAAAGTAATCGATAACTTCACCAATTGGCTGTGCAGGACCCAACAGCAGCTCTCGCATCAGAGCATCAACCCGTTTGTCAAACATGCACATGGTGGTCACTGGGTTGCCTCGAAGAATGTCACACTTTTCAGCCCAGTCTAGCCCCGCAAAATCCACCTTTTGACCTTGTTGTGCCTTTATTGCCGTTATTACCTCTGGCCATCTGAATTTTGCAGCAGAGAAGGTAAGAAAAAATGTTGGCTTACCCAATTGTTTGACCATGGCTAGCAAATTCTTCAGATTTTTATCCCAGTAAGCTGGACTCCCTCTCAGTGGTTGCATGAACCTTGTGGCTTCTCGGTTTCGCACCAACCTCTCAACCTCACACTTGTCCTGTAGCAGCTTGTTGGATATTTTCCGTCCATCCCTGGTATTGGGTTTTCCTTTCCTTAACTGGATGGACATGCTGCTTTTGGCCATGTGTGTTTCTGTGACAAACTGCGCAAAGAAGAGGTAGCTTGTGTCTCTTGCAAAACGAGTATCAACACAAAAAAGCCTTGCATTGAAATACATGCTCGGGGACAGTTTGACTTGTCTTGCCTGGTCCAATGTATTCTGTCCAGTAGGGAACTGAACAGGGAAAGCCATTGCCTCAAGCCTAGGAACTTTAAAGAAGCGGACAGGTGTGTTTCCTTGTGCAGGTGCAATGCTGAATATTCCATCACCGTGTGTCAGTGCTTCCTCTCCAAGGTCAGATGGCTGCAAACAACTGTCTAGGCCAATTCCAGGTCTTAGTGTATCCTTCTCATCCTCTGCATTAGGAGGTTGTTGGTCATGGCCTTCCTGTTGCTCAGAAGCAGCCGGTAAACATGCAGACTGTGCCTCTGATGGATCACAATTTTTGATGCGTTCAAGTATCTCCATCATTTCAGTTTCGTCACAACTGTCGAGTTCCATCCCATCATCATCATCATTATCATCATCATCATCAGCGATTGTCTCATCCACTCTAATTGAAATGTCACTGTAGTCGGGGTGTGTGTCAATGAGTTTTGACAGACCTGCTACTACATTTCCCATGTTGACATTATGAAACAGCTGGTGGCCTTTGTAAATCAGACGTCTTTTCAGCTTCACTCTGTGTAACTGGGATGTGCTGTGCGATCTTGGTAGAGTATTGACCGTGGTTTCCACCTCGGATGGCACACACACTACAGCGCCATGTATAGCTGCCTGTCGACCTTTGGGAAGTGTGATGATCTTGGCAAATGGCAGTATTTTGGCCAAAAGTTGTCTTTCCAGCACATTCAAATCGCAGAGCTCTGGGGGAATGGGCGCCAGCTCCATGTTGTTAGCCACAGCGATGGATGATTTGTGTCCTGCTTTTAAATGTGAATCACAGTTGTGACAAATCCATTCTTTGGTCCTTTCATCTGGTACGGTGCATTGTTCAGGTCCTTGACAGTGATTGTTGCACACATGGACATATTTCCCTGTCAAACAGGCAGCAACAATGTGTAGATTCTTCTTGTAGTTGCTGTGAATGCAATGTTTCACTTGGTTAGGGAAAAGGGTGCGATGACACATCGTGCACACAAATGTTGGCCCAGCTTTAATGCATTCATGGAAAGTGGATATAGCTGTCTGCATTAGGCTGTTGTCCACTGGTTGACTGCATTCCCGCATGACACGAGTCCATCGTCTGTATTTCATTCTTATTTTGAAGGCACATTGCATCTTATGGGTTATGCGAAAATCTGCTTGAGTGTGACGCTTCATTTTCATGTAACTCATGCAATGTTGCAAGTGACGTTTTCTGAAAGCAGGATCATTATGATATTTTCTGGTGATGTATTGCTTCTGCTTCAAGTTGAAATCGGCATTTGTCGCATATTTTCTGGTGATGTATTGCTTCTTCTTCAAGTTGTAATCTGCATTTGTCGCATATTTTCTGGTCATGTATTGCTTCTGCTTCAACTTGAAATCTGCATTTGTCGCATATTTTCTGGTGATGTATTGCTTCTGCTTCAAGTTGAAATCGGCATTTGTCGCATATTTTCTGGTGATGTATTGCTTCTGCTTCACGTTGAAATTGGCATCTGTTGCATATTTGCGAATGATATATTGCTTCTGCTTCAACTTAAAATCAGCATCTGCTCTGTATCGGCTGGTGATGTATGTCCTCTTCTTATTGGTGACAGACATCTTTGTAGCCTTGAAATCACGCCTTCTTTCATTTCTGTGTCTTGTCTTCAGTTTTTGTCGTCTCTGTGCATTTAATTTGGACAATGCCTTACTGTCCTTCCATATGCCCTGTGAGGATTTTGCATCAAGTGACCGTGGAGAATGCTTGCTGGCTGGGAATCCAGTGTGTGTTGCATCTTTGGTCATCTGTGTCACTTTGTTCTCCACATGCTTTGCATTATGTGGTTTGTCAGATTGCACCAGTGGGGACAGCAAACCATCTGACAGACGTCTTGCACGATGAAATGAGACTGGCATGAAGTCATACTGCAGTCCATCAATAGGGCCTCTGGTGTCTGTAAGGAGCAATTCATACAACTTGTAAATCCTTGCCCCCATATCACTCAAATGTGTAAAAGTGATCATAACAGCTTTTCCTTTTCCAGTGGCAGGAAGTCCATCCTTATTTCGACTCCCGATAAAACTGGAGATTTAACAACGTTATACTCATATTTGTCAGTGTTGACTCTGAGGGGCACTTCTTCCATTGTCAAGTGCTGATGCTGATAGACATTTCTTTGTTTTAGCTGTTTTATTGTTGAGCCATACAAGCTGTTGCCCTTCTTCAGTATTTGATCAAGATCACCCTTTCTCACATCATCAAGCTCACTGTGGTATGCCAAAAATGTCAGAGCCATGCATGTACACTGTTTGTTCCTTAACCTTCCATAGCCATGATGACCCTGATGAAATGATGGCCGCACAGAAATCTCACTTGGTACACATGGTTCTTGCATGCCATGGTTTTCAGAAGTGCCCATCACACTGTCACTGTGCTCTTGAACTTGACACTGAGTTGAACATGAAAATGACACCACAGGTTCATTATGTACCTCCTGGGCACATTCACTGTCACAAACCTCCATATCCACTATGCTGCTGTGGGGCTCCGGATCCAGTTTAGTCCAGCGTATCTTTGCAGCTTTAGATCTCTTTCCTTTAGATGGCATGATGATATTTGTGGAAGGAGCTATAATTCCCCTCAGAGCTTTGTTCGAAGAGCTATAATTCCCCTCAGAGTTGTGTTGGAGGAGGAGCTATAATTCGCCTCAGAGCTGTGTGGGAGGAGCTATAACTCCCCTCTGAGCTATGTGGGAGGAGCAATAATGCTATAATTCCCCTCAGAGCTGTGTGGGAGGAGATACAATTCCCCTTAGTGTTGTGTGGGAGGAGCTATAATTCCCCTTAGAGCTGTGTGGGAGAAGCTATAATTCCCCTCAGAGCTGTGTGGGAGAAGCTACATTTCCCATCAGAGTTGTGTGGGAGAAGCTATAATTCCCCTCAGAGCTGTTTAAAAGGAGCTCTAATTCCCCTCACAGCGGTGTGGGAGAAACTATAATTCCTCTCAGAGTTGTGTGGGAGGAGCTCTAATTCTCCTCAGAGCTGTGTGGGAGGAGCTATAATGCTAAGCTGTAATTCCCCTCAGAGTTGTGTGGGAGGAGCTATCATTCTCCTCAGAGCTGTGTGGGAGGAGCTATAATGCTAAGCTATAATGCTATAATTCCCCTTTGAGCTGTGTGGGAGGAGCTATAATTCCCCTCAAAGCTGTATTGGAGGAGCTATAACTTCCCTCCAAGCTGTGTGGGAGGAGCTATAATGCTATAATTGTCCTTAGAGCTGTGTGAGAGGAGCTATAATTCCCCTCAGAGCTTTGATTTTTTTTTTTTTTCAAAAATGATTTTGTTTTTTTGTTTTTTCAAAAATGATTTTTTTTAATGATTTTTTTTTCAAAAATGAATTTTTTTTTCAAAAATGAATTTTGTTTTTTTCAAAAATGATTTTTTTTTAATTTTTTTTTCAAAAGTAATTTTTTTTTCAAAAATATATATTTTTTTCAAAAATAATTTTTTTTTCAAAAATATTTTTTTTTTCAAAAATTAATTTTTATTTTTTTCAAAATGATTTTTTTTTTTCAAAAATATATTTTTTTTTTACATGGGGCGGTCATAATGTTTTGGCTGATCATGGGGTGGTCATAATGTTTTGGCTGATCATGGGGTTGTCAACTTTCGTCACCTCCCACTCTAGTTTTGAACATTTCGCCATTCATTCCTATGGGACCAATTTTGCCGCAAAAACGACGATATTTCGTGGACCATTCGGCGAAACGTTCCACAAAGTAATAGCACACCAATCGGGAACAATCCGCACGTTTCGGTATATTACTTGTCTCTGTAGTGTAAAAACTGTGGGAGGAGTCTACAAGCATTATCAAGTCTAGCAGATGAAGTCACATGCATTTGGGGTGTCTCAGCATCTTGTGTTTACAACCACTGTTTCCTAGCAACGCTCATGCCCTGTTTATGCTTCACAAATACTGCTCCATACACAGTACACAGGAACATGATAGATGTAGTAACTATGCAGTAATTCAAATGGCCGTATTTTAAAAATTATAAATCCTACAGCGAAGATCTTTATATTGTGAGAATCACAAGACCCAGACCTAGATTTTGATATATAGTATGTCTCTGAAATATTAAAATTGAAGGCACGGTCGCAGTTTAGAAATTGCCCTTCAAATTTGAAGGAGCTAGAGTGTAGTTTCAATGAATGTCAATGGACGGTGTGAGTTGCAAACAAATGGTCATATTGTGAAAACTATCAGGACTATGGCTTAGCCGTGGACATGTTTAGTGGCAGCAGGGATAGCTGAACGTTTTGATATAAGATTTGTGTAGGTGGGCTTGAAAATGAGGGAGTGGCGGCAGTTTAGAAATCATGTTCTGATTTTTCAGCTTTTTTCACCTCCCACTCTAGTTTCCTCATTCATTCCTATGGGACCAATTTCGCCGCAAAAACAACGATATTTCGTGAACCATTTGGCGAAACGTTCCACAAAGTAATAGCACACCATTCAGGAACAATCCGCACGTTTCGGTATATTACTTGTCTATGTAGTGTAAAAACTGTAGGAGGAGTTAGGGTGGTAAATTTGGCTATAATAATAATAAGAACTAGAAAAGGTACAATTTCTGGGGAAATTGTGAAAGTGTTCTTGCCTCTACAACTGGAGTGGGCGGAGTAACTGGGTGGGGTGGAGTGGCTTGAGTAACTGTGAAAAGTGTTAAAAAGCTTAATATTTTAAAAAGTATAAATAGTAGTAAAAAAGTTCCATCATTCGCTGAAAGAGCTGAACATTTTTTTCAAAAGTAATTTTTTTTTTCAAAAATTAATTTTTTTTAATCAAAAATGATTTTTTTTTTCTTCAAAAATGATTTTTTTTTTAAAAGTAATTTGTTTTTTCAAAGGTAATTTTTTTTTTCAAAAATGAATTTTTTTATTTCAAAAATAATTTTTTTTTTCGAAATTATTATTTTTTTTAAAGTAATTTTTTTTTCAAAAATAATTTTTTTTTTCAAAAATATATATTTTTTTCAAATATATTTTTTTTTCAAAAATATTTTTTTTTTTCAAAAATAATTTTTTTTTTTTCAAAAATATTTTTTTTTTCAAAAATATATATTTTTTTTTTCAAAAATGACTTTTTTTTTTTCAAAAATTATTTTTTTACTTTTTTCAAAAATTACTTTTTTTTTTCAAAAATATTTTTTTTTTTACATGGGGCGGTCATAATGTTTTGGCTGATCATGGGGTTGTCAGCTTTTGTCACTTCCCACTCTAGTTTTGAACATTTCGCCATTCATTCCTATGGGACCAATTTCGCCGCAAAAACGTCATTTCGTGGACCATTCGGCAAAACATTCCACAAAGTAATAACACACCAATCGGGAACAATCCGCTCGTTTCGGTATATTATTTGTCTCTGTAGTGTGAAAACTGTGGGAGGAGTCTACAAGCATTATCAAGTCTAGCAGATGAAGTCACATGCATTTGGAGTGTCTCAGCATCTTGTGTTTACAACCACTGTTTCCTAGCAACGCTCATGCCCTGTTTATGCTTCCCAAATACTGCTTCATCAAAACTGCCCCATCAGAATTACCCCATCAAAACTGCCCCATCATATTCCTCTATTATAAATCAGTGCATGGTGTGTCTGTCCCCTCCCCCGGGCTCTGTAATCAGCTGAGATGCTCCAGCCACCTCCCCCCCTGTGTATAACAGAAGCTTTGGTAACCATGGCAACAAAACAAACACTAACAGTACACTCTGATTAATGGCTAAAATTTCCTGAAATGACCTCTAAACAAATGGCCGTATTTTAAAAACTATACATCCTACAGCGAAGATCTTTATATTGTGAGAATCACAAGACCCAGACCTAGATTTATGTATTTATTGATGTATAGTATGTCTCTGAAATATTAAAAATGAAGGCACGGTCGCAGTTTAGAAATTGCCCTTCAAATTTGGAGGGGGCTAGAGTGTAGTTTCAATGAATGTCAATGGACGGTGTGAGTTGCAAACAAATGGTCATATTGTGAAAACTATCAGGACTATGGCTTAGCCGTGGACATGTTTAGTGGCAGCAGGGATAGCTGAACGTTTTGATATAAGATTTGTGTAGGTGGGCTTGAAAATGAGGGAGTGGCGGCAGTTTAGAAATCATGTTCTGATTTTCCAGCTTTTGTCATCTCCCACTCTAGTTTCCCCATTCATTCCTATGGGACCAATTTCACCGCAAAAACGACGATATTTCGTGAACCATTCGGCGAAACGTTCCACAAAGTAATAGCACACCATTCGGGAACAATCCGCACGTTTCGGTATATTACTTGTCTATGTAGTGTAAAAACTGTGGGAGGAGTTAGGGTGGTAAATTTGGCTATAATAATAAGAATAATATATATGTGAGATAACAGTAAGTGGTCTTGCTATGCAAGAACACTTAATAATATATATATGAGATAACAATAAGTGGTCTTGCTATGCAAGAGCACTTAATAACTAGAAAAGGTACAATTTCTGGGGAAATTGTGAAAGTGTTCTTGCCTCTACAATTGGAGTGGGCGGAGTAACTGGATGGAGTGGCTTGAGTAACTGTGAAAAGTGTTAAAAAGCTTAATATTTTAAAAAGTATAAATAGTAGTAAAAAAGTTGAAGTCTCATCATTAGCTGAAAGAGCTGAACATTTTTTTCAAAAATTATGATTTTTTTTTTCAAAAATTATGAATTTTTTTTTCAAAAATGATTTTTTTTTTCAAAAATGATTTTTTTTTTCAAAAATATTTTTTTTTTTTCAAAAATAATTTTTTTTTTCAAAAATAATTTTTTTTTTTCAAAAATGATTTTTTTTTTCAAAAATATTTTTTTTTTTTTTCAAAAATATTTTTTTTTTTCAAAAATGATTTTTTTTTAATTATTTTTATTCAAAATGAATTTGTTTTTTTTTTCAAAAATTATTTTTTTTTCAAAAATATTTTTTTTTTTACATGGGGCGGTCATAATGTTTTGGCTGATCATGGGGTGGTCATAATGTTTTGGCTGATCATGGGGTTGTCAGCTTTTGTCACCTCCCACTCTAGTTTTGAACATTTCGCCATTCATTCCTATGGGACCAATTTCGCCGCAAAAACGTCATTTCGTGGACCATTCGTCGAAACGTTCCACAAAGTAATAACACACCAATCGGGAACAATCCGCTCGTTTCGGTATATTACTTGTCTCTGTAGTGTAAAAACTGTGGGAGGAGTCTACAAGTATTATCAAGTCTAGCAGATGAAGTCACATGCATTTGGGATCTCTCAGCATCTTGTGTTTACAACCACTGTTTCCTAGCAACGCTCATGCCCTGTTTATGCTTCCCAAATACTACTTCATCAAAACTGCCCCATCAGAATTACCCCATCAAAACTGCCCCATCATATTCCTCTATTATAAATCAGTACATGGTGTGTCTGTCCCCTCCCCCGGGCTCTGTAATCAGAGCTGAGATGCTCCAGCCACCTCCCCCCCTGTGTATAACAGAAGCTTTGGTAACCATGGCAACAAAACAAACACAGTACATGCTGATTAATGGCTAAAATTTCCTGAAATGACCTCTAAACAAATGGCCGTATTTTAAAAACTATACATCCTACAGCGAAGATCTTTATATTGTGAGAATCACAAGACCCAGACCTAGATTTTGATACATAGTATGTCTCTGAAATATTAAAATTGAAGGCACGGTCGCAGTTTAGAAATTGCCCTTCAAATTTGAAGGGGCTAGAGTGTAGTTTCAATGAATGTCAATGGACGGCGTGAGTTGCAAACAAATGGTCATATTGTGAAAACTATCAGGACTATGGCTTAGCCGTGGACATGTTTAGTGGCAGCAGGGATAGCTGAACGTTTTGATATAAGATTTGTGTAGGTGGGCTTGAAAATGAGGGAGTGGCGGCAGTTTAGAAATCATGTTCTGATTTTCCAGCTTTTGTCATCTCCCACTCTAGTTTCCCCATTCATTCCTATGGGACCAATTTTGCCGCAAAAATGACGATATTTCGTGAACCATTCGGCGAAACATTCCACAAAGTAATAGCACACCATTCAGGAACAATCCGCACGTTTCGGTATATTACTTGTCTATGTAGTGTAAAAACTGTGGGAGGAGTTAGGGTGGTAAATTTGGCTATAATAATAATATATATGTGAGATAACAGTAAGTGGTCTTGCTATGCAAGAACACTTAATAATAATAATATATATGTGAGATAACAGTAAGTGGTCTTGCTATGCAAGAACACTTAACTAGAAAAGCTACAATTTCTGGGGAAATTGTGAAAAGTGTTCTTGCCTCTACAACTGGAGTGGGCCGAGTAACTGCGTGGAGTGGCTTGAGTAACTGTTGTGTGGTTGGAGTGGCTGGAGTAACTGTGAAAAGTGTTAAAAAGCTTAATATTTTAAAAAGTATAAATAGTAGTAAAAGAGTTGAAGTCTCATCATTAGCTGAAAGAGCTGAACATTTTTTTCAAAAATTATATTTTTTTTCAAAAATTCTGAATTTTTTTTTCAAAAATGATTTTTTTTTTTTTCAAAAATAAATTTTTTTTTCAAAAATATATATATTTTTTTCAAAAATAAATTTTTTTTTTCAAAAATATATTTTTTTTCAAAAATGATTTTATTTTATTTTTTTCAAAAATGATTTTATTTATTTTTTCAAAAATGATTTTATTTTTTTTTCAAAAATATATTTTTTTTACATGGGGCGGTCATAATGTTTTGGCTGATCATGGGGTGGTCATAATGTTTTGGCTGATCATGGGGTTGTCAGCTTTTGTCACCTCTTACTCTAGTTTTGAACATTTCGCCATTCATTCCTATGGGACCAATTTCGCCGCAAAAACGACGATATTTCGTGGACCATTCGGCGAAACGTTCCACAAAGTAATAGCACACCAATCGGTAACAATTCGCACGTTTCGGTATATTACTTGTCTCTGTAGTGTAAAAACTGTGGGAGGAGTCTACAAGCATTATCAAGTCTAGCAGATGAAGTCACATGCATTTGGGGTGTCTCAGCATCTTGTGTTTACAACCACTGTTTCCTAGCAACGCTCATGCCCTGTTTATGCTTCACAAGTACTGTTCAATACACAATAGACAGGATAATGATAGATTTAACAACTGTGCAGTAATTCAAATGGCCGTATTTTAAAAACTATACATCCTACAGCGAAGATCTTTATATTGTGAGAATCACAAGACCCAGACCTAGATTTTGATGTATAGTATGTCTCTGAAATATTAAAAATGGAGGCACGGTCGCAGTTTAGAAATTGCCCTTCAAATTTGAAGGGGCTAGAGTGTAGTTTCAATGAATGTCAATGGACGGTGTGAGTTGCAAACAAATGGTCATATTGTGAAAACTATCAGGACTATGGCTTAGCCGTGGACATGTTTAGTGGCAGCAGGGATAGCTGAACGTTTTGATATAAGATTTGTGTAGGTGGGCTTGAAAATGAGGAAGTGGTGGCAGTTTAGAAATCATGTTCTGATTTTTCAGCTTTTGTCACCTCCCACTCTAGCTTCCCCATTCATTCCTATGGGACCAATTTCGCCGCAAAAACGACGATATTTCGTGAACCATTCGGCGAAACATTCCACAAAATAATAGCACACCATTCTGGAACAATCCGCACGTTTCAGTATATTACTTGTCTATGTAGTGTAAAAATTGTGGGAGGAGTTAGGGTGGTAAATTTGGCTATAATAATAATAAGAACTAGAAAAGGTACAATTTCTGGGGAAATTGTGAAAGTGTTCTTGCCTCTACAACTGGAGTGGGCGGAGTAACTGGATGGAGTGGCTTGAGTAACTGTGAAAAGTGTTAAAAAGCTTAATATTTTAAAAAGTATAAATAGTAGTAAAAAAGTTGAAGTCCCATCATTAGCTGAAAGAGCTGAACATTTTTTTCAAAAGTTTTTTTTTTTTTTTCAAAAATGAATTTTTTTTTTTCAAAAATGATTTTTTTTTTTCAAAAATGATTTTTTTCAAAAATATTTTTTTTTCAAAAATGATTTTTTTTTTCAAAAATGAATTATTTTTTTTCAAAAATGAATTTTTTTTTTTTTTTAAACGAAATTTTTTTTTTCAAAAATATTTTTTTTTTTTCAAAATCTGCCATCAAAACTGCCCCATCAGAATTGTCCCATCAAAACTGCCCCATCATTTTGCCACCATCAAAACTGCCCCATCAGAATTGCCCCATCAAAACTGCCCCATCAGAATTGCCCCATCAAAACTGCCCCATCATATTGCCACCATCAAAACTGCCCCATCAGAATTGCCTTATCAAAACAGCCCCATCATATTGCCACCATCAAAACTGCCCCATCAGAATTGCCCCATCATATTGCCACCATCAAAACTGCCCCATCAGAATTGCCCTATCAAAACTGCCCCATCATATTGCCACCATCAAAACTGCCCCATCATAATTTCCCCACCAAAACTGCCCCATCATATTGCCACCATCAAAACTTCCCCATCATAATTGCCCCATTAAAACTGCCCCATCAGAATTGCCCTATCAAAACTGCCCCATCATATTCCTCTATTATAAATCAGTACATGGTGTGTCTGTCCCCTCCCCCGGGCTCTGTAATCAGAGCTGAGATGCTCCAGCCACCTCCCCCCCTGTGTATAACAGAAGCTTTGGTAACCATGGCAACAAAACAAACACAGTACACTCTGATTAATGGCTAAAATTTCCTGAAATAACCTCTAAACAAAAAGCTTTTTCCCAAAAACTATGAATCCTACAGCGAAGATCTTTATATTGTGAGAATCACAAGACCCAGACCTAGATTATGATGTATAGTATGTCTCTGAAATATTAAAAATAGAGGCACGGTCGCAGTTTAGAAATTGCCCTTCAAATTTGAAGGGGCTAGAGTGTAGTTTCAATGAATGTCAATGGACGGTGTGAGTTGCAAACAAATGGTCATATTGTGAAAACTATCAGGACTATGGCTTAGCCGTGGACATGTTTAGTGGCAGCAGGGATAGCTTAACGTTTTGATGTAAGATTTGTGTAGGTGGGCTTGAAAATGAGGGAGTGGCGGCAGTTTAGAAATCATGTTCTGATTTTTCACCTTTTGTCACCTCCCACTCTAGTTTCCCCATTAATTCCTATGGGACCAATTTCGCCGCAAAAACTACGATATTTCGTGAACCATTCGGCGAAACGTTCCACAAAATAATAGCACACCATTCGGGAACAATCCGCACGTTTTGGTATATTACTTATCTATTTAGTGTAAAAATTGTGGGAGGAGTTAGGGTGGTAAATTTGGCTATAATAATAAGAATAATAAGAATAAGAACTAGAAAAGGTACAATTTCTGGGGAAATTGTGAAAGTGTTCTTGCCTCTACAACTGGAGTGGGCGGAGTAACTGGGTGGGGTGGAGTGGCTTGAGTAACTGTGAAAAGTGTTAAAAAGCTTAATATTGTAAAAAGTATAAATAGTAGTAAAAAAGTTCCATCATTCGCTGAAAGAGCTGAACATTTTTTTCAAAAGTAATTTTTTTTTTCAAAAAGTAATTTTTTTTAATCAAAAATGATTTTTTTTTCTTCAAAAATGATTTTTTTTTCAAAAGTAATTTTTTTTTTCAAAGGTAATTTTTTTTTTCAAAAATGAATTTTTTTATTTCAAAAATATTTTTTTTTTCGAAATTATTATTTTTTTTTAAGTAATTTTTTTTTCAAAAATAATTTTTTTTTTTCAAAAATATTTTTTTTTTCAAATATATTTTTTTTTCAAAAATATTTTTTTTTTTAAAAGTAATTTTTTTTTCAAAAATATTTTTTTTTCAAAAATAATTTTTTTTTTTCAAAAATATTTTTTTTTTCAAAAATATTTTTTTTTTTTTTCAAAAATGATTTTTTTTTTTCAAAAATTATTTTTTTACTTTTTTCTAAAATAATTTTTTTTTTCAAAAATATTTTTTTTTTTACATGGGGCGGTCATAATGTTTTGGCTGATCATGGGGTGGTCATAATGTTTTGGCTGATCATGGGGTTGTCAGCTTTTGTCACTTCCCACTCTAGTTTTGAACATTTAGCCATTCATTCCTATGGAACCAATTTCGCCGCAAAAACATCATTTCGTGGACCATTCGGCAAAACATTCCACAAAGTAATAACACACCAATCGGGAACAATCCGCTCGTTTCGGTATATTATTTGTCTCTGTAGTGTGAAAACTGTGGGAGGAGTCTACAAGCATTATCAAGTCTAGCAGATGAAGTCACATGCATTTGGAGTGTCTCAGCATCTTGTGTTTACAACCACTGTTTCCTAGCAACGCTCATGCCCTGTTTATGCTTCCCAAATACTGCTTCATCAAAACTGCCCCATCAGAATTACCCCATCAAAACTGCCCCATCATATTCCTCTATTATAAATCAGTACATGGTGTGTTTGTCCCCTCCCCCGGGCTCTGTAATCAGAGCTGAGATGCTCCAGCCACCTTCCCCCCTGTGTATAACAGAAGCTTTGGTAACCATGGCAACAAAACAAACACTAACAGTACACTCTGATTAATGGCTAAAATTTCCTGAAATGACCTCTAAACAAATGGCCGTATTTTAAAAACTATACATCCTACAGCGAAGATCTTTATATTGTGAGAATCACAAGACCCAGACCTAGATTTTGATGCATAGTATGTCTCTGAAATATTAAAAATGAAGGCACAGTCGCAGTTTAGAAATTGCCCTTCAAATTTGGAGGGGGCTAGAGTGTAGTTTCAATGAATGTCAATGGACGGCGTGAGTTGCAAACAAATGGTCATATTGTGAAAACTATCAGGACTATGGCTTAGCCGTGGACATGTTTAGTGGCAGCAGGGATAGCTAACGTTTTGATATAAGATTTGTGTAGGTGGGCTTGAAAATGAGGGAGTGGCGGCAGTTTAGAAATCATGTTCTGATTTTCCAGCTTTTGTCATCTCCCACTCTAGTTTCCCCATTCATTCCTATGGGACCAATTTCGCCGCAAAAATGACGATATTTCGTGAACCATTTGGCGAAATGTTCCACAAAGTAATAGCACACCATTCGGGAACAATCCGCACGTTTCGGTATATTACTTGTCTATGTAGTGTAAAAACTGTGGGAGGAGTTAGGGTGGTAAATTTGGCTATAATAATAAGAATAATATATATGTGAGATAACAGTAAGTGGTCTTGCTATGCAAGAACACTTAATAATAATATATATGTGAGATAACACTAAGTGGTCTTGCTATGCAAGAACACTTAATAATATATATGTGAGATAACAGTAAGTGGTCTTGCTATGCAAGAACACTTAATAACTAGAAAAGCTACAATTTCTGGGGAAATTGTGAAAAGTGTTCTTGCCTCTACAACTGGAGTGGGCGGAATAACTGGATGGAGTGGCTTGAGTAACTGTGAAAAGTGTTAAAAAGCTTAATATTTTAAAAAGTATAAATAGTAGTAAAAAAGTTGAAGTCCCATCATTAGCTGAAAGAGCTGAACATTTTTTTCAAAAGTTTTTTTTTTCAAAAATGAATTATTTTTTTTCAAAAATGATTTTTTTTTTTAAATGAATTTTTTTTTTTCAAAAATGAATTTTTTTTTTCAAAAATGAATTTTTTTTTTCAAAAATGATTTTTTTTTCAAAAATAATTTTTTCTTTTAAAAAATGTATTTTTTTTTTCAAAAATGAATTTTTTTTTTCAAAAATGATTTTTTTTTTTCAAAAATATTTTTTTTTTATGGGGCGGTCATAATGTTTTGGCTGATCATGGGGTTGTCAGCTTTTGTCACCTCCCACTCTAGTTTTGAACATTTCGCCATTTATTCCTATGGGACCAATTTTGTCGCAAAAACGACGATATTTCGTGAACCATTCGGCGAAACGTTCCAGAAAGTAATAGCACACCAATTAAATGACATTGATTCCGGATTCATACTGGTATATTTCAGCTTTTCACAAAGTTCTTCAAGGTAATAGCACACCAATTAAATGACATTGAACATTTCACCATTCATTCCTATGGGACCAATATTGCCGCAAAAACGACGATATTTCGTGAACCATTCGGTGAAACGTTCCACAAAGTAATAGCACACCAATCGGGAACAATCCACACGTTTCGGTATATTACTTGTCTCTGTAGTGTAAAAACAGTGGGAGGAGTCTACAAGCACTATCAAGTCTAGCAGATGAAGTCACATGCATTTGGGGTGTCTCAGCATCTTGTGTTTACAACCACTGTTTCCTAGCAACGCTCATGCCCTGTTTATGCTTCACAAATACTGCTTAATACACAGAACACAGGATAATGATAGATGTAGTAACTATGCAGTAATTCAAATGGCCGTATTTTAAAAACTATAAATCCTACAGCGAAGATCTTTATATTGTGAGAATCACAAGACCCAGACCTACATTTTGATGTATAGTATGTCTCTGAAATATTAAAAATGGAGGCACGGTCGCAGTTTAGAAATTGCCCTTCAAATTTGAAGGGGCTAGAGTGTAGTTTCAATGAATGTCAATGGACGGTGTGAGTTGCAAACAAATGGTCATATTGTGAAAACTATCAGGACTACGGCTTAGCCGTGGACATGTTTAGTGGCAGCAGGGATAGCTGAACGTTTTGATATAAGATTTGTGTAGGTGGGCTTGAAAATGAGGGAGTGGTGGCAGTTTAGAAATCATGTTCTGATTTTTCAGCTTTTGTCACCTCCCACTCTAGTTTCCCCATTTATTCCTATGGGACCAATTTCGCCGCAAAAACGACGATATTTCGTGAACCATTCGGCGAAACATTCCACAAAATGATAGCACACCATTCGGGAACAATCCGCACGTTTCGGTATATTACTTGTCTATGTAGTGTAAAAACTGTGGGAGGAGTTAGGGTGGTAAATTTGGCTATAATAAGAATAAGAATAATAATATATATGTGAGATAACAGTAAGTGGTCTTGCTATGCAAGAACACTTAATAATATATATGTGAGATAACAGTAAGTGGTCTTGCTATGCAAGAACACTTAATAATAATAATATATATGTGAGATAACTGTAAGTGGTCTTGCTATGCAAGAACACTTAATAATATATATGTGAGATAACAGTAAGTGGTCTTGCTATGCAAGAACACTTAATAATAATAATAATATATATGTGTGATAACAGTAAGTGGTCTTGCTATGCAAGAACACTTAATAATATATATGTGAGATAACAGCAAGAACACTTAATGATTAGGGATGAGCCGAACACCCCCCGGTTCGGTTCGCACCAGAACCTGCGAACGGACCGAAAGTTCGCACGAACGTTAGAACCCCATTGACGTCTATGGGACTCGAACGTTCGAAATGAAAAGTGCTCATTTTAAAGGCTAATTTGCATGGTATTGTCCTAAAAAGGGTTTGGGGACCCGGGTCCTACCCCAGGGGACATGTATCAATGCAAAAAAAACTTTTAAAAACGGCCGTTTGTTCGGGAGCAGTGATTTTAATGATGCTTAAAGTAAAAAAAAAAAAAGTGAAATATTCCTTTAAATATTGTACCTGGGGGGTGTCTATAGTATGCCTGTAAAGTGGCGCGTGTTTCCCGTGTTTAGAACAGTCCCTGCACCAAATGTAATTTTTAAAGGAAAAAATCTCATTTAAAACTGCTTGCGGGTTTAATGTAATGTCGGGTCCTGGCAATATGGATGAAAATCAGTGAGACAAACGGTACCCCCCAGTCCATTACCAGGCCCTTTGGGTCTTGTATGGATATTAAGGGGAACCCCGCACCCAAATTAAAATAAGGAAAGGTGTGGGGCCACCAGGCCCTATATACTCTGAACAGCAGTATACAGGCGGTGCAAACAAGACAGGGACTGTAGGTTTGTTGTTAAGTAGAATCTGTTTGTAATTTTGAACGGGTACATTTTTAACGTGTTTAGCTCCAGCCAAAATATTTTTTTTAAGCTTTTTGGAAAACATAGGGAAGGGTTATCACCCCTGTGACATTTGTTTTGCTGTCTTTCCTCCTCTTTAGAAGATTTCACCTCACTTTTTGTCCCAATGACAAATGTTTTTTGAGAATTTAGGGTTTTTTGTGAAACAAGGATTGGAAAGCATCAGTGGAAAGGAGAAATGTTTTTCCCATATTAACTCTTACAGGAGAGAATTTCCCTTCCTAGGGGTAGATTTCATCTCACTTCCTGTTGTCTCCTTCCGTTTGCAAGTAGGAGTCGTTTGTAAGTTAGATGTTTGAAAGTAGGGGCCTGCCCTATATACTCAGCAGAAATTTGGGCCTTAGGTGTTGTTGTGGCCACAACAACGTAAGCCCTCAGAGGGCCCTGCTGTGAAATATTAGATCAAGTATTATAATTACATGCCCCTGTTGAACAGGGGCAGAAAAACTGGGCCTTTGGTGGTGGTGGTGCTGGTGCCACAACACTGTAAGTCCTCACTCGCTCTTGGTGGGTGCAGAAATGGGCCCTGCTGTGAAATATTAGATCAAGAATTGTAATTACATGCCCCTGTTGAACAGGGGCAGAAAAATTGGGCCTTTGGTAGTGGTGGTGGTGGTGGTGCTGGTGCCACAACACTGCAACCCCTCACAGACACTTTAGTTGGAATGCAGGAATGAGCCCTGCTGCAAAGTATTGCATCAAAAATTGTAATTACATGCCCCTGTTAAACAGGGGCAGAAAAATTGGGCCTTAGGCACTGGTGCTGGTGCAACAACACTGCAACCCCTCACAGACACTCTAGTTGGAACGCAGGAACGAGCCCTGCTGTAAAGTATTGCATCAAAAATTGTAATTACACGCCCCTGTTCAACAGGGGCAGAAAAATTGGGCCTTAGGCACTGGTGCTGGTGCCACAACATTGCAACCCCTCACAGACACTCTAGTTGGAATGCAGGAACGAGCCCTGCTGCAAAGTATTGCATCAAAAATTGTAATTACACGCCCCTATTAAACAGGGGCAGAAAAATTGGGCCTTAGGCACTGGTGCTGGTGCCACAACACTGCAACCCCTCACAGACACTCTAGTTGGAACGCAGGAACGAGCCCTGCTGCAAAGTATTGCATCAAAAATTGTAATTACACGCCCCTGTTAAACAGGGGCTGAAAAATTGGGCCTTAAGCACTGGTGGTGGCGCCCAGAACCAAAAATGTTCTTACAAGCTATCAGCGTGATGATTGAGGAGGAAGAGGATAATTACTCAGGGATAGTCACTCAGCATCAGCATAGGCAGTGTTTGAAGGGATCTGAGATTTCAAAAAAAATTATTCGGTTACATCAGCATCAGGTGCTTGGTAGCTGGTGGTGATCCAAGACTGATTCATTTTTATGAAGGTCAGTCGATCGACCGAGTCGGTGGACAGACGCACCCTGTGATTGGTTACCATGCCTCCAGCAGCACTGAAAGTGCGTTCCGAAAGAACGCTGGATGCAGGACATACCAGTAGCTCAATTGCATACTGTGCAAGCTCTGGCCAGTGATCCATCCTCAAGACCCAGTAACCCAGAGGATTTTCGGTGGGAAAGGTGTCCAAGTCTGATCTTGCCCCTAGGTATTCCTGCACCCTGGCGATGGTTGCTGGAACCGATCATACCTTGGGGCTGCGGACCAAAAAATTGTCTGAACGCATCGGTCAGACGGCCACCTTCTCCACCGCTCCTTCTTTGACTGACCGAAGCCTCAGCAACACGTTGTCCAGAAACAGGAGTTTGTAACCTCCCAGTCTCTGGGAACGCGTTGCACAGACCTTTCTGCAAGGCCTCCCGAAGATGTTTCATCCTCTGCTCCCTCTGCGATGGCAAGATAAGGTCTGCAACCTTACCCTTGTAACGTGGATCAAGGAGGGTTGCCAGCCAGTATTGGTCCTTCTCCTTGATACCACGAATACGAGGATCCTTATGCAGGCTTTGCAGGATCAGGGAGGCCATGCAGCATAGGTTTGCTGAGGCAATCGGTCCGGAGTCCTCTGGGTCACTAAGGACGACATGGTCCGCAGCAACCTCCTCCCAGCCACGTACAAGTCCATGTGTTTCTTGGGACTGATCCCTTTAAGACTGCTGCTGATGCTGAGTGCCAGGCTCCACCTCCATACTGACACAATCTTCCTCCTCCTCCTCCTCCTCCTCTTCCTGTGTGATCGGCGGGCACGCAGGAACACTGTCTGGATAAAGGGGGCCTTGAGAGCTAAGGAAGTCCTCCTCTTCCTGCCTCTCTTCTGCCTCAAGTGCCCTGTCCATTATTCCACGCAGCGTGTGCTCCAACAGGTGGACAAGGGGGACAGTGTCACTGATGCATGCACTGTCACTGCTCACCATCCTCGTGGCCTCCTCAAATGGTGACAGGACAGTGCATGCATCCCTGATCATGGCCCACTGGCGTAGGGAAAAAAAACAAGCTCCCCTGACCCTGTCCTGGTGCCATAGTCGCACAGGTACTCATTGATGGCCCTCTGCTGCGTGTGCAGCCGCTGCAGCATGGCCAACGTTGAGTTCCACCTGGTGGGCATGTCACAGATTAGGCGGTTCTTGGGCAGGTTAAACTCCTTTTGGAGGTCCGTCAGCCGAGCACTGGCATTATATGACCGGCGGAAATGCACACAGACTTTCCTGGCCCGCCTCAGGACATCCTGTAAGCCTGGGTACCTGCCCAAGAACCACTGCACCACCAAGTTAAGGACGTGAACCAAACAGGGCACATGGGTCATTTATCCCTGTCGGAGGGCAGAGAGGAGGTTGGTGCCATTGTCGCAAACCACCATTCCTGCCTTAAGTTGGCGTGGTGTCAACCACCTCTGAACCTGCCCCTGCAGAGCTGACAGAACCTCTGCCCCAGTGTGGCTCCTGTCCCCCAAGCACACCAGCTCAAGCACCGCATGGCATCTTTTGGCCTGCGTACTTGCGTAGCCCCTTGAACGGCTACGGAGCACCGCTGGTTCCGAGGACAAAGCACAGGAAGAGGCCATGGAGGAAGAAGAAGAGGAGGGGGTGGAGGAGAGAGGTGTGTCACAATCATTAGCATTTTGGAGGCATGGTGGCGGAACAACCTCCAACACTACTGCACCTTGTCCTGCATCCTTCCCAGCTGCCAGCAGAGTCACCCAATGCGCCGTGAAACTTAGGTAACGTCCCTGTCCATGCCTGCTGGACCATGAGTCAGCGGTAATATGCACCTTACCGCTGACCGCCCTGTCCAGCGAGGCATGGACATTGCCTTCCACATGCCGGTAGAGCGCCGGAATCGCCTTCCATGAGAAAAAGTGGCGTTTGGGTACCTGCCACTGAGGAACCGCACATTCCACAAACTCACGGAAGGGGGCAGAGTCTACCAACTGAAAAGGCAGCAGTTGAAGTGCTAGCAATTTTGCCAAGCTAGCATTCAACCGCTGGGCATGTGGATGGCTGGGAGCAAACTTCTTTCGGCGGTGCAGCAGCTGGGGCAGGGAAATTTGCCTGGTACAATCTGACGTCGGTGTACCAAAATCAGATTGCCCACAAGTACTTGGCTGTGACACACCTAATTCTACACCTTCATTCCTCTCAGAGCAGGTCTCAGAGAGGACTGAAGGTATAGTGGGGTTGGAAATCTCAGCTAATGAGGAGCAAGGAGAGGTCCTCTTTGTTCTTTGGTGTGGGTCTTTTAGATACGCTTGCCAACGAACTGCATGGCAGGTCAACATATGTCTGGTCAAGCATGTGGTACCCAAGCGGGAGATGTTTTGGCCACGCAAGATACGCTTGAGACATATGTTGCAAATAGCAGCGGTGCGATCTGATGCACTCATCTCAAAAAAGGCCAACACCAAAGAACTTTTTGAATAACGCGCAGAGACTGCAGCGCCCTGCACATGTGGAGCTTTGGGGTGTGATGCAGTCAATGTGCTGCCCTTATGATGTGCCACCTCCTCCTCCTCCTCCTCTCTCCTATCAGGCACCCACGTTAAGTCAGTGATCTCATCATCCCCTCCCTCCTCATCACTGGAGCAAACCTGGCAGTATGCTGCAGCAGAGGGAGCATGACTGCCAGATTGCTGTCCTTCTTGGGCACCCCCTCTGTCCGTGCTCATGTTACTGCCTTCATCGAGCTCAGTATCATCATCAGAGCCTTCCAAACGCTGGGCATCCTCCTGGAGCATGTACCCAACACTGTGGTCAAACAGTTCGAGGGACTCCTCAGGAGGACATGGTGGGGCTAGGGAAGGAGTCACTGATGACATTGAGCCGAGGGAAGAGGCCGCTGCTTTGCCAGACAAAGTACCCTGGGCATGGGTAAGAGAGGATGAGGAGGATGAGGACGGCTTGGTCATCCACTCGACCAAGTCTTCCGCATGTTGCGGCTCAACGCGGCCAGCTGCCGAAAAAAAGGCCAAGCGTGTCCCACGGCCACGTGCTGATGAGGATGCACCGTCTCCACGACCAGCACTAGACACAGAGCCTGCTTGCCCTCTCTTATTGGCTTGTGACTGTCTGCCTCTCCTTCTTGGCCTTCCAGACATACTAATGGCCTGTAGCTGCACTAAGCTGGGATATATATATATATATATATATATATATATATATATATATGTACTGATACTGCAGCTAGCAAAATCAACTGCCTTCCTGTAGTATGAGAACACCACCAACCTTCTACAGGTAGCTTTAGCTGAACACTGTGAGGTGGACGCACCCCACTAACTTGTAGGTTTAGCTGAACACCGTGAACAGGACGCACCCCACTAACTTGTAGGTTTAGCTTAACACTGTGAACAGGACGCACCCCACTAACTTGTAGGTTTAGCTGAACACTGTGAGCAGGATGCACCCCACTAACTTGTAGGTTTAGCTGAACACTGTGAGGTGGATGCACCACACTAATTTGTAGGTTTAGCTGAACACTGTGAGCAGGACGCACCCCACTAACTTGTAGGTTTAGCAGAACACTGTGAGCAGGACGCACTGCACTAACTGTAAATAGTCTAGCTGCCTGACTGTGGTACTAATAGGATCAAAAGAACACCAGTAATTTTCTTCAGGTAGCTGTATATACTGTAACAAGACAAGCCTGCCTGTCAGTAAGAAGATAACAGGAACGGATCTAGCTGAACACTGTGAGCAGGACGCACTGCACTAACTTGTAGGTTTAGCTGAAAACTGTGAGGTGGACGCACCCCACTAACTTGTAGGTTTAGCTGAACACTGTGAGCAGGACACACTGCACTAACTGTAAATAGTCTAGCTGCCTGACTGTGGTACTAATAGGATCAAAAGAACACCAGTAATTTTCTTCAGGTAGCTGTATATACTGTAACAAGACAAGCCTGCCTGCCAGTAAGAAGATAACAGGAACGGATCTAGCTGAACACTGTGAGCAGGATGCACTGCACTAACTTGTAGGTTTAGCTGAACCCTGTGAGGTGGACGCACCCCACTAACTTGTAGGTTTAGCTGAACACTGTGAGCAGGACGCACTGCACTAACTGTAAATAGTCTAGCTGCCTGACTGTGGTACTAATAGGATCAAAACAACACCAGTAATTTTCTTCAGGTAGCTGTATATACTGTAACAAGATAAGCCTGCCTGTCAGTAAGAAGATAACAGGAACGGATCTAGCTGAACACTGTGAGCAGGACGCACCCCACTAACTTGTAGGTTTAGCTGAACACTGTGAGCAGGAGGCACCCCACTAACTTGTAGGTTTAGCTGAACACTGTGAGCAGGACGCACTGCACTAACTGTAAATAGTCTAGCTGCCTGACTGTGGTACTAATAGGATCAAAAAAACACTAGTAATTTTCTTCAGGTAGCTGTATATACTGTAACAAGACAAGCCTGCCTGTCAGTAAGAAGATAACAGGAATGGATCTAGCTGAACACTGTGAGCAGGACGCACCACACTAACTTGTAGGTTTAGCTGAACACTGTGAGCAGGACGCACCCCACTAACTTGTAGGTTTTGCTGAAAACTGTGAGCAGCACGCACCCCACTAACTTGTAGGTTTAGCAGAACACTGTGAGCAGGACGCACTGCACTAACTGTAAATAGTCTAGCTGCCTGACTGTGGTACTAATAGGATCAAAAGAACACCAGCAATTTTCTTCAGGTAGCTGTATATACTGTAACAAGACAAGCCTGCCTGTCAGTAAGAAGATAACAGGAACGGATCTAGCTGAACACTGTGAGCAGGACGCACTGCACTAACTTGTAGGTTTAGCTGAACACTCTGAGCAGGACGCACCCCACTAACTTGTAGGTTTAGATGAACACTGTGAGCAGGACGCACCCCACTAACTTGTAGTTTTAGCTGAACACTGTGAGCAGGACGCACTGCACTAACTGTAAATAGTCTAGCTGCCTGACTGTGGTACTAATAGGATCAAAAGAACACCAGCAATTTTCTTCAGTAGCTGTATATACTGTAACAAGACAAGCCTGCCTGTCAGTAAGAAGATAACAGGAACGGATCTAGCTGAACACTGTGAGCAGGACGCACTGCACTAACTGTAAATAGTCTAGCTGCCTGACTATGGTACTAATAGGATCAAAAGAACACCAGCAATTTTCTTCAGGTAGCTGTAAATACTGTAACAAGACAAGCCTGCCTGTCAGTAGGAAGATAACAAGAACGGATCTAGCTAAACTGAATACAGTGTATATATACTGTATATATGCAACACTTGGGATGCATATATATACACAATACACTGTAAGTGCAGCTAACTGACTGACTGTTCTGCCTAGTCTATCTAACTCAAATCAAATGTCACTGTCTGTCTCTCTCTCTCTCTCAATGAACGCCGGAACACACACTACACAGGGCCGCCGTGCAGGCGGCCTTATATAGTGTGGGGCGTGTACTAAATCCCCTGAGCCATAATTGGCCAATGCCTCCTTGGCTTTGGCCAATTACGGCTCTCTGTTCAGGCGGCGCTGTGATTGGCCAAGCATGCGGGTCATAGTGCATGCTTGGCCAATCATCAGCCAGCAATGCACTGCGATGCCGCAGTGAATTATGGGCCATGACGCGCCACACGAATTTGGCGCGAACGGCCCATATCGTTCGCAATTCGGCGAACGGGCGAACAGACGATGTTCGAGTCGAACATGGGTTCGACTCGAACACGAAGCTCATCCCTATTAATGATATATATGTGAGATAACAGTAAGTGGTCTTGCTATGCAAGAACACTTAATAATAATAATAATAATAATAATAATAATAATAATAATAATAATAATATATATGTGAGATAACATTAAGTGGTCTTGCTATGCAAGAACACTTAACTAGAAAAGCTACAATTTCTGGGGAAATTGTGAAAAGTGTTCTTGCCTCTACAACTGGAGTGGGCGGAGTAACTGGGTGGAGTGGCTTGAGTAACTGTTGTGTGGTTGAAGTGGCTGGAGCTCCTGTGAAAAGTGTTAAAAAGCTTAATATTTTAAAAAGTATAAATAGTAGTAAAAAAGTTGACGAAGTCCCATCATTAGCTGAAAGAGCTGAACTTTTTTTTTCAAAATTTTTTTTTTCAAAAATGAATTTTTTTTTCAAAAATGAATTTTTTTTTCAAAAATATTTTTTTTTTTCAAAAACGATTTTTTTTTTTTTTTTCAAAAATGATTTTTTTTTTCAAAAATATTTTTTTTTTCAAAAATGATTTTTTTTTTTTCAAAAATAATTTTTATTTTTCTCAAAAATATTTTTATTTTTCTCAAAAATATTTTTTTTTTTCATGAGGTGGTCATAATGTTTTGGCTGATCATGGGGTGGTCATAATGTTTTGGCTGATCATGGGGTTGTCAGCTTTTGTCACCTCCCACTCTAGTTTTGAACATTTCCCCATTCATTCCTAAGGGACCAATTTCACCGCAAAAAAGACGATATTTCGTGAACCATTCGGCGAAACGTTCCACAAAGTAATAGCACACCAATTAAATGACATTGAGGCCGGATTCACACTGGTATTTTTCAGCTTTTCACAAAGTTCCACAAGGTAATAGCACACCAATTAAATTACATTGAACATTTCACCATTCATTCCTATGGGACCAATTTTCCGCGAGAACTAAGATATTTCGTGAACCATTCGGCGAAACGTTCCACAAAGTAATAGCACACCAATTAAATGACATTGAGGCCGGATTCACACTGGTATTTTTCAGCTTTTCACAAAGTTCCACAAGGTAATAGCACACTAATTAAATGACATTGAACATTTTTGCCATTCATTCCTATGGGTTCAATTTCGCCGCAAAAATGACGATATTTCGTGAACCATTTGGCGAAACGTTCCACAAAGTAATAGCACACCAATCTTGCCTCCACCAGTAGTCTACAATCATTATCAAGCCTAGCAGATGAAGGTATGACCACCTGCATTTGGGGGGTCTCAGCATCTTGTGTTTACAACCACTGTTTCCTAGCAACGCTCATGCCCTTTATGAAGCATAACTTCACAACCAGTGAAGGATCATGATAGCTGTAATAACTGCAGTACTTCAAATGATCGTATTTTAAAAACTATAAATCCTACAGTGAAGAGCTTTATATTGTGAGAATCACAAGACCCATACCTAGATTTCTATGCATAGTATGTCTCTGAAATATTAAAAATGGAGGCACGGTCGCAGTTTAGATATTGCCCTTCAAATTTGAAGTGGCTAGAGTGTAGTTTCAATGAATGTCAATGGACGGCGTGAGTTGCAAACAAATGGTCATATTGTGAAAACTATTAGGACTATGGCTTAGTCATGGACATGTTTAGTGGTAGCAGGGATAGCTGAACGTTTTGATATAAGATTTGTGTAGGTGGGCTTGAAAATGAGGGAGTGGTGGCAGTTTAGAAATCATGTTCTGATTTTTCAGCTTTTGTCACCTCCCACTCTAGTTTTGAACATTTTCCCATTCATTCCTATGGGACCAATTTCGCCGCAAAAACGACAATATTTTGTGAACCATTTGGCGAAATGTTCCACAAAGTAATAGCACACCAATCGGGAACAATCCACACGTTTCGGTATATTACTTGTCTATGTAGTGTAAAAACTGTGGGAGGAGTTAGGGTGGTAAATTTGGCTATAATAAGAATAATAATATACTAGAAAAGGTACAATTTCTGGGGAAATTGTGAAAGTGTTCTTGCCTCTACAACTGGAGTGGGCGGAGTAACTGGGTGGGGTGGAGTGGCTTGAGTAACTGTGAAAAGTGTTAAAAAGCTTAATATTTTAAAAAGTATAAATAGTAGTAAAAAAGTTCCATCATTCGCTGAAAGAGCTGAACATTTTTTTCAAAAGTAATTTTTTTTTTTCAAAAATGAATGTTTTTTAATCAAAAATTATTTTTTTTTCTTCAAAAATGATTTTTTTTTTCAAAAGTAATTTTTTTTTTCAAAGGTAATTTTTTTTTCAAAAATGAATTTTTTTTATTTCAAAAATAATTTTTTTTTCGAAATTATTATTTTTTTTAAAGTAATTTTTTTTTTCAAAAATAATTTTTTTTTTTCAAAAATATTTTTTTTTTTCAAATATATTTTTTTTTCAAAAATATTTTTTTTTTTCAAAAATAATTTTTTTTTTTTCAAAAATATTTTTTTTTTTTCAAAAATTATTTTTTTACTTTTTTCAAAAATTTTTTTTTTTTTTCAAAAATATATTTTTTTTTACATGGGGCGGTCATAATGTTTTGGCTGATCATGGGGTGGTCAGCTTTTGTCACCTCCCACTCTAGTTTTGAACATTTCGCCATTCATTCCTATGGGACCAATTTCGCCGCAAAAATGTCATTTCGTGGACCATTCGGCAAAACATTCCACAAAGTAATAACACACCAATCGGGAACAATCCGCTCGTTTCGGTATATTATTTGTCTCTGTAGTGTGAAAACTGTGGGAGGAGTCTACAAGCATTATCAAGTCTAGCAGATGAAGTCACATGCATTTGGAGTGTCTCAGCATCTTGTGTTTACAACCACTGTTTCCTAGCAACGCTCATGCCCTGTTTATGCTTCCCAAATACTACTTCATCAAAACTGCCCCATCAGAATTACCCCATCAAAACTGCCCCATCATATTCCTCTATTATAAATCAGTACATGGTGTGTCTGTCCCCTCCCCTGGGCTCTGTAATCAGCTGAGATGCTCCAGCCACCTTCCCCCCCTGTGTATAACAGAAGCTTTGGTAACCATGGCAACAAAACAAACACTAACAGTACACTCTGATTAATGGCTAAAATTTCCTGAAATGACCTCTAAACAAATGGCCGTATTTTAAAAACTATACATCCTACAGCGAAGATCTTTATATTGTGAGAATCACAAGACCCAGACCTAGATTTTGATGTATAGTATGTCTCTGAAATATTAAAAATGAAGGCACAGTCGCAGTTTAGAAATTGCCCTTCAAATTTGGAGGGGGCTAGAGTGTAGTTTCAATGAATGTCAATGGACGGCGTGAGTTGCAAACAAATGGTCATATTGTGAAAACTATCAGGACTATGGCTTAGCCGTGGACATGTTTAGTGGCAGCAGGGATAGCTGAACGTTTTGATATAAGATTTGTGTAGGTGGGCTTGAAAATGAGGGAGTGGCGGCAGTTTAGAAATCATGTTCTGATTTTCCAGCTTTTGTCATCTCCCACTCTAGTTTCCCCATTCATTCCTATGGGACCAATTTCGCCGCAAAAACGACGATATTTCGTGAACCATTCGGCGAAACGTTCCACAAAGTAATAGCACACCATTCGGGAACAATCCGCACGTTTCGGTATATTACTTGTCTATGTAGTGTAAAAACTGTGGGAGGAGTTAGGGTGGTAAATTTGGCTATAATAATAAGAATAATATATATGTGAGATAACAGTAAGTGGTCTTGCTATGCAAGAACACTTAACTAGAAAAGCTACAATTTCTGGGGAAATTGTGAAAAGTGTTCTTGCCTCTACAACTGGAGTGGGCGGAGTAACTCGGTGGAGTGGCTTGAGTAACTGTTGTGTGGTTGGAGTGGCTGGAGTAACTGTGAAAAGTGTTAAAAAGCTTATTTTAAAAAGTATAAATAGTAGTAAAAAAATTGAAGTCTCATCAATAGCTGAAAGAGCTGAACACTTTTTTCAAAAATTATGATTTTTTTTTCAAAAATGATTTTTTTTTTTTTCAAAAATTATTTTTTTTTTCAAAAATGATTTTTTTTTTTCAGAAATATTTTTTTTTTTTCAAAAATATTTTTTTTTTTCAAAAATATATTTTTTTACTTCAAAAATATTTTTTTTTTTTCAAAAATGATTTTTTTTTTCAAAAATGATTTTTGTTTTTCAAAAATATTTTTTTTTTACATGGGGCGGTCATAATGTTTTGGCTGATCATGGAGTGGTCATAATGTTTTGGCTGATGATGGGGTTGTCAGCTTTTGTCACCTCCCACTCTAGTTTTGAACATTTCGCCATTCATTCCTATGGGACCAATTTCGCCGCAAAAACGACAATATTTCGTGGACCATTCAGCAAAACGTTCCACAAAGTAATAGCACACCAATCGGGAACAATCCGCACGTTTCGGTATATTACTTGTCTCTGTAGTGTAAAAACTGTGGGAGGAGTCTACAAGCATTATCAAGTCTAGCAGATGAAGTCACATGCATTTGGGGTGTCTCAGCATCTTGTGTTTACAACCATTGTTTCCTAGCAATGCTCATGCCCTGTTTATGCTTCACAAATACTGTTCAATACACAATAGACAGGACCATGATAGATGTAGTAACTATGCAGTAATTCAAATGGCCGTATTTTAAAAACTATAAATCCTACAGCGAAAATCTTTATATTGTGAGAATCACAAGACCCAGACCTAGATTTTGATATATAGTATGTCTCTGAAATATTAAAATTGAAGGCAGGGTCGCAGTTTAGAAATTGCCCTTCAAATTTGAAGGGGCTAGAGTGTAGTTTCAATGAATGTCAATGGACGGTGTGAGTTGCGAACAAATGGTCATATTGTGAAAACTATAAGGACTATGGCTTAGCCGTGGACATGTTTAGTGGCAGCAGGGATAGCTGAACGTTTTGATATAAGATTTGTGTAGGTGGGCTTGAAAATGAGGGAGTGGGGGCAGTTTAGAAATCATGTTCTGATTTTTCAGCTTTTGTCACCTCCCACTCTAGTTTCCCCATTCATTCCTATGGGACCAATTTTGCCGCAAAAACAACGATATTTCGTGAACCATTCGGCGAAACGTTCCACAAAATAATAGCACACCATTCGGGAACAGTCCGCACGTTTCGGTATATTACTTGTCTATGTAGTGTAAAAACTGTGGGAGGAGTTAGGGTGGTAAATTTGGCTATAATAATAATAACTAGAAAAGCTACAATTTCTGGGGAAATTGTGAAAGTGTTCTTGCCTCTACAACTGGAGTGGGCGGAGTAACTGGGTGGGGTGGAGTGGCTTGAGTAACTGTGAAAAGTGTTAAAAAGCTTAATATTTTAAAAAGTATAAATAGTAGTAAAAAAGTTCCATCATTAGCTGAAAGAGCTGAACATTTTTTTCAAAAGTAATTTTTTTTTTTCAAAAATGAATTTTTTTTTTTCAAAAATGAATTTTTTTTATTCAAAAATGATTTTTTTTTCTTCAAAAATGATTTTTTTTTTTCAAAAATGATTTTTTTTTAAAAGTAATTTTTTTTCTCAAAAATAATTTTTTTTTTCGAAATTATTATTTTTTTTAAGTAATTTTTTTTTCAAAAATATTTTTTTTTTTTTTCAAAAATAATTTTTTTTTTTTCAAAAATAATTTTTTTTTCGAAATTATTTTTTTTTTTTAAATAATTTTTTTTTTTCAAAAATAATTTTTTTTTTTCAAAAATAATTTTTTTTTTCAAAAATATTTTTTTTTTTTTTCAAAAATATATATATTTTTTTTTCAAAAATATTTTTTTTTTTTTCATGGGGCGGTCATAATGTTTCAGCTGATCATGGGGTTGTCAGCTTTTGTCACCTCCCGCTCTAGTTTTGAACATTTCACCATTCATTCCTATGGGACCAATTTCACCGCAAAAACGACGATATTTCGTGAACCATTCGGCGAAACGTTCCACAAAGTAATAGCACACCAATTAAATGACATTGAGGCCGGATTCACACTGGTATTTTTCAGCTTTTCACAAAGTTCCACAAGGTAATAGGACACCAATTAAATGACATTGAACATTTCACCATCTATTCCTATGGGACCAATTTTGCCGCAAAAAACTACGATATTTCGTGGATCATTCGGCGAAATATTCCACAAAGTAATAGCACACCAATCGGGAACAATCTGCTCGTTTCGGTATATTACTTGTCTCTGTAGTGTAAAAACTGTGGGAGGAGTCTACAAGCATTATCAAGTCTAGCAGATGAAGTCACATGCATTTGGGGTGTCTCAGCATCTTGTGTTTACAACCACTGTTTCCTAGCAACGCTCATGCCCTGTTTATGCTTCCCAAATACTACTTCATCAAAACTGCCCCATCATATTCCTCTATTATAAATCAGTACATGGTGTGTCTGTCCCCTCCCCCGGGCTCTGTAATCAGAGCTGAGATGCTCCAGCCACCTCCCCCCTGTGTATAACAGAAGCTTTGGTAACCATGGCAACAAAACAAACACTAACAGTACACTCTGATTAATGGCTAAAATTTCCTGAAATGACCTCTAAACAAATGGCCGTATTTTAAAAACTATACATCCTACAGTGAAGATCTTTATATTGTGAGAATCACAAGACCCAGACCTAGATTTTGATGTATAGTATGTCTCTGAAATATTAAAATTGAAGGCACGGTCGCAGTTTAGAAATTGCCCTTCAAATTTGAAGGGGCTAGAGTGTCGTTTCAATGAATGTCAATGGACGGTGTGAGTTGCAAACAAATGGTCATATTGTGAAAACTATCAGGACTATGGCTTAGCCGTGGACATGTTTAGTGGCAGCAGGGATAGCTGAACGTTTTGATATAAGATTTGTGTAGGTGGGCTTGAAAATGAGGGAGTGGCGGCAGTTTAGAAATCATGTTCTGATTTTTCAGCTTTTTTCACCTCCCACTCTAGTTTCCCCATTCATTCCTATGGGACCAATTTCACCGCAAAAATAACGATATTTCGTGAACCATTCGGCGAAACGTTCCACAAAATAATAGCACACCATTCGGGAACAATCCGCACGTTTCGGTATATTACTTGTCTATGTAGTGTAAAAACTGTGGGAGGAGTTAGGGTGGTAAATTTGGCTATAATAATAATAAGAACTAGAAAAGGTACAATTTCTGGGGAAATTGTGAAAAGTGTTCTTGCCTCTGCATCTGGAGTGAGCGGAGTAACTGGGGGGAGTGCCTGGAGTAACTGTTGTGTGGTTGGAGTAACTGTGGAAAGGTTGAACTGGGCAGATGGGCAGAGTAACTGTGTGGAGTGTTTGTAGTGAGTAAAGATAGTAAACATTACACTAACCAATTGATTGATCAAATTTAAAAAGTGCACAAGTGCTAATGATGTAGAAGGTAGAAATATCGGTAAATGACTTTGTCGGACACAGACTTAAGGGTTACCAGGATTTATTCCGCCCCAGCCAAAGCATAGCACCTGACGGACTCGCGTCCCAAAATCAAGTGTGTCAAAAACAGTTTACACAGTGTACATATAATTTCAATATATTGCATCACAAGCGAACTGGCGGTATATTTCCGTTATACATTAACATTAACATTAACATTTTGAACAGTCAACTTTTTGAACTTTTTGGATACAAGGCAATTTATTAAAGCATATACTTTAAACCCTTACAAATTTTCAGTTTCTCTGCAGTTTTGCTCCTTGCTGTTTCTTTGTCTTACTAATCAGCAAGCAGGCTATAGCACAGGAAGGAGAGGGTGAGTGTGATGAGGACAGTGTGATAGGGCGAGCTGACGTGCTGCATCTACCGTCTGTAAGACGGGTGATCGTTTTAGCCAGCCGGCTTCTTATGCTTATTTGAATCTGCTACACTGTAAGTGTTATTTTAATTCTTTTAATAAACCTCAAAACCAGGATTACGCTATGTTGTTTCCCTCTCTTTTCCCGGGGTACCCCTAAATGAGAACAACCCCCCAGCTAGGAGTCTTTTATTAATCTCCATGATAAGAGTGATTTCCTGTGACTTGGTGGACTAGTGGTATCATCACCCTTTGGCTGTATGAAGTGGCATGTCGTTTCCTAGAAGCCCATCCAATGAAAGGCCCTGACCGGGTTAAGGTCGCAAGCCCCCTTGTGCTTGCCGTTTGGTAAGCGCGCATTTTATTTTCAGCTACCACCGTGGTGCGGTGGAGGAATTTTTTCTATTTTACATTTCCTGCTTTAAAAAAATGGGGTCTGAGCCTATGTATTTTCACAACATTTATTTGGACTTTATTCACTGTGTTAGGACTGTCCAGTGAACACTTATTGATTTAGGTTTCAAGAACTGTGTTAGTTATTTAATTTGGGTTCTAACCAATTAGTCCTATTCAACACTGGTACTAGTATTTACTCCTATTTACAGCGCTGCTATATTTGTTATATTGTTGTATTAGTGTGTGTATCTCACATAGAGTGGCTGCTTTTGTTATTATGTTGTTTTTTGTAATTTTTTTTCACTAAGTTATTTTCATCACTATTTTGGTTATCCCCTATTTGGTCATTCACAATATTTCACGAACAGGTACCCTTTTTGGGTGCACTACAGCGCGGTATTCCTCTTACTATATGATGAGGACAGATGTCTGTGATGGATGGGGGGGAGTAAGTGAGTTCAGTGTCTAACAAGTACACCGAACATGAAATATAGAGAATGATGTTTAGCTAATTGTAAATGGTCCCACATAACTATGGCCACGTAAACTGACCCTCATTGCCACTTTATCTGTTTGATGACCACTGTCTCACAACCACTGTTTCCTGGCAACACTCATGCCCTGTTTATGCAGGCTCTAAGCGTGTTCACAACCACTGCTCAAAACACAATACACAGGATAATGGTAGCTGTAATAACTGTGCAGTACTCCTGACTGGAGACACTGCTGCACCCTGGAGATGTAAATGTGATCCAACAGTGTGTTTTTTTCTGTGGTGGCTGCCCAGACCAGTTGAGTATATCCTCTTGAGTGAAGAAGGTCAGATATTGGCTTCTTTTCTCTGCACAGAAAATCTTCATTGAAATCTCCACAGAGTATTATAGGTTGGCAATCCATTATTTCCAAAGATTCCAAGAGGCCCAGCAGGTTAGTAAGGAATTGGCCAATACTGTAATCCGGTGGCCTGTAAACGACAGCGATCAAAGCTTGTACAGGGGACTCCAGTTTGACAACCAAGAACTCCAAGTCAGTCACATTGTGATGATACTGCTTTTCATAGGCCTTGAAATGGTTTCTGACATACAAGGCGACACCTCCGCCACTTTTACTTGCAATGTCAGGAAGGTTTGTGTACGAGAGGTGTCTGTTGCGTTTGAACAGGTTGTAGCCCTCCAGCTGGAGACTTTCAGAAACAGAAGAGCCTGAGAGATGAGTTTCAGTGAAACATAAAACATCTCCAAGTGTCAACTCATGGTGAGATTTGATATCTTCAATGTGAGCTGGTAATCCTTCCGTGTTGTGATGGATAATTGTTAATGTTTGCTGTTTGTCTGTTGTCTGTAGAAACTTTAAGAGGGGCATAACACTTTCCAGTGATGCATTCTTCATTGAATCCAGGGAAGCTGTGATTTCAGGATCAGCAAAGATCTTCTTCTCATCAAAGTCGGTTATGTACAGTCCTTGTAGTGTAGTCGTTCTACTCAGAGCAACATAGGCCATTCCCGGTTGGAAGACCCGTTTCAATGAGACCACTGCCGACTGTATCGACATCCCCTGACACTTATGAATCGTACATCCAAAAGCCAACTTCAGGGGGAACTGCCTGCGAACAACTCCTTTCTGTCTCAGGTTTTCCTCTACCCTTTCTATGTACACCAAGTTGTCAGCATCACAAGACGACTTGTTACGGTATCTCTGTCCTGCATTTGGATTGTCCAGCACAAGCCCAAGCTTGTTTACCGTAGTAGCACCATTCTCAGTCTGGATGATTATTCTTGCAATCTTGCCAAATGTCCCGTTAACAAGCCCGTCTTCTACATCAATGTTTCTTGTGACCATGATACGGGCACCTTCAGCTGCTTGCAGTGTGTCAATCAGATTGTCTTTGTGTCCTTTGAAAGGTTGGTGTTGCCTCAGCATCACTCCTGTCTTAGGGTCTTTTCTGTAATCGTCGGCATCTATGTTGGTGACGTTTGAATGGAGAACAGACACAGTTGCAGCATTATGTTTGTGAACCTCTTTGTTGGTGGCAAATATGTGTAGCACGTCATTAGGGCAGTGGGTGGGATCTGTAAAAGCCTGAGCAAGCAGAGCTTTGTCATCATTGCTTAAGGTGCCAGTCTTCTGCTTGACTCTGATTCTATTCAAAAGCTCAGCAAATGAAATGTCTTCCTTCTGTCGCATGATCTCTGTCAGCGTGATCATCTGAAAGTTGTCTTTCCAGACGTCATTGGTATTTTCCTCAAACACGCAGAGTGGCTTACTTTTTCCCAGCGGGGGGACCTGGTAAAAGTCTCCCACTGCTAGTACTGACATACCACCAAAAGGTTTCTTACTGCCTTTGATTTGCTGTAATCTCCAGTTGATGTAGGCAAACAGGGGCTTTGAAATCATTGACACCTCGTCAATAACAATGATCTCCGCATTTGACAGCTGTGCCCTCACTTCATCTATTAGATTTCCAAGTCCTTGGTAGGGTGGCTTCAAGCTTCTTGGCAACTTCAGCAGAGAATGCAATGTGTTGCCTGAAATGTTGAAAGCTGCTGTTCCTGTAAATGCAGTTAGTAAAATGCTGGGCATGGATATGTCTGCTTCCTCACGTAGTCTGGTAAGTTTACAGAGTATCTTTGTCGCCTCAGCATAGATGCACTTTATCAGGTGTGATTTGCCTGTCCCTGCACCACCAGTGACAAAGTAATAGAATGGGTCAGGATTTAGGCCACGCACACGGTTAGTGCACCAGTCACAAACTGAGTAGAATGTCTGAGCTTGTGTCCGGTTAAGGTTTCTGTACATTTTCCGAAGGAAATCAGGGCACATTTGTGGGGCTTTCACAGTAAGCGCAATTCCACCTGTTTGTTTGTGACGTGTATACTCCGGAACATCATCTTGTTCATTCTCATGAAGTGGCTCCCCTTCTTTGCGTTCCTCTACACATTCCAACCTATCCAACTCAGCTTCTGGGGCAAAGGTGTTCCAAGCATCTTCAACAGGTCCGTTTTTTACAAAGTCATCCAAGACTTGTTCCACAATTTTGTTGTGTTGTTCGAACTTCTTTTGGTTGCTGGTAACAATTGCAGACACTGCTTGGATTGCTTCTTCTCCTGGTAAGCTCACACAGGCGCCTTTGTAAAAATCCTGGTGTGTTGGGAACCTTACAGTTTTCAGTGATGACTCTGAACGGTGGGGGAGGTACAGTTTAAGCAGTCTGCCGTAGTAGTTCTCAGGGTCCTTCTTCTCTGAGAAGCGTGCGTACCTGATGATTGCAGGCTTCCCTCTCGTGCGTTTTTGAATCATTCCCATTTCATTCAATAGGCTGACACGCTTGCTGTCTTCCTTTTGCTTGCCATCTTCCTTCTGCTTGCCATAGACAACCCTGTAATGGGATGCAAAGTCTGCCAGACACATGGACTCAAACTCTGGTGTTTCAGGTCTGGCTCTGTATTTGTCGACAAAACTCGTCATCCACACATTAAGAGAATCGGCTGGTTTGTTCTGCAATGCACTGAGCGGGAGACTCATTTTCAGTGCGTTGTCACCAGTTGGCAGAAAAACAACCTCACGTGAGCAAGACTTCATTTTCAGGCTGCACGTACGGGCCACAGACTCCTGGGCGCTGACCTCTCTGTGTTTTGAATAAGCCTGAAGAACCTCTTTCATTTCTTCTCGTTCTGTCGCTGTTTCTGGGCTCATTTCTTTGACTATTGTTTTGAGATAGTCACTCAGCTCCCGTTCTGGCTTGGATATGTAGGACAACATGTACATGATGCAACCATACTCATCAAGAATGTACTGGATGTCCATGTTGGCGTTCCAGGCCGTCAGCAAATGTGGATTATAGTTGTTCACCCAGCAGTCCTTGACATCACGCTTCATTAGAATCACGCTTGAGGAGGTCAATGCCTGAATGTAGGAGTTGTACTGATTCAAAGTCATATCACACTGTGCCAGTAGCTGTGACATGTCTTCAAGCTGCACTTTTGGGTTATTAAGCAAATCCCAGACTGGTTTCAGTTTGTTTTTGGCTGCTTGTGGTTTCATTGCACAATCTCCTTGTTCTTCTGGCATCGGGTAAGTTATCCTCGTTTTTCTAATAGGTGGCTTTGGAAATCCAAATCTGCATACTCTGTTACCTTTCTTGCATGATTTTGAATGAGATCTGCTGTGCATTTGAAGTTCTGTTACAAATCTGTGAAGTAAGGCCTGTTTGGCTTCATCAGGCAGCTGGCATGAGATGTTATGATCTATAAAGGCACACACCTTGTCATCACTGTCTTGTCCAAATATAGGAGCTCCTGCTACCCAACAGAGACAATGTATATGAGGGCTCCCTCTCGCCTGAAATTCAACCCGGTAAAAGTAATCGATAACTTCACCAATTGGCTGTGCAGGACCCAACAGCAGCTCTCGCATCAGAGCATCAACCCGTTTGTCAAACATGCGCATGGTGGTCACTGGGTTGCCTCGAAGAATGTCACACTTTTCAGCCCAGTCTAGCCCCGCAAAATCCACCTTTTGACCTTGTTGTGCCTTTATTGCCGTTATTACCTCTGGCCATCTGAATTCTGCAGCAGAGAAGGTAAGAAAAAATGTTGGCTTACCCAATTGTCTGACCATGGCTAGCAAATTCTTCAGATTTTTATCCCAGTAAGCTGGACTCCCTCTCAGTGGTTGCATGAACCTTGTGGCATCTCGGTTTCGCACCAACCTCTCAACCTCACACTTGTCCTGTAGCAGCTTGTTGGATATTTTCCGTCCATCCCTGGTATTGGGTTTTCCTTTCCTTAACTGGATGGACATGCTGCTTTTGGCCATGTGTGTTTCTGTGACAAACTGCGCAAAGAAGAGGTAGCTTGTGTCTCTTGCAAAACGAGTATGAACACAAAAAAGCCTTGCATTGAAATACATGCTCGGGGACAGTTTGACTTGTCTTGCCTGGTCGAATGTATTCTGTCCAGTAGGGAACTGAACAGGGAAAGCCATTGCCTCAAGCCTAGGAACTTTAAAGAAGCTGACAGGTGTGTTTCCTTGTGCAGGTGCAATGCTGAATATTCCATCACCGTGTGTCAGTGCTTCCTCTCCAAGGTCAGATGGCTGCAAACAACTGTCTAGGCCAATTCCAGGTCTTAGTGTATCCTTCTCATCCTCTGCATTGGGAGGTTGTTGGTCATGGCCTTCCTGTTGCTCAGAAGCAGCCGGTAAACATGCAGACTGTACCTCTGATGGATCACAATTTTCGATGCGTTCAAGTATCTCCATCATTTCAGTTTCGTCACAACTGTCGAGTTCCATCCCATCATCATTATCATCATCATCAGCGATTGTCTCATCCACTCTAATTGAAATGTCACTGTAGTCGGGGTGTGTGTCAATGAGTTTTGACAGACCTGCTACTACATTTCCCATGTTGACATAATGAAACAGCTGGTGGCCTTTGTAAGTCAGACGTCTTTTCAGCTTGACTCTGTGTAACTGGGATTTGCTGTGCGATCTTGGTAGAGTATTGACCGTGGTTTCCACCTCGGATGGCACACACACTACAGCGCCATGTATAGCTGCCTGTCGACCTTTGGGAAGTGTGATGATCTTGGCAAATGGCAGTATTTTGGCCAAAAGTTGTCTTTCCAGCACATTCAAATCGCAGAGCTCTGGGGGAATGGGCGCCAGCTCCATGTTGTTAGCTACAGCGATGGATGATTTGTGTCCTGCTTTTAAATGTAAATCACAGTTGTGACAAATCCATTCTTTGGTCCTTTCATCTGGTACGGTGCATTGTTCAGGTCCTTGACAGTGATTGTTGCACACATGGACATATTTCCCTGTCAAACAGGCAGCAACAATGTGTAGATTCTTCTTGTAATTGCTGTGAATGCAATGTTTCACTTGGTTAGGGAAAAGGGTGCGTTGACACATCGTGCACACAAATGTTGGCCCAGCTTTAATGCATTCATGGAAAGTGGATATAGCTGTCTGCATTAGGCTGTTGTCCACTGGTTGACTGCATTCCCGCATGACACGAGTCCATCGTCTGTATTTCATTCTTATTTTGAAGGCACATTGCATCTTATGGGTTATGCGAAAATCTGCTTGAGTTTGACGCTTCATTTTCATGTAACTCATGCAATGTTGCAAGTGACGTTTTCTGAAAGCAGGATCATTATGATATTTTCTGGTGATGTATTGCTTCTGCTTCAACTTGAAATCGACATTTGTGGCATATTTTCTGGTGATGTATTGCTTCTTCTTCAAGTTGTAATCTGCATTTGTCGCATATTTTCTGGTGGTGTACTGCTTCTGTTTCAAGTTGAAATCTGCATTTGTCGCATATTTTCTGGTGATGTATTGCTTCTGCTTCAAGTTGAAATTGGCATCTGTTGCATATTTGCGAATGATATATTGCTTCTGCTTCAACTTAAAATCAGCATCTGCTCTGTATCGGTTGGTGATGTATGTCCTTTTCTTATTGGTGACAGACATCTTTGTAGCCTTGAAATCACGCCTTCTTTCATTTCTGTGTCTTGTCTTCAGTTTTTGTCGTCTCTGTGCATTTAATTTGGACAATGCCTTACTGTCCTTCCATATGCCCTGTGAGGATTTCGCATCAACTGACCGTGGAGAATGCTTGCTGGCTGGGAATCCAGTGTGTGTTACATCTTTGGTCATCTGTGTCACTTTGTTCTCCACATGCTTTGCATTATGTGGTTTGTCAGATTGCACCAGTGGGGACAGCAAACCATCTGACAGACGTCTTGCACGATGAAATGAGACTGGCATGAAGTCATACTGCAGTCCATCAATAGGGCCTCTGGTGTCTGTAAGGAGCAATTCATACAACTTATAAATCCTTGCCCCCATATCACTCAAATGTGTAAAAGTGATCATAACAGCTTTTCCTTTTCCAGTGGCAGGAAGTCCATCCTTATTTCGACTATGAGAATCAAACAGTCCATATCTCCCAGACTTGTTTCTGAACAATGCAATGCAATATGGCACTACTATAAAAAGTGCATGTGTAACATCTGCATTGAGGCACTGAAGTCTTGTGGAGAGGTCAACAAACCAACCTTGGTTGTCACCGTCTACCGTGTCTCTCATACATCCCGATAACACTGGAGATTTAACAACGTTATACTCATATTTGTCAGTGTTGACTCTGAGGGGCACTTCTTCCATTGTCAAGTGTTGATGCTGATAGACATTTCTTTGTTTTAGCTGTTTTATTGTTGAGCCATACAAGCTGTTGCCCTTCTTCAGTATTTGATCAAGATCACCCTTTCTCACATCATCAAGCTCACTGTGGTATGCCAAAAATGTCAGAGCCATGCATGTACACTGTTTGTTCCTTAACCTTCCATAGCCATGATGACCCTGATGAAATGATGCCTGCACAGAAATCTCACTTGGTACACATGGTTCTTGCATGCCATGGTTTTCAGAAGTGCCCATCACACTGTCACTGTGCTCTTGAACTTGACACTGAGTTGAACATGAAAATGACACCACAGGTTCACTATGTACCTCCTGGGCACATTCACTGTCACAAACCTCCATATCCACTATGCTGCTGTGGGGCTCCGGATCCAGTTTAGTCCAGCGTATCTTTGCAGCTTTAGATCTCTTTCCTTTAGATGGCATGATGATATTTGTGGAAGGAGCTATAATTCTCCTCAGAGCTTTGTTCGAAGAGCTATAATTCCCCTCAGAGTTGTGTTGGAGGAGGAGCTATAATTCGCCTCAGAGCTGTGTGGGAGGAGCTATAACTCCCCTCTGAGCTGTGTGGGAGGAGCAATAATGCTATAATTCCCCTCAGAGCTGTGTGGGAGGAGATACAATTCCCCTTAGTGTTGTGTGGGAGGAGCTATAATTCCCCTTAGAGCTGTGTGGGAGAAGCTATATTTCCCCTCAGAGCTGTGTGGGAGAAGCTACATTTCCCATCAGAGTTGTGTGGGAGAAGCTATAATTCCCCTCACAGCGGTGTGGAAGAAACTATAATTCCTCTCAGAGTTGTGTGGGAGGAGCTCTAATTCTCCTCAGCTGTGTGGGAGGAGCTATAATGCTAAGCTGTAATTCCCCTCAGAGCTGTGTAGGAGGAGCTATAATTCCCCTCACAGCGGTGTGGGAGAAACTATAATTCCCCTCAGAGTTGTGTGGGAGGAGCTATAATGCTAAGCTATAATGCTATAATTCCCCTTTGAGCTGTGTGGGAGGAGCTATAATTCCCCTCAAAGCTGTATTGGAGGAGCTATAACTTCCCTCCAAGCTGTGTGGGAGGAGCTATAATGCTATAATTGTCCTTAGAGCTGTGTGAGAGGAGCTATAATTCCCCTCAGAGCTTTGTGATTTTTTTTTTTCAAAAATGATTTTTTTTTTTGTTTTTTCAAAAATGATTTTGTTTTTTTGTTTTTTCAAAAATGATTTTTTTAAATGATTTTTTTTTTCAAAAATGAAATTTTTTTTTTCAAAAATGAATTTTGTTTTTTTCAAAAATGATTTTTTTTTTAATTTTTTTTTTCAAAAGTAATTTTTTTTTCAAAAATATATTTTTTTTTCAAAAATATTTTTTTTTCAAAAATATTTTTTTTTTCAAAAATTAATTTTTATTTTTTTCAAAAATATATTTTTTTTTACATGGGGCGGTCATAATGTTTTGGCTGATCATGGGGTGGTCATAATGTTTTGGCTGATCATGGGGTTGTCAGCTTTTGTCACCTCCCACTCTAGTTTTGAACATTTCGCCATTCATTCCTATGGGACCAATTTTGCCGCAAAAACGACGATATTTCGTGGACCATTCGGCGAAACGTTCCACAAAGTAATAGCACACCAATCGGGAAAAATCCGCATGTTTCGGTATATTACTTGTCTCTGTAGTGTGGAAAATGTGGGAGGAGTCTACAAGCATTATCAAGTCTAGCAGATGAAGTCACATGCATTTGGGGTGTCTCAGCATCTTGTGTTTACAACCACTGTTTCCTAGCAACATTTCCTTTTGAACATTTTGCCATTCATTCCTATGGGACCAATTTCGCCGCAAAAACGACGATATTTCGTGGACCATTCGGCGAAACGTTCCACAAAGTGATAGCACACCAATCGGGAACAATCCGCACGTTTCGGTATATTACTTGTCTCTGTAGTGTAAAAACTGTGGGAGGAGTCTACAAGCATTATCAAGTCTAGCAGATGAAGTCACATGCATTTGGGGTGTCTCAGCATCTTGTGTTTACAACCACTGTTTCTTAGCAACGCTCATGCCCTGTTTATGCTTCCCAAATACTACTTCATCAAAACTGCCCCATCAGAATTACCCCATCAAAACTGCCCCATCATATTCCTCTATTATAAATCAGTACATGGTGTGTCTGTCCCCTCCCCCGGGCTCTGTAATCAGCTGAGATGCTCCAGCCACCTTCCCCCCCTGTGTATAACAGAAGCTTTGGTAACCATGGCAACAAAACAAACACTAACAGTACACTCTGATTAATGGCTAAAATTTCCTGAAATGACCTCTAAACAAATGGCCGTATTTTAAAAACTATACATCCTACAGCGAAGATCTTTATATTGTGAGAATCACAAGACCCAGACCTAGATTTTGATGTATAGTATGTCTGTGAAATATTAAAAATGAAGGCACGGTCACAGTTTAGAAAATGCCCTTCAAATTTGGAGGGGGCTAGAGTGTAGTTTCAATGAATGTCAATGGACGGCGTGAGTTACAAACAAATGGTCATATTGTGAAAACTATCAGGACTATGGCTTAGCCGTGGACATGTTTAGTGGCAGCAGGGATAGCTGAACGTTTTGATATAAGATTTGTGTAGGTGGGCTTGAAAATGAGGGAGTGGCGGCAGTTTTGAAATCATGTTCTGATTTTCCAGCTTTTGTCATCTCCCACTCTAGTTTCCCCATTCATTCCTATGGGACCAATTTCGCCGCAAAAATGACGATATTTTGTGAACCATTCGGCGAAACGTTCCACAAAGTAATAGCACACCATTCGGGAACAATCCGCACGTTTCGGTATATTACTTGTCTATGTAGTGTAAAAACTGTGGGAGGAGTTAGGGTGGTAAATTTGGCTATAATAATAAGAATAATATATATGTGAGATAACAGTAAGTGGTCTTGCTATGCAAGAACACTTAACTAGAAAAGGTACAATTTCTGGGGAAATTGTGAAAGTGTTCTTGCCTCTACAACTGGAGTGGGCGGAGTAACTGGGTGGGGTGGAGTGGCTTGAGTAACTGTGAAAAGTGTTAAAAAGCTTAATATTTTAAAAAGTATAAATAGTAGTAAAAAAGTTCCATCATTCGCTGAAAGAGCTGAACATTTTTTTCAAAAGTAATTTTTTTTTTCAAAAATGAATTTTTTTTAATCAAAAATGATTTTTTTTTCTTCAAAAATGATTTTTTTTTTCAAAAGTAATTTTTTTTTTCAAAGGTAATTTTTTTTTTCAAAAATGAATTTTTTTATTTCAAAAATAATTTTTTTTTCGAAATTATTATTTTTTTTTAAGTAATTTTTTTTTCAAAAATAATTTTTTTTTTTCAAAAATATTTTTTTTTTTCAAATATATTTTTTTTTCAAAAATAATTTTTTTTTTAAAAGAAATTTTTTTTTCAAAAATATTTTTTTTTTCAAAAATAATTTTTTTTTTCAAAAATATTTTTTTTTTCAAAAATATTTTTTTTTTTTTCAAAAATTATTTTTTTTTTTCAAAAATTATTTTTTTGATTTTTTCAAAAATATTTTTTTTTTTTCAAAAATATTTTTTTTTTACATGGGGCGGTCATAATGTTTTGGCTGATCATGGGGTGGTCATAATGTTTTGGCTGATCATGGGGTTGTCAGCTTTTGTCACTTCCCACTCTAGTTTTGAACATTTCGCCATTCATTCCTATGGGACCAATTTCGCCGCAAAAACGTCATTTCGTGGACCATTCAGCAAAACATTCCACAAAGTAATAACACACCAATCGGGAACAATCCGCTCGTTTCGGTATATTATTTGTCTCTGTAGTGTGAAAACTGTGGGAGGAGTCTACAAGCATTATCAAGTCTAGCAGATGAAGTCACATGCATTTGGAGTGTCTCAGCATCTTGTGTTTACAACCACTGTTTCCTAGCAACGCTCATGCCCTGTTTATGCTTCCCAAATACTGCTTCATCAAAACTGCCCCATCAGAATTACCCCATCAAAACTGCCCCATCATATTCCTCTATTATAAATCAGTACATGGTGTGTCTGTCCCCTCCCCCGGGCTCTGTAATCAGCTGAGATGCTCCAGCCACCTTCCCCCCTGTGTATAACAGAAGCTTTGGTAACCATGGCAACAAAACAAACACTAACAGTACACTCTGATTAATGGCTAAAATTTCCTGAAATGACCTCTAAACAAATGGCCGTATTTTAAAAACTATACATCCTACAGCGAAGATCTTTATATTGTGAGAATCACAAGACCCAGACCTAGATTTTGATGTATAGTATGTCTCTGAAATATTAAAAATGAAGGCACAGTCGCAGTTTAGAAATTGCCCTTCAAATTTGGAGGGGGCTAGAGTGTAGTTTCAATGAATGTCAATGGACGGCGTGAGTTGCAAACAAATGGTCATATTGTGAAAACTATCAGGACTATGGCTTAGCCGTGGACATGTTTAGTGGCAGCAGGGATAGCTGAACGTTTTGATATAAGATTTGTGTAGGTGGGCTTGAAAATGAGGGAGTGGCGGCAGTTTAGAAATCATGTTCTGATTTTCCAGCTTTTGTCATCTCCCACTCTAGTTTCCCCATTCATTCCTATGGGACCAATTTCGCCGCAAAAACGACGATATTTCGTGAACCATTCGGCGAAACGTTCCACAAAGTAATAGCACACCATTCGGGAACAATCCGCACGTTTCGGTATATTACTTGTCTATGTAGTGTAAAAACTGTGGGAGGAGTTAGGGTGGTAAATTTGGCTATAATAATAAGAATAATATATATGTGAGATAACAGTAAGTGGTCTTGCTATGCAAGAACACTTAACTAGAAAAGGTACAATTTCTGGGGAAATTGTGAAAGTGTTCTTGCCTCTACAACTGGAGTGGGCGGAGTAACTGGGTGGAGTGGGCGGAGTAACTGTGAAAAGTGTTAAAAAGCTTAATATTTTAAAAAGTATAAATAGTAGTAAAACAGTTGAAGTCCCATCATTAGCTGAAAGAGCTGAGTATTTTTTTCAAAAAAGATTTTTTTTTTCAAAAATGAATTTTTTTTAAATGATTTTTTTTTCAAAAATAATTTTTTTATTTTTTCAAAAATATTTTTTTTTCAAAAATAAATTTTTTTTTCTCAATATTTTTTTTTTCAAAATTTTTTTTTTTCAAAAATATTTTTTTTTTCAAAAATGATTTTATTTTTATTTTTTCAAAAATTATTATTTTTTTTTTCAAAAATTTTTTTTTTCAAAAATTTTTTTTTTTTTTTTCAAAAATTTTTTTTTTTTTTTTTCAAAAATTTTTTTTTTTTTTTCAAAAATTTTTTTTTTTTTTTTTCAAAAATATTTTTTTTTTTTTACATGGGGCAGTCATAATGTTTTGGCTGATCATGGGGTGGTCATAATGTTTTGGCTGATCATGGGGTTGTCAGCTTTTGTCACCTCCCACTCTAGTTTTGAACATTTCGCCATTCATTCCTATGGGACCAATTTCGCCGCAAAAACGTAATTTCGTGGACCATTCGGCGAAACATTCCACAAAGTAATAACACACCAATCGGGAACAATCCGCTCGTTTCGGTATATTACTTGTCTCTGTAGTGTAAAAACTGTGGGAGGAGTCTACAAGCATTATCAAGTCTAGCAGATGAAGTCACATGCATTTAGGGTGTCTCAGCATCTTGTGTTTACAACCACTGTTTCCTAGCAACGCTCATGCCCTGTTTATGCTTCCCAAATACTACTTCATCAAAACTGCCCCATCAGAATTACCCCATCAAAACTGCCCCATCATATTCCTCTATTATAAATCAGTACATGGTGTGTCTGTCCCCTCCCCCGGGCTCTGTAATCAGCTGAGATGCTCCAGCCACCTTCCCCCCCTGTGTATAACAGAAGCTTTGGTAACCATGGCAACAAAACAAACACTAACAGTACACTCTGATTAATGGCTAAAATTTCCTGAAATGACCTCTAAACAAATGGCCATATTTTAAAAACTATACATCCTACAGCGAAGATCTTTATATTGTGAGAATCACAAGACCCAGACCTAGATTTTGATGTATAGTATGTCTGTGAAATATTAAAAATGAAGGCACGGTCGCAGTTTAGAAATTGCCCTTCAAATTTGGAGGGGGCTAGAGTGTAGTTTCAATGAATGTCAATGGACGGCGTGAGTTACAAACAAATGGTCATATTGTGAAAACTATCAGGACTATGGCTTAGCCGTGGACATGTTTAGTGGCAGCAGGGATAGCTGAACGTTTTGATATAAGATTTGTGTAGGTGGGCTTGAAAATGAGGGAGTGGCGGCAGTTTAGAAATCATGTTCTGATTTTTCAGCTTTTGTCATCTCCCACTCTAGTTTCCCCATTCATTCCTATGGGACCAATTTCGCCGCAAAAATGACGATATTTCGTGAACCATTCAGCGAAACGTTCCACAAAGTAATAGCACACCATTCGGGAACAATCCGCATGTTTCGGTATATTACTTGTCTATGTAGTGTAAAAACTGTGGGAGGAGTTAGGGCGGTAAATTTGGCTATAATAATAAGAATAATATATATGTGAGATAACAGTAAGTGGTCTTGCTATGCAAGAACACTTAACTAGAAAAGGTACAATTTCTGGGGAAATTGTGAAAGTGTTCTTGCCTCTACAACTGGAGTGGGCGGAGTAACTGGGTGGGGTGGAGTGGCTTGAGTAACTGTGAAAAGTGTTAAAAAGCTTAATATTTTAAAAAGTATAAATAGTAGTAAAAAAGTTCCATCATTCGCTGAAAGAGCTGAACATTTTTTTCAAAAGTAATTTTTTTTTTCAAAAATGAATTTTTTTTAATCAAAAATGATTTTTTTTTCTTCAAAAATGATTTTTTTTTTCAAAAGTAATTTTTTTTTTTCAAAGGTAATTTTTTTTTTCAAAAATGAATTTTTTTATTTCAAAAATAATTTTTTTTTCGAAATTATTATTTTTTTTAAAGTAATTTTTTTTTCAAAAATAATTTTTTTTTTTCAAAAATATTTTTTTTTTTCAAAAATATTTTTTTTTTCAAAAATATTTTTTTTTTTTCAAAAATGATTTTTTTTTTCAAAAATTATTTTTTTACTTTTTTCAAAAAATTTTTTTTTTTTCAAAAATATTTTTTTTTTACATGGGGCGGTCATAATGTTTTGGCTGATCATGGGGTGGTCATAATGTTTTGGCTGATCATGGGGTTGTCAGCTTTTGTCACTTCCCACTCTAGTTTTGAACATTTCGCCATTTATTCCTATGGGACCAATTTCGCCGCAAAAACGTCATTTCGTGGACCATTCGGCAAAACATTCCACAAAGTAATAACACACCAATCGGGAACAATCCGCTCGTTTCGGTATATTATTTGTCTCTGTAGTGTGAAAACTGTGGGAGGAGTCTACAAGCATTATCAAGTCTAGCAGATGAAGTCACATGCATTTGGAGTGTCTCAGCATCTTGTGTTTACAACCACTGTTTCCTAGCAACGCTCATGCCCTGTTTATGCTTCCCAAATACTGCTTCATCAAAACTGCCCCATCAGAATTACCTCATCAAAACTGCCCCATCATATTCCTCTATTATAAATCAGTACATGGTGTGTCTGTCCCCTCCCCCGGGCTCTGTAATCAGCTGAGATGCTCCAGCCACCTTCCCCCCTGTGTATAACAGAAGCTTTGGTAACCATGGCAACAAAACAAACACTAACAGTACACTCTGATTAATGGCTTAAAATTCCCTGAAATGACCTCTAAACAAATGGCCGTATTTTAAAAACTATACATCCTACAGCGAAGATCTTTAGATTGTGAGAATCACAAGACCCAGACCTAGATTTTGATGTATAGTATGTCTCTGAAATATTAAAAATGAAGGCACAGTCGCAGTTTAGAAATTGCCCTTCAAATTTGGAGGGGGCTAGAGTGTAGTTTCAATGAATGTCAATGGACGGCGTGAGTTGCAAACAAATGGTCATATTGTGAAAACTATCAGGACTATGGCTTAGCCGTGGACATGTTTAGTGGCAGCAGGGATAGCTGAACGTTTTGATATAAGATTTGTGTAGGTGGGCTTGAAAATGAGGGAGTGGCGGCAGTTTAGAAATCATGTTCTGATTTTCCAGCTTTTGTCATCTCCCACTCTAGTTTCCCCATTCATTCCTATGGGACCAATTTCGCCGCAAAAACGACGATATTTCGTGAACCATTCGGCGAAACGTTCCACAAAGTAATAGCACACCATTCGGGAACAATCCGCACGTTTCGGTATATTACTTGTCTATGTAGTGTAAAAACTGTGGGAGGAGTTAGGGTGGTAAATTTGGCTATAATAATAAGAATAATATATATGTGAGATAACAGTAAGTGGTCTTGCTATGCAAGAACACTTAACTAGAAAAGGTACAATTTCTGGGGAAATTGTGAAAGTGTTCTTGCCTCTACAACTGGAGTGGGCGGAGTAACTGGGTGGAGTGGGCGGAGTAACTGTGAAAAGTGTTAAAAAGCTTAATATTTTAAAAAGTATAAATAGTAGTAAAACAGTTGAAGTCCCATCATTAGCTGAAAGAGCTGAACATTTTTTTCAAAAAAGATTTTTTTTTTCAAAAATGAATTTTTTTTAAATGATTTTTTTTTCAAAAATAATTTTTTTATTTTTTCAAAAATATTTTTTTTTCAAAAATAAATTTTTTTTTTCTCAATATTTTTTTTTTCAAAATTTTTTTTTTTCAAAAATATTATTTTTTTTCAAAAATGATTTTATTTTTATTTTTTCAAAAATTATTTTTTTTTTTTTCAAAAATTTTTTTTTTCAAAAATTTTTTTTTTTTTTTCAAAAATGTTTTTTTTTTTTTTTTCAAAAATTTTTTTTTTTTTTTTTCAAAAATTTTTTTTTTTTTTTTTCAAAAATATTTTTTTTTTTTTACATGGGGCAGTCATAATGTTTTGGCTGATCATGGGGTGGTCATAATGTTTTGGCTGATCATGGGGTTGTCAGCTTTTGTCACCTCCCACTCTAGTTTTGAACATTTCGCCATTCATTCCTATGGGACCAATTTCGCCGCAAAAACGTAATTTCGTGGACCATTCGGCGAAACATTCCACAAAGTAATAACACACCAATCGGGAACAATCCGCTCGTTTCGGTATATTACTTGTCTCTGTAGTGTAAAAACTGTGGGAGGAGTCTACAAGCATTATCAAGTCTAGCAGTTGAAGTCACATGCATTTAGGGTGTCTCAGCATCTTGTGTTTACAACCACTGTTTCCTAGCAACGCTCATGCCCTGTTTATGCTTCCCAAATACTACTTCATCAAAACTGCCCCATCAGAATTACCCCATCAAAACTGCCCCATCATATTCCTCTATTATAAATCAGTACATGGTGTGTCTGTCCCCTCCCCCGGGCTCTGTAATCAGCTGAGATGCTCCAGCCACCTTCCCCCCCTGTGTATAACAGAAGCTTTGGTAACCATGGCAACAAAACAAACACTAACAGTACACTCTGATTAATGGCTAAAATTTCCTGAAATGACCTCTAAACAAATGGCCGTATTTTAAAAACTATACATCCTACAGCGAAGATCTTTATATTGTGAGAATCACAAGACCCAGACCTAGATTTTGATGTATAGTATGTCTGTGAAATATTAAAAATGAAGGCACGGTCGCAGTTTAGAAATTGCCCTTCAAATTTGGAGGGGGCTAGAGTGTAGTTTCAATGAATGTCAATGGACGGCGTGAGTTACAAACAAATGGTCATATTGTGAAAACTATCAGGACTATGGCTTAGCCGTGGACATGTTTAGTGGCAGCAGGGATAGCTGAACGTTTTGATATAAGATTTGTGTAGGTGGGCTTGAAAATGAGGGAGTGGCGGCAGTTTAGAAATCATGTTCTGATTTTTCAGCTTTTGTCATCTCCCACACTAGTTTCCCCATTCATTCCTATGGGACCAATTTCGCCGCAAAAATGACGATATTTCGTGAACCATTCGGCGAAACGTTCCACAAAGTAATAGCACACCATTCGGGAACAATCCGCACGTTTCGGTATATTACTTGTCTATGTAGTGTAAAAACTGTGGGAGGAGTTAGGGTGGTAAATTTGGCTATAATAATAAGAATAATATATATGTGAGATAACAGTAAGTGGTCTTGCTATGCAAGAACACTTAACTAGAAAAGGTACAATTTCTGGGGAAATTGTGAAAGTGTTCTTGCCTCTACAACTGGAGTGGGCGGAGTAACTGGGTGGGGTGGAGTGGCTTGAGTAACTGTGAAAAGTGTTAAAAAGCTTAATATTTTAAAAAGTATAAATAGTAGTAAAAAAGTTCCATCATTCGCTGAAAGAGCTGAACATTTTTTTCAAAAGTAATTTTTTTTTTCAAAAATGAATTTTTTTTAATCAAAAATGATTTTTTTTTCTTCAAAAATGATTTTTTTTTTCAAAAGTAATTTTTTTTTTCAAAGGTAATTTTTTTTTTCAAAAATGAATTTTTTTATTTCAAAAATATTTTTTTTTTCGAAATTATTATTTTTTTTAAAGTAATTTTTTTTTCAAAAATAATTTTTTTTTTTCAAAAATATTTTTTTTTTTCAAAAATATTTTTTTTTTCAAAAATATTTTTTTTTTTTGAAAAATGATTTTTTTTTTTCAAAAATTATTTTTTTACTTTTTTCAAAAAATTTTTTTTTTTTTCAAAAATATTTTTTTTTTTACATGGGGCGGTCATAATGTTTTGGCTGATCATGGGGTGGTCATAATGTTTTGGCTGATCATGGGGTTGTCAGCTTTTGTCACTTCCCACTCTAGTTTTGAACATTTCGCCATTTATTCCTATGGGACCAATTTCGCCGCAAAAACGTCATTTCGTGGACCATTCGGCAAAACATTCCACAAAGTAATAACACACCAATCGGGAACAATCCGCTCGTTTCGGTATATTATTTGTCTCTGTAGTGTGAAAACTGTGGGAGGAGTCTACAAGCATTATCAAGTCTAGCAGATGAAGTCACATGCATTTGGAGTGTCTCAGCATCTTGTGTTTACAACCACTGTTTCCTAGCAACGCTCATGCCCTGTTTATGCTTCCCAAATACTGCTTCATCAAAACTGCCCCATCAGAATTACCTCATCAAAACTGCCCCATCATATTCCTCTATTATAAATCAGTACATGGTGTGTCTGTCCCCTCCCCCGGGCTCTGTAATCAGCTGAGATGCTCCAGCCACCTTCCCCCCTGTGTATAACAGAAGCTTTGGTAACCATGGCAACAAAACAAACACTAACAGTACACTCTGATTAATGGCTTAAAATTCCCTGAAATGACCTCTAAACAAATGGCCGTATTTTAAAAACTATACATCCTACAGCGAAGATCTTTATATTGTGAGAATCACAAGACCCAGACCTAGATTTTGATGTATAGTATGTCTCTGAAATATTAAAAATGAAGGCACAGTCGCAGTTTAGAAATTGCCCTTCAAATTTGGAGGGGGCTAGAGTGTAGTTTCAATGAATGTCAATGGACGGCGTGAGTTGCAAACAAATGGTCATATTGTGAAAACTATCAGGACTATGGCTTAGCCGTGGACATGTTTAGTGGCAGCAGGGATAGCTGAACGTTTTGATATAAGATTTGTGTAGGTGGGCTTGAAAATGAGGGAGTGGCGGCAGTTTAGAAATCATGTTCTGATTTTCCAGCTTTTGTCATCTCCCACTCTAGTTTCCCCATTCATTCCTATGGGACCAATTTCGCCGCAAAAACGACGATATTTCGTGAACCATTCGGCGAAATGTTCCACAAAGTAATAGCACACCATTCGGGAACAATCCGCACGTTTCGGTATATTACTTGTCTATGTAGTGTAAAAACTGTGGGAGGAGTTAGGGTGGTAAATTTGGCTATAATAATAAGAATAATATATATGTGAGATAACAGTAAGTGGTCTTGCTATGCAAGAACACTTATTAACGTGAGATAACAGTAAGTGGTCTTGCTATGCAAGAACACTTAATAAGAATAATATATATGTGAGATAACAGTAAGTGGTCTTGCTATGCAAGAACACTTAATAATATATATGTGAGATAACAGTAAGTGGTCTTGCTATGCAAGAACACTTAATAATAAGAATAATATATGTGAGATAACATTAAGTGGTCTTGCTATGCAAGACCACTTAATAAATAAATATCAAAAATAAATATTTATTAAAAAAATATATAATATAAAATATATTCTAAATAAACAAATTTACAAATAAAAGTCCAAATAAAATTTATAAAATATTTACAGAAGGTCAAATGGGGGATAGTCTGGGGCAGAAACACCCTCTCGTTTATTCTGCAGGGCCAGGATCCTGCAGTTTATTCAGACAATTACCCTCCTAACTTCTACTTTGTAACACTGTTTATCAAACAGAAATAAAACATGCAATAATCAGCAATGTAATATCTACTAAAAAACATAAGTCAGACTTTAATCAAAAAGAAAGCTAGCAGGAACATAGAATAAAGCCTACTTTAGTGGTTGTGTGATGTAAGAAGTCTATGGTAGAAACATAACCTAGTAAAATTAGCACATGGCTATAGCTCACTCATTATTCAACATGATAATTTCATGACCATAAGGTGGTTGGGATTGGCAAACAAACCTGGGACTAAATAGCAGAGGCCGGGGGCCAGCAATGGATTCAACCTTTTGGCTCCGACTGCAGGCAAATTCAAGGCTTCTCGGCAGGTGGGCCTTGGCGCAGCTACTAACGCCTAATGAAAAGCTTTCGAGCGGAAACTTTCCATTCATGAGACAGCCAATCAAGGCAGTCACATGACCATAAACCCCACCTCCCGGCATTCTAAACCCCTTAAAGGGCAGAGAGGTGCCAGTTCCAAGGGGTTAAGAACACCAGGGCACAGTCCACTGAGAACTGCCACCTGTAGGAGGATGAGTCTCAGTAAAAATGGTTGGTATTACCATCCCCTACATTACAACAGAAATCCACCCCTAATGCCTTGTTCACATTACAATTTTTTCATTCAATCCAGCGGGCTGAACGGAAAAAGAAAACGACAGATCGCTGTACTAACACAGGAGATGTTAATACAGCAATCTCCCCTGCCAGATAGAACACACCGCCCAGCGCTCACAGCCATTGGCTGCCAGCGCTAATCGGCTGCAGGTTTTCCAGCATGCCTGTTCGACAGAAGCGGGTTATGAGACTGGCATCTGACGGACAGAACATGGGCCTAAAGTCAGCCGTTTTTCACTGTCCCAGCTGATTTTGACTGATATGTGGCCAGTGTGTACTTGGCTTAAGTGCCAGTACATGCCCACTGCAAGGATGACTTTCATTAGTCTCTGAGTTGGGAGTAAACATCCAAAAGTCTGCCCCTCCCCCCCGACACACACACAACCAGAAAAAAAACAAGATTGCTGTAACTAAGTCAACAATTTTCCTTACCCTAAATAATTGGTCCCTGGGGCTCAGGAGGGTAGGGACCATACAGATCCAAGTGATTTTAAAAAGAAAGACAGAACAAAAGAAAAACAAAGGATGCCATTAAAATGTCAGTATGTTGAGCTAAATAGAACAGAGCAACAGCAACAAATGAACTAGTGAAAAAAAAAAGGAAAGGAAATATTTTGAAACATTTAAAAAATCTTATAAAACCACTAGGCTGCCCTTTAAAGAACTTATATCCTTAAGGAACTCAGTCAAGTAATTGCCAGACCGTTGTTCCTAATTTTTACGAACAGTCTACTGACTGGTATGGTACCATGATTGGAAAAAGCCATTGTAGCCCCAATCTTTAAAAAAGCACCAAGCTATATCCTTGGGAACTACAGACCAGTTAGCCTAACATCAATAGTATGCAAGCTCTTTGAAGGGATGATAAGGGACTAAATACAAGATTTTAGTAATGAAAATGGTATCATTAGCAGTAATCAGCATGGATTCATGAAAAATCGCTCTTGCCAAACCAGTTTACTAACCTTCTATGAGGAGGTAAGCTGCCATCTAGATGAAGGAAGGCCCGTAGATGTAGTGTATCTGGATTTTGCAAAGGCATTTGATACAGTTGCCCACAAACGTTTACTATACAAGTTAAGGTCTGTCGGCATGGATCAAAGGGTGAGTACCTGGATTGAAAACTGGCTACAAGGGTGAGTTCAGAGGGTAGTGATAAATGGGGAGTACTCAGAATGGTCCAATGTGGAAAGTGTGGTCCCTCAGGTTTCTGCCCTGGGACCAATCCGTAGAGGCTGCTGGGAAATTTTCTTGTCACTTTCGGTCTAACGAAACTGAGGCTTGGAATGCACGCTGCCGTGAGGAGACACGGTGATAGAGTGGGATATACATCGAGACCCTGCTCTTCATACACACGGCTAGATTAGCTTGGTGCCGGTTTAGAGGCACTATAACATGTGAGTGTAACTATGTTTTTTTAACTTTTTTAATAAAATGAGAGTTACATACTACACTATGATGGCTATCCATATGTCTTTATGAGAATTAAACAGAGCAAGGGGCACTAGTATACTGCTTGGAAAGGCTGCTACTGGATCCATCATAAACGGAGTGGTTATCCTAAATAAGTGAACCAAAGGCGCATATTTTAATATATCTGGTGAGTGGCCATTGCACTGGGTGGTGGTGAAGTCACGTTAAGTGGTGGCAGTAGAAGCATTAAATATTGAGAAGGAACGTCACTATTGCACAGAAGTGATCACTCACTGAGGATATTCAGTGCACTGTGGTATACACACCTATGTTGAGGACATTTATTGCACTGTGTTGTACACATATATGTTGATATTTGAGACCTAATGGCTAGAGAGTAATATTGGCACTTATCTATTTTTATTTTTTATTTTTACTATATCATTATTATTATCTTTTAGCACTTGCACTTCAAATAGCGGTTGGCAGTATTGTAAGGTATTTTCATCAGTGTTTTTACTTTCACTAAAATTTTGGACGCATAAATAGTTGGCACAGAAAAGCACGCTATCAAGGATATTTATATATGTTTTTTATTTGCATATTTTGTTTCAGTTTTATGAGTGGTAATATAATTTAGAGAAGTTAGCGCAATCCATCTATTACATTATTCTTTAATATTCTATCCTTAGGGTGGCATGCATATGATTGTAGCAAACTAGGTTGTTGATTTATAGTTTTTTTGCGCCAGTAGCATACTTTTTTGAATAGGATGGAAAAGTACCTGGGGGCCCTAGTAGATGACAGGCTCAGCAACAACATGCAATGCCAAGCTGCTGCAAGCAAACCCAATAGAATATTAGCATGCATTAAAAGGGAATTAACTCCAGAGATAAAACGCTAATTCTCCCACTCTACAAGACTCTGGTCTGGCCGAACATGGAGTATGCCATCCAGTTCTGGGCTCCAGTCCTCAGGAAGGATGTGCTGGAAATGAAGACTAGACACTTGAAAAGGGATATGATTTCAATAACAAAATACCGTACTGGTGACCCCACAATAGGGATACAACTTTTCCGCAAAAGGGCATTTAAAAAGACTTGCGGCCTTCACTAAAATTAGAGGAAAAGCGATTTAAATGGAAACAGCGTAGAGGTTTCTTTACGGTAAGAGCCACAAGCTGTGGTTTCAGCAGGGATCAGAGATAATTTAAAAAAACTATTAGGTAGGCACCTAAAGGACCACAACATATAGGCATATACAATGTAATATTGACATAAAAGCGCACACACACAGGTTGGACTTGATGGACTTGTTTCTTTTTTCAACTTTACCAACTATGTAACTATGTAACCTACTATAGGGGATACTTTCCAAAAGGCATGTGAAGTGTCGAACCAAGCTTCACTGAGTTTAGAGGAGAGAGTGAGATAGAGGGAAGGAGGGAGAGAGAGAGAGAGGGGAGAGAGAGTGGGGAGCGAGAGAGAGCGAGAGAGAGAGAAAGGAGAGAGGAAGAGGAGAGAGGGGGAGGAGAGAGAGAGAGGGAGGAGGGAGAGAGAGAGGGAGGAGAGATGGGGAGGAGAGAGAGGGGGATGAGAGAAAGGGGAGGACAGAGAAGGGGGAAGGAAAGAGAGAGGTGGGGGGAGGGGAGAGGGATGAGATAGAGAGGAATGCGAGAGAGAGGGGGGAGAGAGAGGGGAGGAGAAAGAGAGATGGGAGGAGAGAGGGGAAGAGAAGAGAGTGAGAGGGAGGGGAGAGAGAAAGAAAGGGGAAGAGGGAGAGAAAAAGAGAGGGAGAGGAGGGAGAGAGAAAGAGAGGGGGAGGGGAGAGCGAGGGGGGAGAGGGAGAGAGAGAGAGGAGATGGGGGAGAGAGAGAGTGTCAGAAACCATGAATTTAAACCGAGACAGAAGTACAGTTAAATCACACTTAGTAATAATAAAAGTAAATAGAACAAACGTAGTCAAAACATATCCAGAGTTCAGGAACCGAAATTTATAATCAGACAAGCCAAACGTCAGGGAGCCGGAGGTGAGTGTAGTAAAACAGCAAGCAGGATCTGGAGCCAGAAGGGATGTAAGCCAAGCAAGTCTTTTAACAGGAATGCAGGAGAGCGTCTCTGTGATGTTGACTAAGGTAAAGGCAGAGATCCTCTGGACTGGATGGCTTAAGTAGGCAGGACTGACGAGCAGAATATCATCAACAGCTGGTTAAATGTAGAGAGATAAGAGCTGGCAATTAGCCGACAGCTGAGCGGCCACCTCAGATAAGGAAGGGCTGAGCCCAGCCTTGACAGACTGAGAGGGGGGTGAGAGAGAAGAGAGAGTGAGAGAGGGGAGGAGAGAGAGAGAGAGGATAGACAGAGAGGAGAGGAGAGAGTGGGGGGAGAGAAACAGAGGGATGAGAGAGGGGATGAGAGAGGGGATGAGAGAGAGGTACGAGGGGGATGAGAGAGGAGAGAGTGAGAGAGGAGGAGGAGAGAGAGGGGGATAGAGAGAGAGAAAAGAGGAGAGGGGGAGAGAGAGAGAGAGGAGAGGGGGAGAGAGAGAGAGAGAGAGAGAGAAGGGAGAGAGGAAGAGGAGAGAGGGGGAGGAGAGAGAGAGGAAGGAGGAAGAGAGAGAGGGAGGAGAGATGGGGAGGAGAGAGAGGGGGATGAGAGAAAGGGGGAGGAGAGAGAAGGGGGAGGAAAGAGATAGGTGGGGGAGGGGAGAGGGATGAGAGAGAGAGGGATGAGAGAGAGAGAGGGGGAGAGAGAGGTGAGGAGAGAGAGACAGGTGGGAGGAGAGAGGGGGAGAGAAGAGAGAGGGGAGAGAGAGAGAGAGAGAGAGGGGAGGGAGAGAAAAAGAGAGGGAGAGGAGGGAGATAGAAAGAGAGGGGGAGGGGGGAAAGAGAGGGGGAGAAGGAAAGAGAGAGAGAAGAGAGGGGGAAGAGAGAGAGTGTCAGAAACCATGAAATCAGAATGAGACAGAAGTACAGTTAAATCACACTTATATAATAATAAAAGTAAAAAGAACAAACGTAATCAAAACATATCCAGAGTTTAGTAACCGGAATGGATAGTCAGACAAGCCAAACGCCAGGGAGCCGAAGATGAGCGTAGTGAAACAGCAAGCAGGATCTGGAGCCAGAAGGGATGTTAGCCAAGCAAGTCTTTTAACAGGAATGCAGGAGAGCATCTCTGTGATGTTAGTTACATAGTTACATAGTAGGTGAGGTTGAAAAAAGACACAAGTCCATCAAGTCCAACCTATGTGTGATTATGTGTCAGTATTACATTGTATATCCCTGTATGTTGCGGTCATTCAGGTGCTTATCTAATAGTTTCTTGAAGCAATCGATGCTCCCCGCTGAGACCACCACCTGTGGAAGGGAATTCCACATCCTTGCCGCTCTTACAGTAAAGAACCCTCTACGTAGTTTAAGGTTAAACCTCTTTTCTTCTAATTTTAATGAGTGGCCACGAGTCTTGTTAAACTCTCTTCTGCGAAAAAGTTGTATTTCTATTGTAGGGTCACCAGTACGGTATTTGTATATTGAAATCATATCCCCTGTCAATCGTCTCTTCTCCAGAGAGAATAAGTTCAGTGCTCGCAACCTTTCCTCATAACTAAGATCCTCCAGACTCTTTATTAGCTTTGTTGCCCTTCTTTGTACTCGCTTCATTTCCAGTACATCCTTCCTGAGGACTAGTGCCCAGAACTTGACAGCATACTCTAGGTGCGGCCGGACCAGAGTCTTGTAGAGTGGGAGAATTATCGTTTAATCTCTGGAGTTGATCTCCTTTTTAATGCATGCCAATATTATGTTTGCTTTGTTAGCAGCAGCTTGGCATTGCATTCCATTGCTGAGCCTATCATCTACTCTACTACCCCCAGAAGTTTTCCCCCCAGTGTATAGATTGCATTCATATTTTTGCCACCCAAATGCATTATTTTACATTTTTCTACATTGAACCTCATTTGCCATGTAGTTGCCCACCCCATTAATTTGTTCAGATATTTTTGCAAGGTTTCCACATCCTGCGGAGAAGTTATTGCCCTGCTTAGCTTAGTATCATCTGGAAATACAGAGATTGAACTGTTTATCCCATCCTCCAGGTCGTTTATGAACAAATTAAATAGGATTGATCCCAGCACAGAACCCTGGGGAACCCCACTACCCACCCCTGACCATTCCGAGTACTCCCCATTTATCACCACCCTCTGAACTTGCCCTTGTAGCCAGTTTTAAATCCATGTACTCATCCTGTGGTCCATGCCAACGGACCTTATTTTGTACAGTAAATGTTTATGGGGAACTGTGTCAAATGCTTTTGCAAAATCCAGATACACCATGTCTACGGGCCTTCCTTTATCTAGATGGCAACTCACCTCCTCATAGAAGGTTAGTAAATTGGTTTGGCAAGAACAATTCTTCATGAATCCACGCTGATTACTGCTAATGATACCATTCTCATTACTAAAATCTTGTATATAGTCCCTTATCATCCCCTCCAAGAGTTTACATACTATTGATGTTAGGCTAACTGGTCTGTAATTCCCAGGGATGTATTTTGGGCCCTTTTTAAATATTGGTGCTACATTGGCTTTTTTCCAATCAGCTTGTACCATTCCAGTCAGTAGACTGTCTGTAAAAATTAGGAACAACGGTCTGGCAATAACTTGACTGAGTTCCCTAAGTACCCTCGGATGCAAGCCATCTGGTCCCGGTGATTTATTAATGTTAAGTTTATCAAGTCTAATTTTAATTCTGTCCTCTGTTAACCATGGAGGTGCTTCCTGTGTTGTGTCATGAGGATAAACACTGCAGTTTTGGTTATTGACTAAGGCGAAGGCAGAGATCCTCTGGACTGGACGGCTTAAGTAGGCAGGACTGACAAGCAGGATATCATCAACAGCTGAGTAACTGTAGAGAGATAAGAGCTGGCAATTAGCCGACAGCTAAGTGGCCAGCTCAGAGAAGGAAGGGCTGAGCTTAGCCCTGACAGAGAGAGAGAGAGAGAGAGAGAGAGAGGGGTGAGATAGAAGAGAGAGAGAGAGGGGGAGAGAGAGAGAGGATAGAGAGAGAGATAAGAGGAGAGAGAGAGAGAGAGAGATGAGAGGAGAGCAGAGGAGAGAGGGGGAGAGGGGAGAGAGAGGAGGATGAGAGAGGGGGGTGAGAGAGGAAATAAGAGAGAGAGGAGAGAGAGTGAGAGAGGCGAATGAGAGAGAGGAGAGAGTGAGGGAGGAAGAGGAGAGGGGGTATAGAGAGAGAGAAGAGGGGAGGGGCGAGGGGGAGAGAGAGAAGGGGGAGAGAGGGGTAGGAGAGCGAGGGGGAGGAGAGAGGAGAAAGGAGAGAGAGAAACAGACAGAGAGGGAGAGGAGGGAGGGAGAGAAGGAGAGATAGAGGAGGGTGGGAGAGAGGGAGAGAGAGAGAGGAAGGAAGAGAGGGAGAGAGAGAGGAGGGAAGAGAGAAGGAGGAGAAAGGGGGAGAGTGCGGGTAGAGAGCTGGGGAGAGAGAGGGGGATATAAAGAGGGTGAGGGAGAGGGGGAAGTGAGAGAGAGGGGAAGAGAGGGGGGAGATAGAGGGGGGGAAAGTGGGCAGAGAGGGGGAGGATAGAGAGAAAGGGAGTATAGAGAGAGGCAGAGCGAGGGGGAGGGAAGAGACAGAGAGGGGAGAGAATGGAAGAGAGAGAGAGAGAGGGAGGGTAGAAAGAGGGGGCAGAGAGAGAAGGAGGGAGGGAGGGAGAGAGAAAGAGTGAGGAGAGAAAGAGGAGAGAGAGAGAGAGAGAGAGGGGGAGGAGAGAGTGAGGAGAGACAGAGGAGAGGAGAGGAGAGGGGAGATGGGGAGAGAGAAGGGGCAAAGAGAGGAGAGGGGGAGAGGGGAGATAGAGAGAGAGAGAGGAAAGAGATAGAGAGGAGAGAGTGGGAGAGGGGGAGGAGAGAGCGGGAGGAGAGAGGGGGAGAGGGGGAGAGATGGGCAAGAGGGGGAGAGAGAAGAGACAAAGAGGGGGAGAGAGAGGAAGAAAGAGAGGGAGGATAGAGAGAGAGGGGGGAGGACAGAGAAAGAGGGAGAGAGAGAGGGGGGAGAGAGAGAGAGGGGGGAGGACAGAGAAAGAGGTAGAGAGAGTGGCAGAGAATGGAAGAGAGAAGGGGGCGGAGAGAGAGAGAGGAGAAAGAGGGGTAGGAGAGGGAGAGAGAGGGGAAAGAGAGGGGAGAGAGAGGGGGAAAGAGAGGGGAGGGAGAAAGAGGGAGGAGAGAAAGAGGAGAGGGTGAGAGAGAGGGGGAGGAGATAGTGAGAGGGGGAGGAGAGAAAGAGAGAGAGAGAGAGGAGGGAGGAGAGAGAGGGGGGAGACAGAGAGAGAGAGAGACAGAGAGGCAGGAGGGAGAAAGAGTGGGGGAAGAGAGAGAGAGGAAGAGAGAGAGGGAGAGAGTGAGATCTGCAATCAACTGCCGGGCTGGGCGACGGGCTGGATGTTTGATCCAGTGGTCACCCCAGTCTGGCCAGCGAGCGTGCACAGGCCACGGCTTTACGCTAGGTCAGCTGTGACATAGCCCCACTGGACAGGGGCTGGCCCTGTGAGTTAAACATCTTGCAAGGTAGCATACGACCGGGTCTCAGCCTGTGTTGCAGTGTTGCCCGACAGCCCCCCAATTCGGTGGCTAGGAGGATCTGTCTGGGAGCGTTACCCGTGCTTTTCGGTGGAGAGGTAAGTAAGGGGTCCCCTCCTCTTTCCCCAGAGTGGTGTGGGGTACTTCCTGGGGTGGTCGGTCCCTCCAGGGGTTCTCCTCTACCCCCCTCCCCCCTCCCCATCCTGGGTGAGGCCCAGGCTCCCGGCCTAGGGGCTTTGGGACATGGTTCCCCTTTTCCACCATCGAATTGTTACGGGGGCATCTAGAGTTGGGCCTGGGAGGTGGTGGCTGCCGTAATTTAGGCCACGGCTTTGCGGCTACCAGGTGGGGAGCCGCTCTCATGGCAAGTGGCTGAAAATTTAGGCCGCAGCTTTTCGGCCTACCGGCTGGAAGTCCGAGATTTTGGGCCCCGGCCTTGTGGTCTACCGACCGGCTGTCCAGTCCCACCGTGGGCCGCAGCGGGCGGGCAAAATTTAGCCCTACTGGGCCGCGTTTTTGTACTATTGGGCTGTGGCTTCTGTGGCCTTCTGGATCGGTGCCCTGGTGAGGGGCCCTGGTTTGTGAGGAGCTCCTGTGTTTGACCCCTGTGAGGGGCCCCAGTTTTCGCCCCCTGTGAGGGGCCCCGGTTTACGCTCCTGTGAGGGGCCCTGGTTTTTGTCCCTGTGAGGGGCCCTGGTTTTTGCCCCCTGTGAGGGGCCCCTGGTCTGCACCCCCTGTGAGGGGCCCCCAGTATTTGCCCCCTGTGAGGGGCCCTCGGTATTTGCCACCTGTGAGGGGTCCTCAGTATTTACCACCTGTGAGGGGCCCCAGTCTGCGCCCCCTGTTAGAGGCCTTGTTCTGTGCCCCTAGTATATGACACCCCTGCCCTCCCCTCCCCCCTCTGTCTCCTATCTGGCTCTGAGGACATGGCCCACCTTGCGGAGTGGTGACTATGCTCCCTATCCCTATCTTGTCAGGGAGTGAGCATGAGTGCAGTAGGGCACGAAAAAGCGCTGGTTATCGCACTTATTACATCTGTGCAGGAACCTTTCAAGGATCCAGCGGTGGCTGGGCGGAGAGCCAATACCTCATAAGCCGTCTTGCGCAGCGAAAGCGTTCCCTCTTACCTCGACAATATTGTCCTTGAAGACTGGGAGGGTCTAGAGTGCATTTGTGTTTCTAAAAAAAAAAAAAAAAAGCTTGCTGTGGAGGTAATTCCTCTGCCTTTGCTGCATTGTTGGACCTATGGTCTAGGCACTGCAGTATGTCAGCTACACCTCTTGGCCGTAGTTCCCCTGGTTGCTGAACTTCTAAGGTCTCCTCAGTGGTGCTTAGACAGGTATTTTGGGGGCTACCCTGGATGTCAATACTTCTAATGAGCGTCTACTGCCGGACCGCTTGCTGTTCTCCGCAGGGGGGATGTGCAAGCTCCGTTGCTGCAGAGTGTGGATGTCACGGTTCCCATGTCAGGAACAGTTTAAGGCCCTGACCTGCCTTGTGTGGGTACAGAAGGTCAGGATGGATTCCGTAGGCATCTATATTATCTGAAGTTTGCTTGGGCCCTTCCAGAACGTCGGATTATTTAAGCCCAAGCTTCAGCTCTGGCCAGCGTGTTTTCTTCTCTTGGACAAACTCCAGAAGTTGCATGCCGCATTTTTTATTTTTGTGTCTGGCAGATAGACCCTCTGCGGACCTGCGTGTGACTGTTGGGTCTGAGAGTTTCTACCTTTTTGAAATGATTCCATTTGCGCAGTTCCATACAAGCTCCCTTCGGGGAGATCCTGGCATGAGACAAATGCCCGAGGTCTCAGGACAATCGGATTTGGCTGAGTTAGGAAACCAGAGTTCCCTGGTCTGGTGGCTTGCGCTCCGGTTCGTCGGCGGGATAAATGCTTTCACCCCTTGTATTAAACAGGGTGACCACCAATGCCAGTCAGTCCAGGTAGGATGTACTGGGACTAAGCTCTGCTCAGGGTCATTGTACACTGGTGGAATCCGGACTACCAGATAATATCCTGGAACTTTGAGTGATCAGGCTAAGTCTGGATCATGGACGGATCGACTTCAGGGGCTCCCGAGTGCGCCTGTTCGCCGGCGTTCCTTGTCGACTGCCTCTCAAGAAGGATCTATGGTCCCAGGGCCGTTCTTCCATCCTGCCTTAGAGTCACTGGTTTTAACAGCCTGGCTGTGTTGAGCCAGGTGCGGCAGTTCCGACACTGTTAATGGCTAGGGAGTCCATCTACTAGGAGGTTTTAACCTCCGGGTGTGGAGAGCGCATATATCCTGGTGTGAATCACCGGGCATTCATCCTTGTTCTTACTAGGTGGCTCCAATTCCGACCCCCATTTATGGGGGGTTTAGCAGGAATGCACCTCGAGTACCATCGAGGGCCAGGTGTCAGCCTGGGTGGTCGTCTTTAGCATCCCCTGGTCTCGCGCTCCCTGGTGTGTACCTTTATTCTAGGGGTTAGACGTCTTTTACAACCGGAGCGTTTTTTTTCCACCGCCGTAGGATCTGAACTTGGTGTTTTCAGTTCTCCAGGAGCCGCTCTTTCCCTCTATCAAAATATCGGAAGATTCCACTGCTTACTCTGTCTCGGAAGGTGGCCTCTTGGTGGCTTTCACCTCTGCTCACAGGGTGTCAAAAAGGGTGGTGTTATCTTCTCATTCACCTTACCCAGGTTTAGGCGGTGCTTCGCCCTTTTTCTATAGTTCTGTCCCTGGGTTTCCATTTGAACAATGACATTGTGTTTCCTTTCTTGTGTCCCTGGCAACACATCCCAAGGAATATGTATTTGCTAGCCACTGAGTCTTTTGGAGGTCAGACTCTCTGTACTCACAGACAGGCCAAGAAAGGGGCTGTCTGCTTCTTCTGCGACCTTCTGGATGGATCAGACAGATGAGGACTCTGGGCTATTCTGTCAGGAATCGGGTTCCTGCTTTCCCTGTTACGGAGCATTCTTCTCAGGCGTCTAGTGCGTCTTGGGCCTTCTGTCTCAGGCGTTTGTGGTACATTTTTTCACAAGTTCTACGAAGTGGATGGGTTGGCATCTGCAGGTGCCTTTATTGGCCACAAGCTTTTTGCAGGCTGCTGTTAAGACGGTCTAATCCCTCTTGAAGGGGTAGGTTGGGTTTCAGCTTGTCCTGTTTGAAGCTCCTGTTACCTGGTTGGCTTTTGTGTTAGCCTTGGGATTTTCGCTGTCCCACTCCTCATGTTCAGCACTGCTTTGGGACGTCCATACCGTTCTGAATAAAGAAGGCTGTGTCTGTCAATGAACGAATGAGAAAATAGGATTTTTTACTTACCGTAAAATCCGTTTCTCTGAGTTCATTGACAGACACAGCACCCACCCCTCTATGGAGTTTTGATACTTCTATCACTGCTTGCTACTAAACTGAATACCTAGAGCAGGGAGGGGGTTATATACTCACGGAGGACAGCCCATGGGCGTAGCCAGGGGTTGTTTTTTTGTTCTACCTAGTCCTAATCCTGCGGAGATGATATAACCCTACTGTTCTGAATAAAGAAGGCTGTGTCTGTCAATGAACTCAGAGAAACGGATTTTACGGTAAGTAAAAAATCCTATTATTAGATGTTCATGGCATATTTATCACTGGACAAACTGAACCTCAGCCACTTTTAGTGAGGCAAATAAAATAAGAATATGGCTAAATGAAAGGTTTTAATATATTTCAGAGAAGAATTATAAATACAGTCTATTGGCAAACGCCATTACTTTGTTCAAGCTATTAGCGTGCTAGGTCTAAAGCCTCGTACACACAATCAGATTTTTGGACGATCGTCCATCCGTTTTTTGTTGCATGCTAGTCTCATGTCGAAAGTGAAGAGGTTACTCACCATACAAAAATTCTCGCACAACAGAATACAACTTCAGAAGTGACGTAATGTGTTGAATAGTTTTGTATGTATTCTTTCGTTTCTGAGCATGTCTTGCTCTTACGATTTCTTTTGTACGAAAACCGTACTAATTATATGAAAATTGAACATTGTGTTCACATCCGACAAAAATGTTATAGTCTGCACATCCAGCTTTTGTCGGACAAAAAAAACGGAATTGGCTTTTGAAAGCACCATACTAACGATCCAAAAATCGTCAGATCGTTCGCCGGACCAAATTTTACTTCCGATTTTTGTATTGTGTGTACGGGCCTTAAGAGTCTAGAAAATTCTTGGGTTCTTTCTCTGAAAGTTGTTGTAGTGATCATATGCTTTAATATGGCATATATATTTTGCTGTACAACAGAAAAATGTAGGACAGGCTAAAATGGTCATTTTATTTCAAGGTTTCTAAAAATTCATGAGAGACTGCAGTTTTTGAATGTGGAAAATATTATTTGACCACCATTATAGGAAGATTATTTACTATAAAAGTGGTTAAGCAGTGGGATACTCTACTGCAGTGATGGCGAACCTGTGGCACACGTGCCACAGCTGGCATGCTGAGCCCTCTCTGTGGGCACGCAGCACGCCGCCAGGATAAGGGGGGGAATTCCCAAGCTAGCCAGTCATTTGTGCGACATTTAGGTGGGTGTAAGGTTATTCCTACGCTGTCTCGAGGGTCTATGCTGCAGCTTATTGCCTCCCCCGAATCCCTAAACCTCCGGTGAGGCATTCGGGCATTCCTCTCTGCGGCACCCTAGTCCAGCTCCCCCTGCCCCAGGACTACTTTGTTTACTTTTTGTCCCTGTAAGGAGGGGGATGGATCCTCCGATCTCCATTGCACTGTGTGTGTGGGGGGGATGGGGGGTGTGAGTAGTGCAGGAAGTGTGTGTCAGGTAGGTCAGTGTATGTGTCAGGTAGGTCAGTGTATGTTACACGGTGCATACTGTGCAAAACGCATTCCTGAACCCTGCATTCTGAGCCGCATTCCTAAACCCTGCATTCTGAGCACAACACATTCCTGAACCCTGCATTCTGAGCCAGAGGTGTATCTAGTGAGAATGGCTCCTATGACAAGCACTGAAACTGCGCCCCTGTCAAAAGAAAAAAAAAAACAGCTAACAAAACTACAAGTCAAGCTCTTTAACCATTCAATTAACAAATTATGGATTGTCACCACATAAAGTGCCCAAGTGCCCGATGGGTCAGTCCATCCCTGCTCATTAAACAGTCTACATTCAGTGAAAGTTCATGTACTGCAAAGTTTGCAGTACATGAACTTTCACTGATTGTGGACTGTTTAATGAGCTTGTTGCACAAATCACTTTATTACACTTTATTTATGATATTTATGATATCTATTTATTTAATTCCATATTGAGCACTATATTTAATTGGCTGCTTCTGCTTGGCACAAACGCACAATCACACATGATGATGACTTAAAACTTTCAAGTCATCATCATCATGTGCGCTTGTGCGTGTGTGCCAGGCCCAACAGAAGCAAGTAGCCAATCAAATATAGTGCTCAATATGGAATCAATAAATATGCATAGCCATAGATATCATTAATAAAGTGTAATAAACTGATTTGTGCAATGCAACAGCAGGTACTACTTTTAAGTAGACTGCGGATGCGACTATAGGAGATGACCAGAGACTGCGATTGCGACTACAGGAGATGAACATACTGCAGATGCGACTACAGGAGATGACCAGACTGCGGATGCGACTACAGGAGATGACCGGACTGCGGATGCAACTACAGGAGATGACCAGAGACTGCGGATGTGACTACAGGAGATGACCAGACTGCGATTGCGACTATAAGAGATGACCAGACTATGGATGTGACTACAGGAGATGACCAGAGTCTGTGGATGCAACTACAGGAGATGACCAGACTGTGATTGCAACTACAGAAGATAACCAGAGACTGCAGATGGGACTACAGGAGATTACCAGACTGAGGATGTGACTACAGGAAATAACCAGAGACTGCGAATGCGACTACAGATGACAAGACTGTGGATGCGACTACAGGAGATGACCAGAGACTGCGGATGCGACTACAGGAAATAACCAGAGACTGCAAATGCGACTACAGGAAATAACCAGAGACTGTGAATGCGACTACAGATGACCAGACTGCGGATGCGACTACAGGAGATGACCAGGGACTGCGGATGTGACTACAGGAGATGACCAGAGACAGGGAGTCCCGGAGTAAGGGAATGAAAAGAATAGGCAGAGGGACGGCATGACATGGGCAGACAGAGGACAGGCAGGGGGTAATGTAGGAAGGTGGCCCCTTTAAGGAAAGGGGGGTGGTTTAGAGCTGGGAGGCATCCTGGGGAAATTAGTGAGAAGAAGAAGGAGGAAATGACGTCAGTCGAGAGCAGAGAGGGAAAAGATTAGACTGCTCTCACTGCTCTCCTGGATACTTTCTCAGCATGGCCAACATTGACCAGATTATAATGCGGCTGCAAGCTGCGGTGGCCACCCGAGGGACAGACTGGCTGCAAGCACCGGTGGTAGCGATAGTTGGTGAGAGGGAAGCGGCACCAATCACGGGGGGGCAGGTGATCCCACAAGCTAGGCAGTCACGGCCACCAGAGTGCTTCAGCCCAGACACAGCTCAGACACCTCCCCTGGAGCTCTGCCTCAACCCCGGAGGACCGACAGGGACCCTCTGGCCTCCTCCAGCCAGCAGACACCAAGTTCAGTGAAAGGGGAGGCCAAGAGGAATCCGCGCTGAGGACGGAGCTCAGCGGTGGGGGAGACAAGCACACCACATGGCTCCTCCCCCCTGCTCGTTGCAGGTGTCCAGGGCACGCAGCCGGGGCTGCAGGAGAGGGCCAGAGCAGCCAGTCGGTCCAGGGAGATCCATGCCTTGGGATGCTGGCCAGGCTACCGGGGTGACCAGCAGTCCTACCGTGACCAGAGGGCAGAACTTGAGGAGCGCCGTGGAGGTGGTAAGCGAAAGCAGAGGTCGAGCAATGGATGCCAGGGCCAGGGGACTGATCAGGAGTCCGATGGGACTAGGACATCACTGGCACAGGTGTGGGCTAATCAGCAAGAAAGGGAGCGGGCCGCTATGGCCCCACAACTGCCAGTAGGCGCGCCTAGTGTTTCAGGCGATTCACCTGCGATATCAGCTAGGATGGTTCCAGGGGGTGTTTTGGCCCCCTAGGTACCAGCCAGTGTTACAGCATCGGATAGCCAGGTGAAAGTGGGAGATAAGAAAGCAGAGTTGGTTAGGCTGGCGGACTCCGCAAAAAGTGAAGTTTATGTCTGTTATGAGGGTCCCTTTGGCGCTCACCTAAAAGCGGACATTAAAGAAAAAATTTGAAAAGGGGAGTATGTGGAGATTTTCACATTACTGAGGCTTGAAAAGTTCAATCTGGATAGATTGAAGCCGTAGGAAAGCAAGAAGGAGGATGAGGAAAAACGCAGATATTGGCTTATCCCTCAAACTTTTTCCAATCAGTTACAGGCGTTCGCCATCCTGGCGAGTGCAGTGGGTGTGAAGACCCCCGAACACTGTTTGGCATTGTTTGTTTACCTGAAGGCTATTAGTGAGGCCCACCGAATGTATGGCAGTGTAGCATGGCTGCATTATGACGAGCAGTTTAGACAACAGATGGCCATCTGACCATCTCTGCCCTGGGACCATAAGGGCATCAGCCATTGGATGAAGCTTATGACAGCGGCGTGGGCACCCAACCAAGCTTTTTCAGGGAGGGATCGGAGGTACCTCAACCTCAGGACAACCGACCGAAAAAAGATGGGGCTTCTGCTGTCAATTTAATGAAGGTACCTGTAAGTTCAGGGCAAACTGTCGCTTCAAACACACCTGTTCCGGGTGTGGGGGGGTCCCATGTGCTGTCAAAGTGCTTCAGAAGAGGGAAGGGCCATGCCGGAGAGTCAACAGGTAAGAGGGACGACGCCAGTGCGGGTGGAAAGGATGCTTCCTTTCCTCAATAGGTACCCCGACCGGCAAGCGGCAGGGTTGTTGGAAGCGGGTTTCACTAGTGGTTTTAAAATCCCATGTTCAATGTCAGCTGTCCCGCCCATAGCGAAGAACTTGCGCTCTGCCCTGCTACATCCTTCAGTAGTCTCAGTAAAACTACTGAAGGAGGTAAATCTGGGTTGTAAGTCCAGCCCCTTTTGTATGGTTCTGCTGCAGGACTTGGTGGTTTCTCCGTTGGGTGTAGTTCCTAAAAAAGAGCCACACAAGTTAAGGTTGATTCATCACCTTTCCTTTCCGAAGGGGGGGTTGGTCAATGATGCCATTACTCTGGAGGAGTGTGCTATGACATACACTTCGATGCAGCGGTATCATGGGTTCGCTGCTATGAGTGTGGGGTGCTTATGGCGAAGGCGGATATTGAATCGGCCTTCCGGCTATTGCCGTTTCCTCCAGACAGCTTTCGACTGCTGGGCTGTATTTGGAATGGGGCATACTACATGGATCGTTGCCTCCCGATGGAATGCTCGATATCTTGTGCCTTCTTTGAAATCTTCAGCTCCTTTCTGGAATGGGTTGTACGGGATGTCTCGGGGCTCAACTCTGTCATTCATTACCTGGATGACTTCTTATGCGTTGGCCCATCAGCTTCAAACATTTGTTCTGTCCTGTTGGGAATGTTGCAATATATAGCCGAGCGCTTTGGGGTCCCGTTGGCTCCCGAAAAAATGGAGGGCCCCACGGCAAACATTGTTTTCTTGGGCATTGTTGTGGATTCAATAGGGATGGAATGCCGATTGCCTACGGAAAAACTTGAGGTTCTTAAGGCAGAAGTGCGAGGGACCATTGGAAAGCGCAAGATCCAGTTACGACAATTACAGTCTTTGTTAGGCAAGTAAAATTTTGCTTGCCGCATAATTCCCATGGGAAGGGTTTTTTGCCACCGGGTGTCTGCGGGGACGGCTGGGGTTAAAGCACCGACTTATTTTATGAGTCTAAATAGGGAACACAGAGAGGATTTGCAGGTGTTGCATGACTGCCTGGAGTCGTTCAATGGGCGTGCTTTATGGATGCCTGGACCCATCAGCAATTTTGAGTTGTTCACAGATGCAGCGGGCTCGACAGGCTGTGGGGCTTTCTTTCGGGGAGAATGTAGTGCAACACCTTGGCCTTCAGCGTGGGGGGAGGCAGGTTTTTTGAAGAACCTGGTACTCCTCAAACTTTTTCCGATTGTGGTGGCGATGGAACTATGGGGGACTCTTTCCACAACTTGAAAGTACACTTCAATTGTGACAACCTTGGTGTTGTCCATGTGGTTAACCGTTATCAGCTGTCATCTGTCAGTCATTGGCTTCAAAGCCGGTGGTTCTGTTACTGCGTCATTTGGTCTTGCGCTGTTTGCAATGGAATGCTTTAATTTATGCCGTACACCTTCAGGGGGTTGAAAACACTCAGGCTCTGATGCTTTGTCTCATTTTCAGTGGGACAGGTTCCGGGAGTTGGCACCAGACGCGGAGCAACACAGGGTGGCCTGTCCCGACTGGATGTGGAGCATTGCTTTAGAAATGCAGCACAGTGGATTCAATGCTCAGTGAGTATGACTACTTGGACTGCCTATTCTAAGGAAGGAATGGTTAGCATGCTTGTACAGGCTGGGGATCACCCCTGATGGTCGAGAGGTGAACCACGCAGTCCTTTATTTCCTTAATATGGGATTAGAGAAGGGGATCTCGGCATCCGCCATGGACCGTAAGTTGGCAGGTTTAGCCTTTCTTTTTAAGTTACAGGGTTTCCGGGACTATAAGAAGGATTTTTGGGAGAAACAGGCGGTAAAAGGGTACAGGAGAGCTCATAAGAGTAGGGATGGGCGGCGCCCGGTTTCGTTTTCCATGTTACAGGATATATTTACACACTTGATTTGTATTTGTAGCTCGGACTACGAATGTTCTTTATTCTGAGCAGCCTTTGCACTTGCCTTCTTTGGGGCATTAAGGATTAGACTTGTGCACAACAGGAAATTTCCTTTAGTTTTGGTTCGTTGTCATTCGTAAAATACACTATTTCGTTCTGTTAAATTCGTTATGTTACGTTAATTCATTTTCGGATAATTCGTTATTATTCGTAGAGTGTCGATATTCGTTATACTGAATCTCGAATCATGTCGAATTCATTTGTTATATCCACTATAATTTCTTTCATATTAGTTGAAATTCGATATTTATGTATGTATATTGATTCGTGATAATGATTCGTAGTTTGGAAAGTCGTTTGTTTATTGAATCTATTAACACACACAATGACAATATCTCTTCTCCTCTGCTCAAATACAATACAACACCCTTCTCACTCAGTTCTCAGGAATGCACTTAGCCAGTAATCCAACCTCCAGCACAAAATTAATCAGCTAATTGGACTGTAAGATTTACTTCGAATTGACCTTTTGTTTCATTAGATCTTTAACGCATTACCAAATCATTCGTTATATTCCCTATAATTTCTTTCGTATTCGTTGAAAATCGTTATTTTTTTTATTCGGGTATTCGGATGCATCCGAATGTCTGAAAGATGAAAAATTTGGCTGAATTTGGATTCGTTATGAAACAGATTGCACATGTCTATTAAGGATCAGCGAGCTAGTGAGCTCTTCAAAGTGGGCACAAGGGGGACTTCTGGTACGGGAGGTAGATTACTTAGGGGAATCGGTCAGCATTTGGGTAAGACAGTCAAAAACTGACCAGGGTGGAAAGGGCATGCGAATTGATGTTTTGAATTCTGGAGTCAACCATATGTACGGTAAGGGCAGTGGAATCCTTCCTGGCCGTACGACCAAAGTCGGAGGAATCGTTTCTTATGCATAGGGATGGGTCGGCCTTGTCTAAGTTCCAGCTCATCGCGGTATTCCGCAGGTGTTTAACGGCGGCTGGTGATGACCCCAAGGGTTATGCCTCCCATTTTTTCCACATAGGGGCTGCCACAGAGGCTGCCCGGTCGGGCCTTTACGACGAAGCAGTCAAGCGCATTGGTCAGTGGGATTCTGACAGATTTAAGCTTTATATTCGCTCACATTTTCTGCATGAGTAGGTCTCACATGGGGTTTTACTTTTGCTATCTGTTTTGTATGAAGAGTGGGGGGAGCTTACTGTTTTGTGTTGTTATTTTCTTGTTTACAGATGGAAGAGGTTGGCCTAGTGTGGATTATGGGTCATTCCTACATGTTCTGGGGGACCAGACAAGCAGATGTACGGCCTAACGGTAGGCAGCTGGGTATCCACAGACAGAAAGCCCAGGTCCGTTGGATTGAGGTGCCGGGTATGCTGTGGAACAGAGTGATTCCAGAGGTACACAGGTTCTCCTGTCTTGACAGGGCACCGGATATTTTGGTGCTGCACATGGTGGGGAGTGATATGGGAGCCAGGTCCATGCGGGAACTTATACGAGACGTGAAATTTGATTTTCTGTGTTTACGTACGGCTTTTCCCGGGATAATCCTATTGTGATCTGACATGGTGGTCAGGATGTCCTGGAGGTGGGGTTGGTCAGTTAAAAAGGTTGACAAGGCCCGAGTGAAGGTAAACAAAGAAGTGGGTAGATTTGTGATTAGGAACAGGGGAGTGGCCATACGTCATAGGGAGTTGGAAGTAGATACCTGGAGGTATCGGCGGAGTGATGAGGTGCACCTTAATGCCGTAGAAATCGATCTCTTGACATTAGGATTGCAGGAAGGAATCCAGAGAGCATTGAGGGTGTGGAGGTGCACGTAAGGGTAAGGTATTACCCCTTACGTGCTGTGGCAGTGGTGTGTCTTTGGAGGAAGAGAAGAAGGCTGGTATATATAACAGGGTTGGGACCCATCCGTGGTACGGGGTTCTCGGGTACCTTCCGGTTAACGAGGGGTTTATACAGGAAGGGGTTAAAAAATGTAGGTCACTGTGAATGTTGAGTACCATCTCCGAGTTGGTGGCTTGTGACTGGGGGCCTAAGTTTTAAAAGAAGTTGGTCGCAATGACCAAGTTGTGTGTCGTTGCCCTCAAATACCAAGAGGTATATGTCCTTCATATGTCAAGGGAGCCCAAGAGTAAGGGAATGAAAAGAATGGGTGGAGGGACGACATGACATGGGCAGACAGAGGACGGGCAGGGGGTAATGTAGGAAGATGGCCCCTTTAAGGAAAGGGGGGTGGTTTAGAGTGGGAGGCATCCTGGGGAAGTTAGTGAGAAGCAGGAGGAAGAAATGACGTCAGTCGAGAGCAGAGAGGGAGAAGATTCCCACCCATGCTCCCGATGTTTGGTCAGTATTACAGTGAGGCTGTCAGAACAGCCCAGCAGTGGTGGGTCTTTGGAGGAAGAGTAGAAGGCTGGTATATATAACATGGTTGGGAACCATCCGTGGTATGGGCTTCTCGGGTACCTTCCGGTTAACGAGGGGTTTAACCAGGAAGGGGTAAAAAATGTAGGTCACTGCAAATGTTGAGTACCATCTCCGAGTCAGTGGATTGCGACTGGAGGCCTAAGTTTTAAAAGCAGTTGGTCGCAGTGACCAAGTGTCAGGTCACCTGAGTCCAGGTGAAAGATGCACTCCGTGGAAGTCAGGAGTGCACCGCTAAGGTAGTGGACCCTAGGACTGACTGCTGCGGATTGAACCCTGGGAGGTTCAGGAAGCAGGTCTACTGGAACACTGACACAGATCCCACTGGGAGCTAGAGCATAGATTTCCCAGGGCGCGGAGTCTAAGAGCCAGCAGGTGTTCACCAGAGCCTCTAGTGGTGGGGATGGACTGCACTGCAGTCTGGCTCCAGGTCGCGGCCCCCAGGGTCTCACAGCTCACACTCACGGTAGACTACAGGAGAAGAGGTAGGAGGCAGCAGGCTGGAACAACAAGGAAAGTAAAGGATAAGCCAAATGTCGGGGCAACTAGCAGACAAGGATAAACATAACACGCCAAAGGTCAGGGTTACAAGCAGACAGGGATAGTCGAGAACAGGCCAAGGTCGGTAACTGGAATCAGTCGTAGGAAACACAGCAAGTACACACGAAAGCTAACACACAATGGTTGATCAGCACTGCTAGCTTGCAGTGCATGGGTTAATATAGGGTTCCCTGATAGGAGCTGGGGTGGATCAATGCTAGAGGAGAGTTTATAAAAGCAGTCAGGTGAGGGTCAGCTGGTCCCTAGAGATGAACACATGGAGACAGGTAAGCTGACAGACAAACTCTATTGCATAACCATGACACCAAGTTGTGTGTTGTTGCCCTCAAAGACTACCAGGGTATAGAGAAGTTTTAGTTTATGGTCATTTTAAATGTTATTTATTTAAATAAGGTAATTGTTAAATAAAAGGCCGTAGGCCATTTTACTCCAAAACCTTGTCAGGACATTTATTGGGTAAGTGGGGAGGGGGGGGTTGGAGATCACTGTTTAACAGGTTTATAAAGAAACTGGAGGTATATGTCTTTCATATGTCATGCGGATGCGACTACAGGAAATAACCAGAGACTGCGGATGCGACTACAGGAAATAACCAGAGACTGCGAATGCGACAGATGACCAGACTGCAGTCGTGACTACAGGAGATGACGAGACTGCAGATACAACTACAGGAGATGACCAGACTGTGATGTGACTACAGTGATGTGACTACAGGAGATGAACAAGTAGCCATTTTTAAAATTCTAACTTTCAGCAATGCACAACTATACAGGGGGGTAAACAACATTGTCAGGGAGGGTTTAGGGTAACAGTGAGTCTACAGGCAGTGTATATTGGCAGAAAGACCTACCTGACCAGTCGGTCTCCCTTCCCGCTCTCAGAGGTCCAGGGGTAGAGCTTTCGGTGGTAGGGGGCGGGGCTTTCAATGGTAGGGGCAGGGATTTTTGCAGTCCAGGGCGGGGCTCTCAGAAGTCCAGGAGAGGCGACTTCAGCGCTCACACTCTGCTCTGAGCACATAGACTACATAGTAAGGGGCAGGGCAGGGCAAGTTCAGATCGTCAGTGAAGCTCCCGGCCCTGCCTCTCCCTGCTGACAGAGCCTGCCTCAGCCTAAGCCGAGCCCAACAGCCCGGGGCGGGTAATGGCTATCTGACAGAACACCGGCTTTATTAGTCCGGGAGGTAGCCGCGAGAGGACAGGTGGGGGGTTTTGTGCGGGGGGCGGATTTTTTGCTGCCCCCATGGCACCCATGGCACTTGCCATGGCTGCCATACCTTAGATACGCCACTGTTCTGAGCACAACTCATTCCTGAACCCTGCATTCTGAGCACAACTCATTCCTGAACCCTGCGTTCTGAGCACAACGCATTGCTGAACCCTGTATTCTGAGCACAACGCATTCCTAAACCCTGTATTCTGAGCACAACGCATTCCTAAACCCTGTATTCTGAGCACAACGCATTCCTGAACCCTGCATTCTGAGCAAAACGCATTGCTGAACCCTGCATTCTGAGCAAAACCTATTCCTGAACCCTGCATTCTGAGCAAAAAGCATTCCTGAACCCTGCATTCTGAGCAAATCTGGCAGAATCGTACGTTTTTGGTCCGTTAGGGTTTATTCAGAGGGATGATTATTCCCATCCTCTGTACAGAGCCGCTGGTAGGTTTCATTTTGTGTTGGTACTTTGAAATAAATAAGTTGTTTTTGTGCCGCTGTTTGGGCACTCGTGCTCAAAAAGGTTTGCCATCACTGCGAAGGTAGTTAGTGCAAGTAATTTACAATCTGAAACTTTTTTTAAACTTACATTTAACCACTTGCTTACTGGGCACTTAAACCCCCTTTCTGTGCAGGCCAATTTTCAGTGCTGTCACTGTAATTTTTTCAGACAAATAGAGCTTTCTTTTGGTGGTATTTGATTGATACTGGGGTTTTAATTTTGTGCTAAAGAAACAAAAAAAAGTCTGAAAATTTAGAAAAAAAAAAAAAAAAAACGTTTTCATAGTTTGTTATAAAATTTTGCATGGCTAAAGTGGGATGCAAGAAAAACTAAATATCCTGATACAAATGATCTAACCCAGTGAGTCAATCAATCTGGATTAAGGGAAGGAACTGTTTAATTATTTTTACTTTCCCCCACTATTTATCTCTGCCTGGACATTGTACTCAGAGTGTCATTACTATTTTATTTATATTCACCATCACATCACCATTTTGAAGATTTATTTTGGCAATTTTAACACATGTATTAGCACCATAATTATTTATCTATTTTATTCACATGTATGCATTTTTTTATTCTTGGATTTAAGCTTAGTCGCAGCAGCATATTGTGCACTATTTATTTAAAGCGCATCAATTTTATACTTCGTACACACGGTCGGACTTTTCGGCTACAAAAGTCCGACAGCCCGTCTGACAAACTTTCGATGGACTTTTGGCGGACTTGCGGCGGACTTTCTAACGAACGGACTTGCCTACATACGATCACATAAAAGTCCAACAGCCTAGTACGTGGTGACGTACACCAAGTCTGACGAGACTATAAAACGGAAGTTCAATAGCCCGTATGACACCCTTTGGGCTCCTGCTAATCTCGTGTTTATCTTGTGTTAATAGAAGTTTGGTGAGAGACGATTCGCTCTTGTGAGACTCGTATTCAGTTCATTTTAACTGTTGTTCAGTCTGTGCTTGTGAGGTTTGTATCTGCTTTTCAGTGTGTGTGGTCAGTTGGCATTGAGCAATCTTTGTTTTATTGTCCGCTCGTTGCTGATTTTCAGGTCGCTCTTCACAGGCCTTGCTGTTCTTCAGTGCATTCTGTTAAGTGCGTTCTGACCAGCCAACCGTTTTGAAGCCATGTTACGTGTACGTACTCGTCGTAGAGCTTGTGCATTGTATGTGCTTGGTGCTGTAGTTCATTCTTCAGCCCAAGACCAGTCCATGAACAGGACAAGGAGGAGTTCATGGACGAAGAATTGGTTGCTCCAGCGTGACCAATTCTGTCACATGCCATTGTTCCGTGAGATCCGTGAGAATAATCCTGAGGATTTCAGGAACTTTCTCCGGATGACGGACCCCGTTTTTGACCGTTTGTTGGCTTTGCTCACCCTTTATATCAGCAGGCAGGATACCTGCATGAGGCAAGCCATCACTCCGGAGCAGAGGCCAGTCGCCACGTTGCGTTACTTGGCGACAGGGAGAAGCCTGCAGGACCTTAAGTTCTTGACAGGCATCTCCCCCCAGGCTCTGGGGATCATTATCCCTGAGACCTGTTCTGCCATAATTCAGGTTCTGCAGAAGGACTATATTAAGGTAAGAATTTGTATCCTTTATTAGCATCACATGTTATTTTATGTAATGTTTGATAATGTAATGTATTTCTTTACTCAAACACTACTTACCATCATTGCAATATAGTGTGAATGTCCCCTTTTTGTCCTCATGCATGCTGTAATTTTTTAATGCTCTTTTTTGTCCTGCATGCATATTTGCCTTCACTAACCTCTCCAGCATGCAATGCTGGGCCCATGTCCACCTAGTCTACTCACTTTGAATGTATTTTGTCAACTGCATTGTAGTTTCCCCTAAACTCCATCCAAATAGTGTGTGTGTCATTGACTCAATTTCCAATACCCTCCCCCCCTAAACTCCATCCAAATAGTGTGTGTGTCATTAACTCGATTTCCAATCCCCTCCCCCCCTAAACTCCATCTAAATAGTGTGTGTGTCATTAACTCGATTTCCAATCCCCCCCCAACTCCATCCAAATAGTGTGTGTGTCATTAACTCGATTTCCAATCCCCTCCCCCCCTAAACTCCATCTAAATAGTGTGTGTGTCATTAAATCGATATCCAATCCCCCCCCCCCCAAACTCCATCCAAATAGTGTGTGTGTCATTAACTCGATTTCCAATACCCCCCCCCCCCCAATAATTTGGTATAATGTTCTGTGGTGTTGATTTTAACAAAGCAAATGCAAGTGCATTTGCTCCAGGGCTTTATTAAATGAGCAGAAGCTCTGCTGATTTCCATCATCCAATCATGTGCAAGCCACAAAGTTTTTGGATTAATTGCCCTTGCTTGGGTACTCCTTGCAACATGAAGCCTTTAACTTACCTCATTTACTAAGCTCTGGAGCAACTGCACTTGCAGAGTGCCACAACTGCACTTTTCAAACTGCACAGTCTTGTAGCCTTTAGTAAATCAAACCCTGCGTGTCCTTAAACTTGATTTCTAATTTCACCACCCCCTAAAGTGTAACAATGTGCCATCAGAGGGGGTGAGCAATCTGATAAGTGTGCCTTTCCATATTATTTATTAAATAATATTTCAATTATTTAATGTTATACTAATGCTGGCCAATAATGTTTTTTAAGTGTAATGTTCTTGCACTGTTCTTTTCAAAATTACTGAGTTTTGGTTTCTTGTTTGATTCCCCAGTTTCCTTCAACGCCACAGGAATGGCAGACTGTGGCATCCCATTTTGCCACCCGTTGAGACTTTCCCAACTGTGGAGGGGCTATAGATGGGAAACACGTCCACATTGTGCCACCACCCCTTTCGGGGTCATACTATTTTAACC